>NW_021620360.1:818568-929069 GCF_004785775.1 Grammomys surdaster
AGGGCTTTAGAAAGGGTCTTGCTATGTAGTAGGGCTTTAGAAAGGGTTTTGCTATGTATGTAGTAAGCCAGACCCTACTACATAGCAAGACCCTTTCTAAAAAAACAAACAGTATCGAGTTCTCTGAGTATCTGGCTTAATCTCTTCAAGGGCTCATTCAGGCTAACCTCACAGAGACCCACATCCTGAATGCTGGGATTAAAGGAGTGTGACACCGTGCCCACTACTGTCCCCTTTATAAGGCGTAATGAGTACAGACCAAGAACAACTGTATCTTTCCTAACATACTCTCCGCTTTTTTCTCTGAGGCGAGGTTTCTCACCGTCCTGAAACTCACTAATTAGGCTAGTGTGGTTCACCGAGTAGTTCCGGGGATTGGCCTGTCTCTTCCTCCAGCTGAGTTTTCATAACAAACCGCCACACTCAGATTTTTTTTACGCGATTTCCGTGGATCAACCTCGGAGGTCCTGTGCTACAAAGCAAGCACTTTACTGCTTAAGCAATCTCCGCCGCCCTGAACAATGTGTCTTAAAACACCACGTTATATATTTCAATCTTGTGCAGTTTTGTCACCTAAATAATTAAGGCTGGGAAAATTAAAATCTAATAAGGGCCCGGCACGGTGGTGCACCCCTTTAATCCCAGCACTCCGTAAGCCGAGGCAGACCGATCTGAGTGAGAGGCCAGTCTTGGTCAACAGATCGAGCTCCAGGACAGCCAGGGCTACACAGAGAAACCCCGTCCTGAAGTGAATGAATAAATCTACTAAGTAAGCTTAATTGAGCCGAGAAATAAAAATCAAAAATCAAAAATATCACAGGAGGCGCTTCCAGTTGGAAAGGCTTGACGATTGTAATCTTTTCTAGATTTGATAACCGAAATTTCTGACAAGAATCGACTTTTAAAAGGTTTTCATGGACTTACCGTTCGAGGTGTCATGGCGAACCCGATCCGCTATATACCGGAACAGAAGCGACGCCAAACCCAGGGGCTAAACACTCCCCGAAGCCTCGGTGAGTGGGACTTCCGTAAGCAAGGCTCCACCTTCTTAAAGGTTCCTCAAAACCTCTAGACGCTGGGGTCAAACCATTCAAATACTTGAACCTATGAAAGACCATTTCACTCAAAGGATGGACTGTCAGATGGTATTAGAAATTAACTCGAGCTGGCTGTAGTGGCACACGCCTTTAATCCCAATACTCGGGAGGCAGAGGCAGGTTGGTGTCTGAGTTCGAGGCCAGCCAGGTATACAGAGTGAGTGCCAAGACAGCCAGGACTACACAGAGAACTCCTGTCTCAAAATCCGCCTGCCTCAGCCTCCCAAGTACTGGGATTAAAGGCGTGCGCCACCTCTGCCCGGCCTCGAAGCTAATTTTTGTTTTATGAGATAAGGTCTTGTTATTTAGCCCAGGAGAGCCTAGCAGTTCACAGCAATCCTCTTGTCTGAGCCTGAAAAGCTGGGGTTAAAGGCGTGCGCGCACCACAGCCCTGCCCAGACGAACATGACGTCAGGGTTTCCCCTGAGCGGCCATGACGCAGCTCCACCAGCAGGTGGCACTGCGGAGTCGCAGGTGTGGCGGGACGACCCTTTACCCAGGGCTGTGGGGATATTGAGTTCCAGATGGTGGGGAATTCGGTTCAGAGATGTTTTTCCTGCTGTTTCGTTTACTAAATACTACCTGCGGATACACAAATATTTCAACATATAGCTGAGCTGTAACCGTACAGCTATCTGAACGTCACCACCAGTTGCAGGCGGTTGTGAGCTGCTGGATGTGGGTGCTGGGAACCCTGGAAGAGAAGCAAGTGCTCCTAAATCGCTGAGCCTTCCCTTCACCCCATAGCCAAATTGCTTGACAATTACATCCTCATCCCAATGCCTGCACCGCCGTCCACTATATTATAATCTAGTCTTCTACTATATGGGGCCTTTGAGCTCACCTCTTCAATGCACCACAATGGTCAACCCCACTCTGACCCACCGCCCCCTCCCCAACCCTTTAATGTCTTCCTCTGGGTTTTCTCCTTTCCTTTTGCATCCCTAGCTGGCTCTTCTCCACAGAGAGGAAGTAAGACGCCTGTAAATTCTCCACTTTCTTCCTCGCCAGGCTCTTGGCTTGCATTACTTCGAAGATGACCTATTCCTCTCCGTCCACCTCTATGATGATGGTGCCCAATGTGTGCAGCCAGCACCCCTTCCCCAAGCTGCACTTGCATATAATGTCTCCAAAAATTACCCATGATAAATGCGCCGAATCAAAAGCATGCTATACACTCTCCCACCCCATCACCAAACACACAGAGAGGGAGAGGGAGAGGGAGAGGGAGAGGGAGAGGGAGAGGGAGAGGGAGAGGGAGGGGGAGAGGGAGAGGGAGAGAGAGAGAGAGAGAGAGAGGGCGCAAAGCAAGCCAACAGCCTGTCAATCTATCACAGCTGCCTTTTTCCCACTGGTTCTGGTTCAGTTTCCTTCTAGGATGGCTACAAAACCTTCTGGTCACTCTCCCCTTCCAAATAAGTGTCCACGCTGCAATCACAGTGGTCTACAGGCAATTATTTCCCTGCCCTTTAGTCGCAGGGTTAAAAAAAATTTTTTCTGGGGGCTGGTGAGATGGCTCAGTGGTTAAGAGCACTGATTGCTCTTCCAGAGGTCATGAGTTCAAATCCCAGCAACCACATGGTGGCTCACAACCATCTGCAATGAGATCTGATGCCCTCTTGTGGGGTGTCTGAAGACAGCTACAGTGTACTTATAATAAATAAATAAATAAATAAAGTTAAAAAAAAAATTTTTTCTAACAGGGTCTCATGGTGGAGCTCTGGCTGGACTGGAACTCAGAGATCTGCCTTCTGCCTTCCAAGTGGTGGAATTAAAGGTGTGCCCCACCACACCTAGCTCCATGGGTTAGTTCTTTGTTTTGTTTCACTCCATAAGATCAGGCTAGCCTCAAACTCACAGAGATTCAACTGCATCTGCCTCCCGAGTGCTGGAATTAAAGGTGTATTCCACCATGCCTACCTTCATGGGTTAGTTCTTAAGACTCTTTAAAGTGGGGACTGAAGAGCTGGCTCAGTGGTTAAGAACACTAACTGTTCTTAGGGATCCTGAGTTCAATTCCCAGCAACCACATAGTGGCTCACAACCATCTATAATGGGATCCGATGCACTCTTCTGGTGTGTCTGAAGAGAACGACAGTGTACTCACATACAATAAATAAATAAATAAATAAATAAATAAATAAATAATGAGAAACCACTTAGGGAAGAGAGAGGTGGTCAGATCTTCAAGACAGAAAGGTGGGACCTGTTTCTGTCCAGGGTGGCAAGAACTGGCCTGCTCCTGCCCTGGTCATGAAGCAGAGGAAGCATTCTAGCATTCTGCTGGCTTTCTCTTGAGACTCTGTCCAATCAGTGGGGCTCCCTGCATCCCTTGTTGACTAAACTTGTCTAGAAATACTCTCACATCCACCCAAAGGGGCATCTCCCAGGTGATTCTAAATCCAGTCTCGTTGACAATGAAGATTCATTAATGGGATAAAAAAGGAAAGATTCCATTCTGTTGCAGGCTCACGACCATTTGTAATGGGTTCTGATGCTCTTTCTGCTGTATCTAAAGACAGCTAGTGTAGTCATATAAATAAACAAAATAATTCTTGTTAATGTGGCCACAGACCTCTGCAACCTCTCCTACCTCCTTGCACTCACCACCTCAGGAATGGGTCTTTACCCTCAGCACCAGTGCACACACTGTCTCTCACTTCCACCTACCTTCTGTAAGTTCTCCACTTTCTTCAGTACCAGGGTTTACTGTTCACACTACACTGTATATAATGTTTCTCTCCACCCTCCTCTAGGGTAGAAACAGCCCCTGGGCTAGAACACACTTGCTGGACCTGCATCTGTGGAACTCCTCTTGCCCAGAGTTCAGTTTGGCCTGTGTGAAGCCCTCTGCTCCTCTAGGCTGTTTAGTCAGACTCGCAGAGACTGGCTGCCCTGGCAGTGTTCCCATAGCACCGGAAACAGCTCATTTTTCTCAGCCTTGCACAACTGCTTGAAGATCCAGCTTCCAGAGCTGTAGAGATGGCTTACAAGCCTGCGTTCAGACCACCAGCACTTAAAAGGCAGTTGTGTGTTAACTAGTGCTTCAGGACATAGAGGTAGGAAGATTCCTGGAGTTCATTGGCCAGCCATTTTAGCCAATCAACGAGCTCCAAGTCCAGTGAGCCATTTATCTAAAAGGAGACAGAGGACACTGGTGTCTTCCCTCCATGCCCACACAGCATCTAGCCATGTCAACACCTCCTGATCAGGACCCCAGGGGTCTTCTATCATTCTTCTCCCATTATTTACCACACTTTAAATTATTACTTTCATCACTCAACAAACCATGAACTTCACAAAGGGCTATTTATTTCTTACCAATTAGCAGTGATTGACAGGTACTAATAACTCAGAGAATGTTCAGTGGGTAAATGAGTGGGAGGTGGGGGGACGTTCCCAGTACTATTCACTCTAGCTACATGTGATAACTAAGTTGTGTTAGCAGTGGTGGCTGGCTGTTCTATGGTCTGCTGGAGTTAAGACACTTTATTGAAAAAAGATACAGAATTTGTCCCACAACTTCTGGGAAATAGTTGTCAGCTAGCTTATGTTGGTTCCATCGTTGGTGGAGGCTGAATAATAACTGAACTCACCTGGACCACTCACCACTCCCTGCTTCAGAATGAGAGCTGTACAAATAAAGCTCTTTGCATTGAGACTTTGTCATTCTGCTAGACTGGCTAGCTGCATGCCAGGGCCTGGTGCATAGCCAGGTACCCACTGGTGGACACAACCCAAGCAAGAGGGAGTGAGGAGGGTTATGTTACCTGAGCACGGGAGGGACACTAAACGAAGACTACCAGGCCCTTCCTCTCAGTCTCTCCCCAGCCCCAGGTATGACAGAGCACATGGCCTCTCTTCTCCCTGACCTATCTGTCCTTAAGACAGCTCTTTGCCTGGTATTGTTTTCCTATAAAATGAGCAAGGCACGGACAGTGACTGTGGACACGTATCCCACATCGTTTGGGAGTGAGCTGCCTCCAGATCCACAAGAGTTCAAAAACAGCCTGGTCTACACAGCAAGTCCAAGACTGCACAGTGAGATCCAATCTTTAAAAAAATATTGGTTCTGGTGAGGTCTTCACCTGAAGTCCATACAGCTCCCCATGCCAACTCCATCCCAACCCAACTCACCCAAATGCCCATGGGGAACCTCAAGAGTCAACCGAGGACAGGGAACAGAAGCATCAGGGGGCAGACACACCCAACTGTGTTTTGTTTGTGAGGCCAAAGAGCCCTAGATTAGAGAGTGGATTTTTCTTAGTTGTGTCCTTTCCTCGTTTCTAACATTCTGGGGACAAAACCTTCATGCGTGCTCACATGCTGTGGTTCTAACTCTGTATGACAGTGCAGGTTACAGGACTCATGTCCTTGCTGGAGCCACTGAAGGGAGCAAAGGTTTTAGGAATGCATGGCCAGGGGCCTCAGTCTCTTCTCAATAGAGGTTCCTTTCTCTTCGTTGGCAGATCAGTGCTGGCACTGGAGAACATGCTACTGACCCAGGACCTGAAGGAGATGCCCCTACAGAGCAATCCAGCCCTGTAGTCCATGCTGCTGCCCTACTGGACAACACTGTTCACTACCGCCCCCTCCTGTTTCACCAAGAATTCAGCCTAGGGCTCTCATTTCTGCAGGATACAGAGAACTCTTAAAGATGGCCCCAGCTACCTGCTAACTTCTGGATCAGACCCTAAGCAGTCTGAACTCCATCCCCAAACCAGAGCAAATAGTCTCAGGAACTATCTATTGCTTTTCACTCCCAGGCTCTTAATGGAACCTGACACTGTCCTTAAAGAGCCGCTCTGCTCCAACGGTGAATGCTGTTTGCTGTAATTAAGTCTCCGCTTGCACACATTTCATTAACTTTTTCACAAGCTTTTTGTCGTATTTACATTTCAGTATCAATAAGTTCCAGAATTATACTCCACAGGTTCCCAGAATTTGGAGAACCTTCACACACCCATCTTAATCCCAAAGTCTGTGCTCCATGAGGTCTGGGGTCACGACCAGTCCTGGCTCCGGCACCATACAGCGGGGTTTGTACTTAGCACAGTCCCAGACAGATTTGATAAATGTTCACTGAATTTAGAAAATTCCTATAAAAAGCTTCCGTGGTGACACACATCTGTGGCTCCTTCACCCACAAAGCGCTCGTAAAACCAAGGCCAAGCATCAGGGGCAATAGGACTTTGTTGAAGTGCAGGAGAGGAGGGCTAATTCCAGGTCCACGGGGATTCCTAAAGTGCTATGTGAGAGAGTGGGCAGCAGCCGCAGACAGCTCTGCTTCCCAGAGAGAATGAAGAAGAAAGGCAAAAAGCCTCCAAGAGCAGTCAGCCCACACCAACCGCCCTCACCTCAGGCCACCTGGGGAAGGGGCTACAAAGCAGACAATCTTTATTCACAATCAGGGTGGCAAAGGGAAGACACCTCCAGCTCAGCCCAGAAGCAAAGCTACTGAGGGGGACATGGTACCAGGCGGGGCTCAGCACTCATCCTCCCCTAGCAGGGCATATGGGTTCCGGGCCGCTAGGCAGGACCCAGGATCTGAAGTTGGGGTGTCCTCGTCTCCTTCTCCCTCTTCATCTGCATCCCGGTCCTCCTCTCCTTCCTCCTCACAGGAGCTGCTCAGTTCCTCCTCCTCCTCCTCCTCCTCATCACCCGACGGCCCAACCTTGCCCTGTGACAGCACCAGCTCTGCCGTCTCTGCGTGAGACTCCCAGGTGCCTGAGGAACACAAACCAATGTATGAGCAGAAGAGGGGAGCAGAGGTGAGGACAAAGGTCCCCTTCTTCAAGCGCCGCACACACCCCTCACACGAGCCTATCTGCAGAGCTAACAAAGCTTTGTGTGTTCTCACATCCCCACGGCCACCTTGCTGAAAGCACTGTCACCCAATAGCACATCAGTAAACTATCGCCAGAGCTGCCCAGTGACCCTGTCTGGCCTTGAGGTCCACCCCGAGGCTGGCCCCTCAGTAGGGACTGTGGAAGACACGTGGGCTCTCACCTTTCTGTTCGCTGTAGCCAGGAGGGTGGAAACACAGGCTGAGGCGGCCATCCACTGCCAGGCGAAGGAGGCTGTTAGCTGCTCTGTACACATCGTTTCGAGCAGCCTTGGCTGTCTTATAACCACGTTTCTCTGCCCAAGCTAAACGGAGAAAACAGTAACAGTAAGGGACGCCCGGGAACCAGGTTCCAGTCCCATCAGCCCCACACCCAGTCTCTGCAGTGTTCCACACAGTCCAGCTAAGACTTCTTGATTGTGGCAGAGTAAAGAAATTTAGGGGCAAGCAGACAACTCCTTCCTCGAGGCCAGAATCTAAGTGTGGAGGACAAGGTAGGCAAGAGACGAAAAGGAGAGGTCATGAAGCCCACCTTCGCAGATGTCCCAGGCACACCAGGGGTGCTCAGCTGAAGGGTCCTCTGCCTCTGGGTGGCGCAGGTGCAGCAGGGCCTGCACAGGGATTCTGGAAGCCAGGTAGCCCACGGAAGTGTAGGGCTCCTGGATCTGGGCAATAGGGTAGATTCCAGCCAGAACCTGTGGAAACAGCACTTAGCACCTTGCGCAGGTCCACCCTCTCTCTTCCCCACCCCACTCCAGCCCCCTCTACTACATACCTGCAGCTGCCTGGGCAGCAGAGAGGGGAAGATAAGGCCCGGACAGTCACAGAGCTTCACAGAGGGGGTCAGAAAGTAGGTCTGAAAATAGCGGGTGTGGCCTGGCGTTCTAGAGACACTCACCACCTTCCGTCCCACCAGCCCATTGATCAGCGAGGACTTCCCCACATTGGGGAAACCTAGGAAGGAAATGGAAGGGACTGTGGGACAGCTCTTACTCTGGGCCAGGGGAACTGAGCAATACTTGGGACTGTCAGGAGAATGGCAGTCAAGGTAAAGAAGCACTACAGCCAAAACCAGACATGCTCTGGCCCTTGCCTACAGCTGTGCCCCCAGGCCATTCCCTGGCCTTTCAGGGTCAGTTCCTCATTTTACAGGACAGAAACCAAACCCACACTGGTCACACTCTAAATACAACTGCACCTCATAATAACCATCACTGACTGCCCGAGGAGATGCCTGCTCTCATGGCTATGCCCTCCCATGGCTATGCCACCTTCTTTCTGCCTGAGTGCAGGACCTGCACAGACCCAGACCTCCCCCATCCACTGCTCAGGCCCTCAGAGCCTAAACTACTCATGTATCCACAGAGCACACTGCTGCCTCACATCTCCTTGACCTGACACGCATCCTTCGGGCTCACTTACCCCTTCGTCCCAGTAAGTTCACCCTGACTCCAGTATGGTAACACTGTGGTGGGCTGAATGAGAATGGCCCCCAGAGGCTCATGTATTTGAATGCTTGGTCCCTAGCTGGTGAGAACGTTTTGGGGTAGACTAGGACAGTACAGTTTCTCATGTTGTGGTTAACCCCTCCCCAATCCATAAAATAATTCTGTTGCTTCTTCATAACTATACGTCTGCTGTTAGGAATTGTATTGTCATATCTGATATGCAGGATATCTGATGTGCAACCCCTAAAGGGGTCGCGGCCCACAGGTTGAGAACCACTGGACCAGGAGGTATGGCCTTGTTGGAGGAGGTCTGTTACGAGGGGTGGGCTTTGAGGACTCAAACTTCCACATTAGACCCAATCTCTGTATCTCCTGTCTGTCTGTCTGTCTGTCTGTCTGCCTGTCCGTCCACCCATCCAGCCCTCCCTCTTACTACCCCTGCTGCCATGCTCCCTGCTGTTATGATCCTGGATTCATCCTCTGAAACTGTAAACAAGCTCCCACTGAGGGATGTTCTTCCACAGGCTGCCTCAGTCATGGTGTCTCTTTACAGCAACAGGACAGTAACCTCGATGCTATGCAGCACTCAGCACATCCACCGCTCCTCTGATCTACCTGCAGGTCCAGGATCCAACACTCTGCAAGCCCTAGACACTGCCCTTCAACTCCTGGTCCTGGCTTTCCTGCATCTCAGTCACCTGACAAAACCCCAGCCCTGTGGCATGCAGCTCCGTCCACACAGCACTTGAGAGAAGACGGGCAAGCTGGCCCGATGCTTCCCAGCACACCAGGCTACCTCTTCTCCAGGGCTGGCAGAGGAGTCACCTCCCCTCTGACCAGCATACTTCTCTGTCCTCAGAGTAAAACTCCTAGCCCAGTGTGATGACACATGGATGTAATCCCAGCACTTCAAAGGCTGAGGCAGAAGGATAGCTCAGAGTTTGAGGACAGCCTAAACTGTACAGTGAGACTGTTTCAGAAATAACAGAAACCTCACATAAAACAAAAACAAGCACACAACCCTGAAGACTCAGCTCTGTGTGTCAGCATGTCCTGAGTTCACCTTGTGACTGTACACGTGAGAGTTTATTTTATATTATGTGCATTGGTGTTTTTGCCTGCGTATGTCTGTGTGAGGTCAGATCCCCTGGAATTGAAGTTACATGGAATTGAACCAGGGTCCTCCAGAAGAGAGGCCAGTGGTCTTAATCCCCGAGCCATCTCTCCATCCCAAGACTGAACACTTGAACACAGACAAAAATACACAGCAGCTCTGGAGATCCTAGTGTGCTGGGCCAGACTGAGCACAGCACTGTCCTCGGAAGCGCATCTGCCCAGCTCCTAATGCAGAGCCTCGTCCTGACTTGGCGAGTGTCCCTCCTGCTCCCTGGTCTCAAGGCCCTCATGGGCATTTAGGGTAAGCCAGTGCCACCCTGCAGCCTCTGCACTCCACCCAGCTGGGGCCATGGGGAGGATGCTGTTTCTGGTGTCTTCTCTGGGATGGCCTCTCCTCCTCCTCCAGCTCCTAGCAGCTGCCAGCCCTGCTTCACAGACGTGAAATTTCAGGCAGTGTTCACTTCACATCCAGACTCTTCTCCGTTCCCATTCTCCTCCTCCTCCTCTGCCCAGACTGACTGCTGCTCTGCCTCAGCCCTCAGCTCTCTCCTCGCCCTCCCTCTGCTGTCCCATGGCATTAAACATTCTGCATATTTCCCATGACTCCTTAAACTGGAATCCCTACTGCATCCCAAGCCCCAGTTCTCCTTTTTCTCCTAAGCTCCAGACCCCTCAGCCACAGCTTTTGAGCTTCTCCTCATGGGACAGCTACCGGCAGCCCCTGATCTCTCTCCTCTCCACTCTCCAGCCCTCCACACCAGCTCCTCTCCCACTTTCTCTACTCAGGAGTCCCAGCTGTACAGGCTTTTAAACAAACAAACAACCTTCATTGCTCTTTGCTTTCTTGGATGCCAAGTACAGCCACCAGCATGGCCATTTTCCCCACCTTCACATCGTGTTTCTGTGCCAGAACCCCACACCTCCATCACCTCCCTCTGAGTGACTCTTGAGGGGGTTGAGGGAGGAAGGTGCTGGTTTTTCTTTATTCTTTTTTGAGATGGGTCCCAACCTGTAGCCTAAGCTGGCCTGGAATTCACCAAAATCCAGGCTGACCTCAAACTCTCATAATCCTCATGCCTTGGCCTCCTGAACTCTGGGAATCCAGGGGGAACACCACACCCAGCTCCTCTCAGCAGCTCTAGGCTGTCAATCCAGGGGGAGTACCACACCCAGCTCCTCTCAGCAGCTCTTGGCTGTCAATCCAGGGGAGCACCACACCCAGCTCCTCTCAGCAGCTCTTGGCTGTCAATCCAGGGGAGCACCACACCCAGCTCCTCTCAGCAGCTCTTGGCTGTCAATCCAGGGGGAGCACCACACCCAGCTCCTCTCAGCAGCTCTTGGCCGTCCTGTGGACTCGTCCTTTCATGTCCATCACCCACCATCCACTCCACTCAGTGAAGAACAAGCTTCTCAATGAACCAGATCCTGCCATTCCACCACTGGCCTGTAATGTAACTAGAACTAGGACCCAAACTGCCAGGCCAGAAGGATGTCTCAGGGTTGAGAGAAGTCACAGTCCTTGCAGGACCCACAGAGTGACTTCCAACAGTCCACCCCAACGTTAGGGGATCCACTGCCCTCTGCAGGAACCAGACACTTACATATATGCAGGCAAAACATTAAAACACATAGAGAGAAAAAACCTAAAAAAATATAAGTCCACAAATATCTAAGATATTAATTACCCAGCTCTCTTCTCACCTCTTGCACCCAAAGTGAGGAAGAGCCTTCGACCTGTCTCACAGTCTCTCTGGACTGCAGTGGTCGGGGTCCTCAGCCTTCCTCACATTCACGCTGCAGTGACCCCCAGCATACAGTTACTTTTGTTGCTACTGTGCAAATGTAGTTTTGCTGCTGTGACGCAATGTAACTGTCATGTAAGCCCCTAATGTAAAATGTCATGTGACCCCTGGGGAAGGTCATTCGACCTCTAAAGGGGTGGTGACCCACCGGGTGAGAACTGCCACTCTACTGGAGCTGAACAAAGCTCTTTTCCTTCTAGAGACAGGGTCTCCTTGTCCAATGTAGGCTGTGCTAACCTTCAACTCACAGAGATTTGCCTGCCTCTGCCTCCAGGGACTGGGACTGAAGGTGAGGACCACCACACTGAGCTTGTGACACGTTCTTAACCAGGGAGACCATTCAGTCATACTGACCACACTGAAAAGGGCCCCAACCCAGAGGGAGCAGACATGTGCTGCTCTCCTGCTGAGACTTAAGGACCCCTGTACTAGGAACCAGTATCCACAACTGAAAAGTGAGTATCTGTATCTATGGGTCACTCAGAGCACCAGGAAATATAACAACAGTCGCTGTTGTCCTGTTGTCATAGCTATCACAACCTGCCAGGCACAGTGAGGCTCAGCAGGCCATCGCTCACCTCCATCTTTGAACTGCGCATTCTCAAGTGACTCAACAGTTCAAGGACTTGCTTGCAATGACACAGCCAACAAGAGACAGAACTTAGCTGCACTACAGTAGGCACCTTCCTCTGCTCCCCCAGGACCACGACAAAGGCTGTTCTTTGAAGAACCTAAACCCAGACAGGCCTAGCTCCCTCCTCTACAAACAATGAAATCACAGAGCCTAAGGAGGCCACTATGGCGGCCGCTGAGTCCTTACCTACACAGCCGATGGTCACCACCCCATCCTTGTAGCGCTCTCTGGAGGGGCCCGTGGGCTCCATGGCTGAGTCAGTCTGCTGCTCTACCAGTACTGCTGGCCCGTCTTCCTCCTCCTCTTCCTCACCAGAGACATTACCCCAGGACGCCCCGGCCATGTCCCTAGCAATCTTCTCGCGCCAGCTGCTCAAGTCCACTGTTGAAGAAGAAGACAGAGGGGGTTTCCGTCATCCCCAGGCCACTGTGGATCATTAGCATACAGCTGATGTCACCAGCACGCCAAGAGTCGCGGAGTGCCAATGTGTACGGGGGCAGACCAGCGTTTCCCCCAGCCTTCACAGGACCCCACTCTGGAGTCGTAGAAGTCTCTCCATCAGAGCATCTAAGACAACTCAGGACATCAGATCACAGAGGCCCCTGCCCACTCCCGCCTCTCTCCCTCTCACCAACAGGGGGCGCCTTACTCTACAACTTTACATACCTTTTCCCATAGTGATGGCTTCACAGGCTTTCAGCAACTGCTCTGGCCCCAGTGCCCGAGTCCATCCTCTCCCCCGTCTCCGATTCTTCTTCAAGACACTACCAGGCTCCTGCGGGGTTCGCGTGTCCCGAGGGAAGGAGGTGAACAGGACGATGTGGAGCTGGGGGTAGCGCTGGTGGAAATAATGCTTCCAGGCGACCACAAGAGCTGGTGGGGCCAGGTCCACCTTGTTCAAGACCAGCACCAGGGCCAGCCCAAGTTCTCCAGTTACATACTCGTAAAGTGCTGGTGGGAAGTTCACAACCTGTGACAGAATTGTAAGAGGATGGAGTGACAAGAAGCCCGCCCAGAGTTTGCTGACCCCAGATCCCTGTCACCAGGCACAGCTCTGGCTGAAGTAGATTCTGTGGTGAAAATGGTAACCCGGACACATCGAACAGGGAAGGCAAAGGCAGGTGTTAGAAATAACCTGGGCATGTCTCAGGGAGTTTCCTGCAGGTCACGATGAGAGAAATGAATGGGAAGTATGACAATACCTAGCACACTGAGGTGACGACAGTCAGGAGCAGGAATGGGGACTGGGTAACAAGTAACACCTGCTCTATGTGCACGTCACCACGTAAGTGTATGCACATGCACAGCTGCATGCACAAGAGCACGTGTGTGGACATATCTGAGTTAAGTGTGTATGACTGTGATGGTCGTATGTGTGTGACGGTGCACAGAAACATGCACATGAACACTTGTTCCTGTATGGCCACGTTCATTGAGGCTCCCCAACCTAAATGTCCCCCACAGACCTCCCTTTCTCCACTGGAAGACAAGTGCAGTCAGGAGGCCAGGATTCACAGAGCTGTCCAGCAGCAGTCTCCAAACCTCACCCACTAACCTAGTGTCCCAGGAGGGGGTCTGTGTTGATCATGTGGCACTATAGAGGTGACAGACGAAAGGAAGGCACCTTTGGGCTGGGCCCAAGAAGCTCCCAGTTGACTCAGAACTCCCTGGAGCTCTGTACTGGGACTTTCTACTGGTCTAGCTCTGGTAGGATGGGAAACAGGGTCAGCTGGCCAAAAGGGGAGTGGCAGGCTAGGATCAGAGGTGAGTAAAATGCTCAGCTCCTCAGGCTGGGGGTGCAGCTCAGTGGTAAAATGTCAGGCCTAGTACATGCAAGATGCAGGCCCAGGGCTTCATCCTTGGCAGAGCAGAGCAAAACAAAAGGAAAAATCAAGTGAGTTTCTGACTTTAGCAGGAGGTGTAAAAAGAAGAAAGCCATCATAACCCCAGCACCAGGAAGATGATAGGAAAATTCCCTGGGGCTATGTGATGAGTAAGATATCCCATCCCCACAATACAAGGTGCTATCGCCTGAGGAACACATCCAAGGTTGACCTCTGTGGCTTCCCAATTCCAAGCATACATTCTACAAGTGGAATAGCGAGCACCTACAAATCAGGGCCTTTCTCACATACCCACCAAAAAATTTAAAAAGATCTGTCTTCCGCTTCCCGTCTTTGAATAGTCTCATACTAGAATCTCCCCCTTCCCCCTTGCAAACCTTTCGGAGTCCTCACCGGATGTCGGATGTCAGTAATGAGCAAGACAATGTCAGACATCTCTAACACCCGCCACAGCTGCCTCCATGTCTGAAAAGACCAGAAGAGAGACTGTCTTCAGTCCTGCTGCTGCCTGAACCAGAACACTAAGATCACACAGCAGTATGTCGACTCCGGTCAACACGCCGCCGCCGTCAATCACCTCCAGATTGTGCTCAAAGTAGCTGAGTTTCTCCGACGCGTATGCCCCGTGTATCTTCCCGAGGTACTCCTGGAAGCTCCGCTCCTCTTGGGTCATTAGTTGTTCCTTGGACATCTCATAGCTCCAAGGAGGCCGCCGGGGAAAGTCCAGGACTGGGAAATGAGGAAAAAGACCGGACAGGCATGAGGACTTTTTTGGACCCCTCCTCTCCTCTTGGCCGGCTAGGTCCCCAAGCTGACTGCAAACACCAGTAGCCCTCAATCACCTGAGCCAGGCTGATACACCTCCCGGATATCCAACTCCAGCATTTCAGCATTGACCGGCTGCAACACTTGCTCTCTGGCGGCTCTCTTTCTCCTCTCCACCTCCTCCCGGCTGTCCCGTTCAAAATGCAGCCGGTATCTAAGGGAAGAGGGATCACACACCTAGTGGAGTCCTGTGACAATCTCCTCTTCGATCTCCTCTTCTGACCGGAAAACTTTGCAAAGCTTCCTCTCCTGGTTATTTGGGTCTCCTCTAAACAAACTCTTGACAGCCCCTTAGGAAGGCAACATCGTGGCCGAGCCTGGAAGAACCACCTCGGTTTCCAGCCTCACTAGCTCCACTTTCAAGCCTTCATCAGAAGCTTTCCCTAAAGGGTGAGGGCGGGGAAACGCGGCCAGCGCCCTTCTCCTTGGCTCACCGGTTGGGGTCGTAGCCTCTGGGCCCCAGGCCCTGCGAAGGTTGCTGGTTGAGCCTGCGGATGTGATGGGTCACGGATTCCCCATCCGACGTGTCGGTCTGCTCCTCCCGCCGCTCCCGGCTCCCGCTGCGGCTGTTGGAACTGGAGCGAAGCCCATCTTGGAGCCCTGAGGGGAGGGGCCGGTGACGCCGGTGTTGACCGGTTCTTAGGGTACCTAAAGACCCCCGAGCCGGCAGGACACGCTCTTCCTCGGCCGTCCCAACTTCTCCGGAGGCTCGATCCTCCCAACCGCGCGCCCCAATCAGTCCCCTCCCGGATGGGCCTGGAGGTCGTCACAGCGCCCCGGAGCCGCAGCAGCAGCAGCAGCAACAGCAGCGGGGTTTCCCATCCCCCACCCTCCACCCCCAGTCCCGCCGCTGCGGGAAGACCCCACCGTGGCAGCCCACGCGGGACCGACCGCGAGAGCCCACCCACCCACCCCCGCCCGCGGTGCGGCGGCACAGCCCTCCTCCAGGAGCTGCGCAGCGGCCCCGCCCCCTCCCTGACCTCGCTTCCGCTCCCGCTTGTCCTGCAGCTGCTTCTTCTTCTGCTTCACGCTGAAGGGCTTCTTCCTCGGCATGGCCCCGGCGCCCCGGACCGCCCTCCGCCGAGCTCCCCGCCGCCGCAACTGACTCCCCCGGGCAGCCCCCGCCGGCGGCCCGGGGCCCTGGGGAGGCGGGGCCGCGGTGACGTCAGCGGCGGGCGGCGGGGAGCGGGGCGGCGGGGATGCGAGCGGCACGTGAGAGCCGGCGGCTCCGGGATGCACGGTGCGGCGAGCGGGAGGCGCGCGTGGGAGGCCCGGCCCGACTCCGTCACGGGCTCTACCAAGTGGCAGCCGCGGGAGGGGGGACGCGTGTCACCGCCGCCCGGCGCTCCCGGGAGCTGCCACTCACCTGGCGGGGGCCGGGCGAGGGGGCGAGGACACGCCCCACCGCGCGGCCGCCAAGGGGGGGACGGCCCCAGGCGGGGGAGCCGAAGCTGCGCGGCTGCGCTGGCTGCTCCGTGGGCGGCGATCGGACTCGGTAAGGAGGATGCCGAGGAGGCAGGCTCACAGGCCACACGTGCGAGCGCGGGTGAGGAGAAAAAGCGAGCGGGACAAGGACTTTTGGAGAGAGGTCAGCACGGAGTTGTGGCTGTAGGCGTTGCCATGGTAACTGGGGGGGACCGGATGTGGCGATCTTAGGATGCGACAGGCCTCTCGCGTGCCGCCCGAGGCCCGAAGCCTGTCCAGTGTCTCACCGCAATGCGGTGATGCTTTTCCACGTGGGATGGAACTGCACCAGGGGAGCAGAGCTCCCCCACGCGCGGCAGAGTGAGCGTGGCAACTTGTAGGAGCGAACTGCCGCAGCCGGTCCGCGGCCTCCCGGAAGTGGCATTGGCGGGAGCCTCGGTCACCCGGCCCCCCGCCCACCCGGAAGCGGAAGGAAAGTTAGTGTGCCCCTTCCTCACTGCCCTCCAAAATCCTGCTGCAGCCATTGCCGCAGCCGCTATGCCGAAACGAAAGACGCAGGACCAGCAGCAGCCGCCGCAGCATCTCTCAATGTCCGAGCGGGACGAGCCTGGAGACGAGGAGGATGAGCGCCCCATGGGTGAGGGGCAGGGCGTGCGCACGCCTGTCAGCGGGCCGGGGGCTAGGCGAGAATGAAGTGCGGGGGAGGAGGCTCCAACGGAAGGAGGAAGGGCGCACGCGTGGAGGTGGGGTGGGGCGGGGGTGGGGGAGGGCTGCTGGTAAGATCCGGGTTGAGGGCTTCGCTTGCTTGAACCCCTCAACCTCAGTCTGGCTCCTAATCCTTTCTGGAGAAGGCAGGGGAAGTGGCGGCTAAACGTCTGGCTTGCGCAACCGCAGCATGGCGGGGGAGAGGGGCGGCAGCGATATTACAGATTGTGATGACCAGGAAGACAATTTGTGACCACACTTCCACTGGTTAGGTCAGAGTGCAGCCTTCTGTGAACTACTCCCCCTTGGGAAGGAGAGGAGAAAAAAACTATGATGGGCCAACAGTTAAGGTGAGGGACTGGGGTATGTGGGATCACTGGGCATGTTGTGGATGCAGCACTGTTGAGGAAAGAGCTGTTAGAGACCTCTGTTACCCTCTGATGGAATCTCAAACAACTCTGCAGAGGGACGGGCAGATGGACGGGGTGAGAGCTTGCGGCACTGCTAAGTGGATATATGACTTTACTGGTTAAAAACTGAGTGTTAAAGACCACGTTAGAACGAGGAGGTGATCAGTCCTTCGCACCGTTCCGATGACCGTGTTTTCACGTCTGCTCTTAGGACCACCCAGCCTTCTGGGCCCTCCCCCCATGGCTAATGGAAAGCCTGGTGATCCCAAGTCAGGTGAGGAGAAGAAATTGGGCCCTGGTTCGTGTTTTAAGCCCTGGAGAAGGGACAGAGGAAAATCAAAGACTTTTAGAACAAAAGTCCAGGGATTGTGTACGGTTTGGAAACATGGTGTCAAAATGTTACTTTCCTTCCAGATTAACTCCTAGGCCTATCTCTCTTTTGTGTGTGTAGAAGTAAACATTCTCCATTATAGCGGCTCTAAATGGGACACTACTGAGACCAAATCGGGAGGGCATAGCAAGATTTGCTGAAAAGCTGAAGTAGCTATGACATTGTAGTTTTCACAGGATATCAGCATACGTTTTAATACTTGAGACACTGGTGGAAGGATCAGGAGTCCTTGGCCAGCCTCTCCTATATAAGCAAATTTGAGACCAGCTAGTCTGGGCTACATGAGACCCTGTCCGAGTGGAATCAGGCCTGTAGATATATGAACACAGAATTCTGTGTAAAGATGAACTCAAAGAAGTGATTCTGTCAGTAAGCAACATTGTCTCAATTGGACTTTTTTTTTTGTGTAAAGATAGGAACTTTGACTTTGTTATAGTCATACCGAATAAAAACATCAATTCTAAGCAGGCTGTAAAATAAATATTCTTGTGAAAAGTAACTGTGCCTCGTGGTCTTAGAGTAGGTAAGAGTTTGTAAACAACAGGCAGGCCAGGCATAGTGGCAGCAGGAAAGCTAAGAGTTCTGTGTTAGCCTGGCCTCTGTAAGACACTGTCTCTAGCCGGGCAGTGGTGGTGCATACCTTTAATCCCAGCACTTGGGAGGCAGAGGCAGGCGGATTTCTGAGTTCAAGGCCAGCCTGGTGTACAGAGTGAGTTCCAGGACAGCCAGGGCTACACATAAATAAATAAATAAATAAATAAATAAATAAATGACACTGTCTCTAAAAGTAAAACTAAAAAGAGGAGGGGGAGGAAGAAGGGGAAGAGTGGGAAGAGTGGTATTATGAGAGGTGTTCCTATTGATAAAGTACTTACTTCAGATGTTAGCAACCATGTTTAAAAAAAAAAAAAAAAAGCCTGGGCCCCACGGTGATGATAAGGCAGAGGTAGACAGACTCCAGGGCTTGCTGACCAGCAAGTATAGCTGAATCGAACGTTCCAGGTTCAGTGAGAACGTCAGCTCTGTCTCTTGTGGATATGCACATATAATACACACAGACAAAGAAATCACGCACATGTATGTTAATCATGAAGGACGTATTTATAAATGAGCTACATCAAATACCACAGATTTGTATTAATCAGATAACACTACTAACTAAATAGACATGGAACCATGTAACTACTATATATAGTATGAAGCTTTGTTAGAAAACTAAAAATAGGCCAAGCATGGTAGGTAGCATATGTCTACAATTTTGAAGGGTTAGGCAGGGTAATTGTAGTGTTACAAGGCTAGCATGGGCTACATAGAGACTCTATTTAAGAAAGTAAGTACAGTTCCACTTCTGGGCTTATATGTATAAGAATTGAAAGCACAGTCTTTGGAGATTTGAGTTTTTGTTTGTTGGGTTTTGTTTTGTTATTTATTTATTTATTTATTTATTTGCTTGCAACGGGGTCTCACTGTGTAGCCTTGACTGTTTGGAACTCTCTATACAGACCAGATTTGAATGCAGAGAGACTCTGCCTGCCTCTGCTCCTCCCCCCTTCCCCCAACCCAACTTCTTGGATTAAAGTCAGCCACCACCATGCTTGTCTTTTTTTTTTTTTTTTTTTTTAAAAAGACAGTTGTTATGTAGTCCAGGCTGCCATCAAGCTAAAAAAAAAAAAAAAATGCATTCAGTGGAATACTGTTGTGAAGAAGGAAGAGAGTGCTGTTAGTGCAGCAGGTTGGGTGAACCTGAAAGGAACACACAAGCTATCTGAAGTCAGACTCAGAGAAACAATTAGAATGTGGGTTACAGGTCTGTAGGAGATGGAAGGAAAGGACTTGGTTAAAGGTTTCTGTTTTGGTCTCGGGGTTCTGGGATTCTGTTTCCCAACAGATGAACTTACAGAATTGAACCATATATTTAATAGTTGAGGTGAGTCAGGCTGACAAGATGGTTCTGCAGGTAAAAGTGCTTGCCACCAAGCCTGACAGTCTGACTCTGATCCTTGGGCCCCAAGTAGTACAGGAACCAAGTTCCACAAGTTGTCTCTCTGTCACACAAGCAGCATGATATCTGTGCACATATCCTCAACACACACAAATAAGATCTAAAATTTTAGAATCTATTTCTTCAGTCTAAAGAGATTGCTGTTAGAGCCTGAGGTTCATATTTAGCAGCACATGGTTGGTCTAGCGGAAGTAGGCAGCTCACAAGTCTAGTTCCAGCACCCATTTTTGGCCTGCAGGAACCAGACACACACGTGATGATGGGTGAGCATACATACATATTTTTGTTTCTCACACAACAAATCAACCAAATGAGAAAGGCTGACCTTTCCAATGCTTGGAAGCTGTAGAGCCACCTCTGAGAGGAGTGTGTAAGTTAATACACCACTCTGAAACTATGTTTAATAAGATTAAAATTGAATACGCTATCACTGAGCAGTTCCTCTGCCACATGTAGTCTGAACAGAAACTGATACTACACATAGAAATGTTTGTAACATTGTTCATTACAGCCGCACAGTTAATACCCACATGTCCAACATCAGTAGAGCACATAAGTCCCTGTAATAGGATGCTGTACTTTTTTAAAAACAACAACAACTACCTACCCAGACAACTTGACTCTCATGATTAACGGAAGAGCCCAGAGTTCAGAATCAGGCAGATCTACAACCTGTCATGGTAGGGGTGGTGGCAACCTTCCGGAGGAGGAAAAGGGCGTATAGATGGATGACTTTTTTTGAGGCTGAGAATTTATCTCAGTAGTAAGAGTAGTCAGTTGCCTAGCATACACAGGGTTCTAGGTTCAGTTCCCCACACCAGGAGCTAAAAAGAGCTAAGAAAGCATATCTTTGTTTGCATGGGCAATGGAAACCCAGGAGAAGACATGATAGCTGATTTGTGTACTTAAAACTGGTGTGTCAGAGTGCTTTGCTGTAGTCAGCAGGGGAGGGCTTTTGTCAGGACTAAGCTGCTCAGCAGTCACCTCCCTGTCTTTCTCTCTAGCTTTCCACAGGGGTCCTCCAGGATCAAGGGGACCAATGATTCTACCACTGCTGAGTCTCCCACCTCCACCCCGGGGTAGAGGCCACATTCGGGGAGGCCTTGGCCCTCGATCTAGCCCATATGGTCGTGGTTGGTGGGGTATCAATACTGAACCTCCTTTTCCTGGGCTGGGCCATGGGGGTCCCTCTAGGGAAAGCTTTTACAGAGAGCCAAGAAATCCACGAAGGCTCAAAAGCTGGTCTCTTGTCAAGAATACCTACCCACCTAAGGACAGTCCCCAGATGATGGAAGGTAAGGCCCACCTTATTGTGTCTGCCATGGCCTGTGTGCTAACAGGCCTGGGAAATCTACTCCTTTGGGCTCTCACTGAGCAGCACTGAGAATTAATGCAGGGCCTTATCCGTGTTGAGGAGTCCTAGCACTCAACTACCAGGTTCTTTGCTGCCTTAAGAGGTACAAATAGCCCTGAACACTTTTCTTCCTTCAGAAAGACTGTCTTTCCAAACTACTTGGTGGTCTGGGAGTCTTGCTCAGTGATTGAGCAAGGTGTGTGTCATGCCTGAGGCCCTGTGTTTTATCACTAGCACCAAAAATAGAAAGAAAAAGCCAAAATACTTATAATGAGTGTATGGTAGAAATCTTGGCTTTCTCTTTGCATTCTATTACATTTTCTTTCTTAGGATGGGGTGTTGGGGGGAGGTTGTCAGGAAGAAAGAGTTGTGTTTGATTTGGGCTGGGTAGACAAGTTGACCTCAAACTTGTGGCAATCTTTTGTCTTGGCCATCTGAATGCTGGGACCACAGGTGTCAGCCACCTCACCCAGCTCTTAAGGTTTTAAGCTGCTGTTTTTCATAATTCACAGACAAGTCTGACCGCCCTGTCTGCCGACACTTTTCTAAGAAGGGCCACTGTCGATATGAAGACCATTGTGCCTTCTACCATCCAGGCGTCAACGGACCTCCTCTGTGAGACTGTGCCTTCCCACCCAGGCTGGAAAGAGCCCTCTGACCTAGTGGCCATGCATTTTCTGTGGCTCCATTATAGCTACTTGAAGGCTCTTCTGTCACCTTCAGGCAGTGACAAGTCCGCCCCTTTCATCTCTCCCATTTGGGGTCCAGAGCTGTGACTGTCACTGGTGCACAGTGCACACTGTCTTCTGATCCAGGCTGTAGAGACCTTCGGGACCCCATCTTGCTACCTTCCACTGCCTCCTGGATCGTCCCCTCTGCCAAGTGACTGCTCAACAGGAAACCTTTGGTGCTGGATCTTGTGCATCTGTCCACCTGCCCCTCAGTATTGCCCTAAGTTCCCAAGAACCCTGGAGCAGTCTCTGCTCCTCTAGCTGCTTGTTTTAAGTCCTTTCACGTAAAACCCCAGTGTTTGCAGCTGCCAGGAAGTGCACCAGGTTGTCTGGCCTTGAGGTTGAGTTTGAGTGACTGGTACAGACTTGCTCCCTGAACAGCTTCCACCTGCTTTTGGACGTCCTAGTTTCTGTCCGTAGCATGAGCCCCACCGCTAAGGCCTGTGGTCACTGTGCTTTGTGAAACTGTACACCCTTTGTAGCCTTCCTCGGTGTCTGTGGCGTTTTTTTGTGACTTCCCAACACTAGAGTAAGTTTTTCTGCCAAATCAAGTGAGGCTCTCGGTGCCCTCTAGAGTTCACCTACCTCCCAACGCAGGAGGTCATGAGACTTCTTCAGACTGCCTCCCAATTGTGCCCTCTCCTGGTGTGGGTATTCTGGGTCTGACAGGCCAGTGATATCTTGGAAAGCCTCAGGTGGGACTCCCCACACGGCTCCTGCCTGGCACGTTTTAATCAGGCTGTGTCATTGTGAGGCCACCGGCCCTTTGTTTTGACTTGTGAATCTCCAGCTGTCTCTGGATGAAATCTGGACAGTACTGTCATCTCTCTGACCCTCTCCTGCTTCCCTGGCACTGGGTGTTTTCTGTGAAAACGGCAGTGAACACATTGGGTTGTGAACAGGCCCTAAGGAGGTGTGTGTGCAAGAGGAGAGAGCTGTTGGAGAACTAAGAAGGATTTTTTTTTTCTTTCTAACTTTTTTTTATATTAGTAATAAACAGTGGAAACCGGTATTTTCTCTCATTTCTCTGTTCCAGTCTTCTCTGCAGGTCCAAGGGAACCCTCTCTGAGGCTGCTAGGGAGTCCATTCATTGCCTTAGTTCATCAGAAGCAAAAGTTACACTCTGGAAAGGGTTGTGGTGGGGAAAACAGATCAGGTGGGCACGGGGCTGAGGTCTGAAGGATGCACAGGAGGAAGAGTGGGTGGAGGAGTCTCAGCAGTGCCTGAGAACAAAGCCTGGAGGCCTTAGACTCCCTTCGTGTTGGGATTTGTTTGTTTGAAATATAATTCACATGAACTCTGTAGATGATGATAATCAGACTTTGTAATGACTGTCTCACTGTTAAAAGGTTGGACATGCCTGTCTACTCAGGCTGGGGAACAAACCTAGAAAAACATTTTTTAGATTTATTTCCTATTTTGTGTTTATGAATATTTTGCCCCCCTGTATGTATGTATACCATGTGTGCCTGCTACCCATGGAGGTCAGAAGAATGCATCAGAATCCCTGGGATTAGGGATACGTGTTGTGAGCTACCTTGTGGGTGCTGAGAATTGAACCTGGGTTCTCTATAAGAGCAACATGTGCTCTATACACTGAGCCATGTCTCCACCCCCAGAAATGGAGATTTTCTAAAACAGCACAGATAAACATAGGCTTGAGTAGTGAAGTTGGAGACGAGCCTTTGGGGCCAGAGAAAGCTCTGCTGTTAAAAGCATCTGCTCAGGCTGGAGAGATGGCTCAGGGTTAAGAGCACTGACTGCTCTTCCAGAAGTCCTGAGTTCAATTTCCCAGCAACCACATGGTGGCTCACAACCATCTGTAATGGGATTTGATGCCCTCTTCTGTTGTGTCTGAAGACAGATACAGTGTACTCACATAAAATAAATAAATGGATCTTAAAAAAAAACAAACAAAAGCATCTGCTATTGAAGAGAACCTGAGTTTGATGCAGCAGTTTACAGCTGCCCGTAACTCAAATTCTTGGGGATCTGGCACCCTCTTTTGCTCTCTTGGGGCACCAGGCACATGCCAGTAAGTACACATAAGCAAGCAAATATGTAAAAGTAATTTTTTTTTTGAAGACTCAAAAGATTGAGCTTGGAGGTATAGCAACATCAGGACCCCAAGGGCAGAGGCACCAGCAACAGAGGAAGTATATGGAGAAATGGAAAATTGATCACCTATGTCAGATGTGCTAGGACATGGCTTCTGATCTGTCAATCCTGGAAAATGAGTAGGGACAGAAGCATCATGGGAGCTGGGAATGTAGCTCAGTGGTTAGGACATCTGCCTAGTACGTGCCTTTGGTTCCATTCTTGGACCATATAAACAAACCAGGCACATAAACACAGGCGTGTAATCTCAAAACTTGGGAGGGAGACAAGAAATGGGAAATTCAGTGTCATCTTCGGCCATTTAGAGGACTTGAGGCAAGACTGCACTACCTAAGGAAAAGAATAGCATGACTGAGGGTAGGAGCTGACCCGGTTGTAGAAACGCCTCATCCAAACTCCTATGCCTGTCATTCATTAGAGTTAAAAGCCAGCCATCTCTTGATTGTGGTTTAAAAGGTATATGCTTCTTGGGAGGCAGTCAGGTAGATGGCCAGCCTGGTCTACAGAATGATTTCCAAGACAGCCAGGGCTACCCAGAGAAACCCTGTCTCAAAATGCCTCCCCCCTCAAAAAAAAAAAAAAAGCATGCTTGTCAAAACGTAACTGCTCACTGCTTGCTGTTTTATGTTTAATTAACAGTAGGTCAATTAAAAGCAAAATTATCACACATCCACACCCAAAAATCTCCAGGTTCCACTGCACAATAGCTTCCAGTTGTTGGAGTGGAGTTGTTGGTTATATCTGTACACCTGGGTATTTAGTGACATGTCAACCAAGGGCCAGTAAGGTTACTTTTTCCTAAATCGACAGCTGTGGTGTCTTTAACTACAGTTTACAGTATGTAGTATGAGAAGAGGATTAGAAAGTAGTGGAGAGGGCTGGAGAGATGACTCAGCAGTTAAGAGCATCGACTGCTCTTCTAGAAGTCCTGAGTTCAATTCCCAGCAACCACGTGGTGGCTCACAACCCTCTGTAATGGGATTCGATGCCCTCTTCTGGTGTGTCTGAAGACAGTTACAGTATACTCACATATATAAAATAAATAAATCTTAAAAGAGAGAGATAACAGCAAAAAAAAAAAAAAAGTAGCGGAGAATGATTGAAGAGGTAGGTGTACTGTTTTAAATAAAGTGGCCAATCAGGTGTAATAGTGCAGACCTGTAATCCCAGCTCTCGCAGAGGCAGGCGGAATTCTAGGAGTTTCAGGCCAGCCAAGGACTACACAGTGAGACCCTGGTTCAACGACAACAAAAAGATTCACGACAGGATGTGGCGGCACACGCCTTAAAACTTAGCACTCCAGAGCCAAAGGCAAACGCATCTCTGGGCTGGAGGCCAGCCTAGGCTACACAGCGAGTTCCAGACACCAGGTAGGGTGACACAATCAGATAAAAGATGTGTCAACTACTTGGGCCGACCTGGAAATTACCGAGTCGTCCCGTGAGTGTCACCGCGTCGCAGCATCAGCTCCTCAGGCGTGGCGACCGTCACAACGCGCTGCCCACTCCAGACAAGTTCCGTGACGTCTCCAGCCACGCCCCCTAGCCCCAGGCGTCTGCGCACCAGACCCTCCGCGGGGCGGGGCGGGGCGGGGGCTAAATGAAGAGCCCGCCTATTGGCGGCCCCACGCCGCCGGAAGCGGAAACAGCGCCGGGCTCCTCGGAAAGACTGGTAACTGTTGCCGCGATGCCGAAGGGTCCCAAGCAGCAGCCGCCCGAACCCGAGTGGATCGGGGACGGCGAGGGCACGAGCCCGGCGGGTGAGTGGGGAGGAGGCAGAAGCGGCGAGGCCGGCGGTGGCCTCCATGGAGCGTGGGTCCTGCGCATGTGCGCTGGGGCAGAGGCCGCGTGCCCGGGGCCGTCCTAGAGCCCCGGGAGGCGGACGGGAATGGCATATGGCACCGAGGGAGGGACGGCAGGACAGGAGTTAGAATTGTTAACTTCTTTCCTACCGTGGTGAGCGAACATGCCTCGAATCGTGTGGGGCGCTCCTAACTGCTCCTGCCTCCCAGAGAGAACAGCTCCTTCATGGACCCTAAAGCGAGATTCGGTCCCACCGGATCGCAGCAGGTCCTGGCTTTGTGTTAATGACTAGAGTCAGGGTTTGCTTCAGTACTCGCGCGATGTGCTGTGAGCGTGGGATAAAGGGTACAAGAACTCTTGAAGCAAGAAGTCACGTCAGTGGGGAGATAGACACGAAAGATGACAGTAGTTTCACAGGCATTTGGTTTGTTTTAGTTGAGCATCCTTTTTTAAGACAGTCTCTCGGCCAAACCTTGGGAGCACACGCCTTTGGTCCCAGCAGAGGAAGGCGTGTCTCTTGTGAGTTCGAGGCCTGCCTAGTCTACAAGGCGAGTTCCGTGACAGCCAGGGCTACACAGAGGAACACTATCTCAAAGAAGAGGACAAGATCGCTCTACATAGCCTTAGCTGTCCTGGGACTCACTCCGAAGACCGTGCTACCCTCTAAGGCACAGAAATCTCCCTGCCTTTGCCTCCAAAGTTCTGGGATCAAAGATGTGTGCCAGGATAGATTTAGGAACACCATTTACCAGGCCCTGGCAGTGACTTGTGTAAGAAGTGGCAACGAAATAGTAAGGCAGTGAAGACTGAAGCATCGCTGTCAACCAAGTGCCTTGAAGTGACTGATGAGATAAAGGGTAAAGACGGAAGGACGCCACTCTATTAATCAAAGTCCAGTTTACAGAATGGGTAGTGAACCATTAGTTGATAGTAGTGCTTGAGAGATTTTTAAATCAAAGTTGTTTTGGTTTGTTTGTTTGTTTGTTTGTTTTGAGATGGGATCTCACTATGTAGCCTGACTAGTCTAGGACTCACTATGTAGATCAGTCTGGCCTGGAACTCATAGAGATCCATGTGCCTCTGCCAATTGAATGATGGTGTGCACCGACATTCCAGGCTGGATAAAAAAAAAATTAGTATTTTATGTGTATGGGTGCTTTGCCTTTGTACTGCATACGTGCAGTGCCTTTGGAAACCACAAGAGGGCGTTGGATATCCTGGAGCTGGAGTTACAGAGAAGCTTGTTAGCTAGGGATGGAACCCAGGTCCTCTGGAAGAGCAGCCAGTGCTCTTAACTACTGAGCCATCTCTCCGACCTTGAAAATAAAGAAAAAAAAAAAAGAGAGAGTAGTATTGGACTGTAAGGTGTAAGCATCCAAAGATGCTTTTTTTATGTGCATACATGTTTTGCCTGCGTGCATATAACTGTACCGTGCGCATGCCTTGTCAGAGGAGGGCATCTGATCCCCTGAATCTGGAGTTTACAGATAGTTGTAAGCCACCATGTGAGTGCTTGGAATCAAGCCTGGGCCCTTTGAGAGAGCAGAAAGTGCTCTAAAGTGCTGAGCCATCTCTCCAGCCCCTGTGTTTTCTTGAGGGAGGAGCATTCCTTGGAGTGTAGACAGGAAGTCAGCAGACAGCTTTGTAGCCAGTTCTCTTTCCGACTTTATGTGGCTCTGGGAATTGAACTTGGGTCTTGGGGCTTGTGCAACAAATGCCTTTACCTTCTGAGCCACCTATCATCCAGCCCACTGTGTCTTGAAGGTTGAGTGTCTAAGAGGAAATGACATGGACACATTGTTAACTGTCTCTGGTGAGAGGAAAGACTTGACATAGGCATAGATGAGTGTAGTTGGAGATAACAAACTTCTAGAGAGTGCTGACTGAGTTAGTTGTTTGTTTTTTAAGTGTTAAGTGATATCCAGACCAGATTCCTGGACCTCCTGAGTGTTCAGGGTTTGCATGTATATAGTAAGTTGCCTAAGAGATGGGATGCAAGTCTAAGTATAAATACACTTTTGCTTCATATACACCTTATAAAGACAGCTTAGAGGTTTCTTTGTTTTATTTTAATATAAGGTCTAATGTAGCCCAGACTGGCTTTGAGCTCAGGTATAGCCAGGGATGGCCTTGAACATGAGGTCCTCTAGCCTGAGCCTTGAAGTGTTGACATTACAGACTTGAGCCATAATGCCCAGCTATAAAGTGGAGAATGGCCTTGAACTGGTCCGTGTAGACTCATCCTTGTCTGTTTATTTTGAGACAAGGTTTCATTAAACTGCCCAGGCAGAGTTCAGACTCACTTCTCCCTCAGCCCGGTGTTATCCAGACTACAGATATGGGTCAGGAGTGGTAACGTTCAGGACAGCTTCAGGGAAGTGCCAAGGGAGATGGGAAGAGGAGCAGAGCAACATCGCTCTGGTCCTGCTGACCCCCATGATGGTACTGTCTCACAACTGACTTGTGCACAGGCGTTTCTTTACCTTGGGGTCAGGTGGATCAGTGGATTCAAGGAATTTAAGGAGTGGAGGTATGAGGTCAGCCATGACGGCTTAGGCCTTTAATTCCAGCTTTAATTCCAGGCAGAGGCAAGTGTATCTCTTGAGTTCAAAGCCAGCCTGATCTACACGGTGAGCTGCTCAGAGAAAACCGGTCCTGAATATGAGTCAGACTGGTAGCTCAGACCTGTAATTCCAAGTATGGGAGGCTAAAGCAGGAGGGATTGCAAGTTCAAGGCCAGCCTGGACAACCTAGAGAGAAGGCCTCAAAATGAAAGGTGACGGTAAAGGACTGAGGGTGTGGTTCAGCTGTGACTGGCTGACTGGCGTGCGAGGCCCTTATCCAGCACCACACACAAATGAGAAGTGCATGCTGGCTGGGATAATTTTCATAAAGGTCGTGTAGAATGGTATACAGGTGTTTTTTGTTTTTGTTTTGATGGTAGTGGTGGGATTTTTTTGTTTGCTTTTTGTTTGTTTGTTGTTGTTTTCCAAAGTGGATACTTCCAAGAGGACCCTAACTCAATTCCTATAGGGAAGTACTGGACATCTCTTTAGAACCCTTCTTCCTGCTGTTCTGCTGTCGCCCTCCTCTTGCCACCACTGTAGAAACATTGTAACATTTTCTCATAAGACTGTCCACTGTTGTCCTTCTTACCCTTGCTCCACTCTGAATGAATGCAAGACTTGACGGTACAAAAGATCATATCAACATACTTACTGTCCCCTAACTAAAAGCCTCCCCTACAACCTGACCTTATTCCGTCAGCCCTCAGTGTCTCAGCTGTAGCCACAGTGGGTGGCTGTTTCCAGGTGAATGGGTTTTTTTCACAGCTGGTCTGTGGATAGTGCTGTAACACCACCTGTTCCTAACAGCGTCTCCTTTAGGCTTCACCAGATGCCACCTCCACAGGGACCATGCACATCACTAGGCTTGAGGCCAGCTTCTTCCCTCCCCACCAAATATGCCTTCTCTTCCCTTTGGTGAAGTTTGGGGCCTTTGCTCCATAAAGATCTGCCTTCCTATAAGCACAGTTTGTATCCCTAGTGCAGACATTTTCTGACACCTAGTGTCTGGTTAGTAAACAGGTGTCCTGTAGGGCCCAGAGAGATGGCTCAGTGATGAGAGCACTTGCTATTCCTGCAAACTTGAGCACCCTCATGGTGGCTTATCTGTAACTCCATTTAGGCGTGATGGCAGACACATAATACAAAAGGCAAAGCACTCTCATGCTTATATAATAAATACATGATGTTTGGAGCCAGGTGGTGGTGGTACATGTCTACGTTTGGGAGGTAGAGGCAGGCAGAGCTCTTGAGTTCAAGGCTGTCCAGGTCTATGAAGCTAGTTCCAGGACAGCCAAGGCTACACAGTTTGAAATACAAAAAAAAAAAAAAAAAAAAAAAAGAGTGGTAGGTGTGTGGGTGAACAGATGGAAGAAGAAACACTTATTTCTGAAAGAGCAATCAGTGGTGGTTAAGAATTGCTCTTTCTGGTAGAGCCAACTGAAGCTCTTCAGGAAGCTTGAAGCTCAGACTGCCAGGCATTTGTAAGAAGCTAATGTTGTAATGTTTGTTTAACCTTCCAGACAAAATAGTGAAGAAAGGCAAAAAGGACAAGAAGACCAAAAAGACGGTGAGAAAATGAGTCCAGGAAGAGAAATGACCCTGGGTGTTCCCAGACAGTGTAGATGGACACGTGAGACCTGAAGAGGGGGGACCTTGCTAGGAGAAGGAGCTTGTGGGGGTGGGTAGTCCTGTCACTCTGGGTCATGGGCTTCTACTCTGGCACAAAGGTATCAAAGAATTAACAAAGTTAAAAATGTAAAGAGCTGAGCTGTGGTGTGTACCTTTAATCTCAGCATTCACTCAGGAGGCAGAGGCAAGCATATCTGAGTTCTAGGTCAGCCAGAGCTACACAGAGAGACCCTGTTTCAAAGGGGGGAAAATTTTTGAAAAGAGCAAATACTGTTTTCTTACAGTTCTGGAGGTTGAGAAGTATCAGTGGGCTCACACACCCTCTGTGCAGAGATAGATAGGCATGCGTATGTCATCCTGTGCTTGAAAGTGGAAGCCAATAGTTCGTGAGAGCTATTGCTATGAGCAGGAAACAGGCGTGGAAAGTTAAAACAATACATAAAATGACTACTGACACTTTTTTAAAAGAGAGGAAATGCCCCTGTCTCAAAAGACCCCCCCCCAAAAAAAAGGAAATGAGAAGGATGGCTGGGTGCGGCGGCCGACAGCCTCTGGGCCCTCACCTGGGTCTCCCCCTTTACAGTTCTTTGAGGAGCTGGCAGTGGAGGACAAACAAGCTGGGGAAGAGGAAAAACTGCAGAAGGAGAAGGAGCAGCAACAGCAACAGCAGGTATCTCCGATGGGCCAGATCCCAGGGGTCACGGGCCTCGCAGCCCCTCTCAGCCCTCGGCTTCACCCTCGCTGTTGTTTCAGCAACAGAAGAAAAAGCGAGACACTAGGAAAGGCCGTCGGAAAAAGGATGTGGACGATGACGATGACAGTGATGAGAAAGCGCTCATGGAGCGTCTTAAGAAGCTGTCTGTGCCAGCCAGTGATGAAGAAGACGAGGGTAAGGGAACTGAGGGCAAGGGCAGCTTCGTCCGAGGTCGGCAGGGGTAAGCCCTCACACCTTGCAGGGGCTTGGGCTGGCCAGTGGAGGAGCCAGGTGTGTTCTTGACCCCTTCCTCCCCCACTGTCATTCCAGTACCTGCCCCGGTGCCCCGAGGACGGAAGAAGGCCAAGGTGAGCTATCTATTAGTAGGGAAACAAAGACCCCAAAGGCAACCAGAGCCACCCCCGCTGACTTGTGTGGCCTTTCCTGTAGGGTGGAAATGTTTTTGAAGCCCTGATTCAAGATGAGAGTGAGGAGGAAGAGGAGGAAGAAAAGCGTGTTCTTAAGCCTGCCAAGCCAGAGAAGAACCGCATCAATAAGGCGAGTGGTGGCTCCGCTGCTGCATTGCACTTCTGCGTGGGGACACCACCTTCTGACTCACAAACCACCTGTGCTAACTGTCCTGCTTGTGCCGTCAGACCTCATCTCTCCAAATAAAGTCTTCTGTCTCGGTGCTATTCAGAGATCTGAACTCCGAATGTAAACCATTTGTCTGTGTCTCCTGCAGGCCGTGGCTGAGGAGCCTCCCGGGCTCAGGAGTAAAAAGGGAAAGGAGGAGAAATCAAAAGGGAAAGCCAAGGTGAGTGGCGGGCACTGCAGGTGGTGCTGACAGCTCCTCAGGGAGCAGCCCTCTATCGAGCCTTTCTTCTCGCTGCCTCAGAGTAAACCTGCTGCTGCAGACAGTGAAGAGGAAGATGAGGAGGACACTCAAGAAAAGGAGCCTCCCCGGCAAGGGAAGGACAAAGACAAGAAGGTGACCGAGCAGGTGTGTGCACACTGCTGGGGAGGGGTAGGGGGAGGGAAGCTCGCCGCGGACCGGTAGCAAGAACCCACACCCAGCACAGTGGGGACAAAGGAAGGGGATCTCTGAGCTTGGAGCCAGCCTGATTTATCTACCGAGTTCCAGGACTCAGAGAACCCTGTCTTTAAAAAACATGATGTAGTTTTAGCTTCACGTCTCTGTCTTGTCTCTTGTTTTACAAGTCTTTGGAACTATAACATTTTATCTCATGAGCCACATGCAGTCAGGTGTCAGGTCAGGTTTGGGCCACACCCTGGGATCACTGTGCTGGATGGAAGCGGCAAGGCCCGTCCTGATGGAGTTGGTGCTGCTTGTGGCCATGGCCTGGCACTGCGGTCTAGAACAGTTGTAACTGTGTTCTGCAACATGTCAAGCATTTCTAGTCTCAGAGCTTGCTGACTACCTCAGGCTGCATATTACACCATCTTTTTTGTTTGGTTTTGTTTGGGTTTTTGCGTGTTAGTGACAGAAACTCAGTTGCTTCCCCTCAGTTACACTGTCTTGGAAGTTACCTTTACCTCTAGATGGCAGGGATTGCTTAAGGGCTACATGCACACCAGTGCCTTGGGATGAGCCGTCTTCTGATTGGGTGGAGAAGACAGCTTCCTGCCCTAGTGGGATGCATGCCAGGAATCTGACTTTGTTGTTGTTGTTGGTTGGGTTTTGATTTGTTTTGTTGTTGTTGTTTTGCTTTTGTTTTGGTGGTTTTAGTTTGGTTTTTCAAGACAAGATTTCTCATCCTAGCATTTGGAAGTCAGAGGCAGGTGGATCTTTGTTAGTCTGAGGCCAACCCGGTCTACAAAGCAAATTCAAGGATAGCCAGGGCTGTTACACAAAGAAGCATGGGGTGGAGGGTGGGAGGCAAGAGTTCTTGGTATTTCCCTGGCTGACTGTGAAGTCACTCTGGAGACTTCAGAAGTCCTTAGTCCTGTTCTTGCTGCTGCTTTTGTTTGGTTATTGCCACTTGTTCTCACAGGGTTCAGAGGAAGAGAAAGAAGAGAAAGAGGGAGAGTCGAAGGCAAACGATCCCTATGCCAACCTTAGCAAAAAGGAAAAGAAAAAGCTAAAGAAACAGGTAAGCCTATGAGAAGAGCATCGGGGGCTGCTTGAGGCGCGGTAGTTAAAAGACAGGAGGATTTACATCCTTCCGCCATGACAGTGTGAAGCTACCGTGTTGTGACATCCAGTGTCCTTTGCCTCCTTCTCAGATGGATTATGAACGCCAGGTGGAGTCACTAAAAGCAGCTAATGCCGCAGAAAATGACTTCTCTGTGTCCCAGGCAGAGGTGTCTTCCCGCCAGGCAATGTTAGAAAATGCATCTGACATCAAGGTGAGATCTGAGGGCCCTTGCCCCACTTAGCACTGCAGCCTGCGAGGGAAGAATGACTGAAGAAAAGGTTCTGCCAGATGAGCAAAGCAACAGCAGAGCCAGTTAGAAGCAGCAGGACCCATGCTGCAGGGCACAGGGAGAAAGGGAAGACTTCTCGGGGTGTGTGTTTGTCCCGCGCTCATCGATTCTGTTGGCTGCAGTTGGAAAAGTTCAGCATCTCCGCCCACGGCAAGGAGCTGTTCGTCAATGCTGACCTGTACATTGTGGCCGGCCGCCGCTACGGGCTGGTGGGACCCAACGGGTGAGAAGATGGGGCCAAGGGGAAGGCCAGGGTTGCTCTGAGTGGTTGGGTTCTCATGGTTCTTGTTCTCCAGCAAAGGCAAAACCACACTTCTGAAGCACATTGCCAACCGTGCCCTGAGTATCCCCCCCAACATTGATGTGCTGCTGTGCGAGCAGGGTGAGGCTGGGGCCAGCGGGAGAGCAGGGAGGAGAGCGGGAGAGCGGGCAGGGTGAGGCTGTGGCCAGCGGGAGAGCAGGGAGGAGAGCGGGAGAGCGGGCAGGGTGAGGCTGGGGCCAGCGGGAGAGCAGGGAGGAGAGCGGGAGAGCGGGCAGGGTGAGGCTGGGGCCAGCGGGAGAGCAGGGAGGATAGCGGGAGAGCGGGCAGGTGGGGCAGGTGGCACTGGCACTGACGTCCGACCTCCCTTCCTGCAGAGGTGGTGGCTGATGAGACACCAGCCGTGCAAGCTGTTCTTCGCGCAGACACCAAGCGACTGAGGCTGCTAGAGGAGGAGAAACGCCTTCAGGGACAGCTGGAGCAGGGGGATGATACTGCTGCTGAGAAGTTAGAAAAGGTAGAGGAGATGGCGCAGGGGACACAAGGTAGGCCTTGCAGGTCTGTGGGCCCTTGGACATGTGTCCTCTTCTCCCTCCTCCCAGGTATATGAGGAACTGCGAGCTACTGGGGCAGCAGCTGCAGAGGCCAAGGCTCGGCGGATCCTGGCTGGCTTGGGCTTCGACCCTGAGATGCAGAATCGGCCCACACAGAAGTTCTCTGGGGGTTGGCGAATGCGTGTCTCCCTGGCCAGGTGGGCCCTGCCTCCCAGCTTCTGACTTCCCTTTCTTCTTACTCTTCCACGGCCTGCGTAGTTAGCAGGTCTAAGGTCAACTTTTTAAGATTTATTTAAAGTATATGAGTACTCTGCACCTGTCTTCAGACACACCAGAGGAGAGCATCAGATCCCATTACAGATGGTTGTGAGCCACCATGTGGTTGCTGGGATTGAACTCTGGACCTCTGGAAGAGCAGTCTGTACTCTTAACCACTGAGCCATCTCTCCACCCCGTTGAGTCCAACTTTAAACCTCCTTTGCTGTGTGCTCTGTGAGAACTTGGGTCATTTTCCGTTTTGACCCCTATCTGATAGACTGTTCTCGATGCACTCTGCCACCCTGAAGCCCAGGTTTGTTGAACAGGCGTCTTCCTTTCCTAACCTCACACTCCACTCCTTCAGGGCGCTGTTCATGGAGCCAACGCTGCTGATGCTGGATGAGCCTACTAACCACCTGGACCTCAACGCCGTCATCTGGCTCAATAAGTGCGCTGCCCGTGGTGTCCCCACCTGCCTCCTTCCCTGTCCCCACCCCATTATCTACTTCCTAGACTCGTCTCCCAGTCTTGGGACACTCACACTCCACTCCTACCCTCTCTCCACCGCAGCTACCTTCAGGGCTGGAGGAAGACATTACTCATCGTCTCCCACGACCAGGGCTTTCTGGATGATGTTTGCACTGACATCATCCACCTGGACACGCAGCGGCTCCATTACTACAGGGGCAATTACAGTAAGCAGTAATTACACTCATGGGTTGGAGACGGGGACCCAAAGGTGGGGCCTGAGTAGCCAGCCCTGGCATGGTGATGGGCTCTCTCTCCAAGACCTCCATGCATGGCTTCTCTGCCCGACACATCTGTCCCTGGTTGTTCCACCCCAGTGACCTTCAAGAAGATGTATCAGCAGAAGCAGAAAGAACTGCTAAAACAGTACGAGAAACAGGAGAAGAAGCTGAAGGAGCTGAAGGCTGGGGGCAAGTCCACCAAGCAAGCGGAGAAGCAAACAAAGGAAGTCCTAACTCGAAAGCAGCAGAAGTGCCGACGGAAAAACCAGGATGAGGAGTCTCAGGACCCCCCTGAGCTCCTGAAGCGTCCCAAGGAGTACACTGTGCGCTTCACCTTCCCAGACCCTCCGCCTCTCAGCCCACCTGTGCTGGGGCTGCATGGTGAGTGAGCACTTGATGCCAGTGGACAGCAGAGCCCTGGGTACCCTACATTCTGCCAAGGAAAGTCAGGCGTTTGGGGTGACTAAGAAAATTATAAATGAGCCGGGCGGTGGTGGCGCACGCCTTTAATCCCAGCACTTGGGAGGCAGAGACAGGTGGATTTCTGAGTTCGAGGCCAGCCTGGTCTACAGAGTGAGTTCCAAGACAGCCAGAGCTACACAGAGAAACCCTGTCTCAAGAAGCCAAACAAAAGAAAAAGAAAAAGAAAATTATAAATGGCTGGTTTTTCTCAGGTGTGACATTTGGCTACGAGGGGCAGAAGCCACTCTTTAAGAACCTGGATTTTGGCATCGACATGGACTCCCGAAGTGAGTTGGTTGGCCCTGGGTGGTGTGGGATGTGGAGCATGAGTCTCAGAGCCTAAGTTATTCCTCTGACCACGGGTCTCCTCCTTCCAGTCTGTATCGTGGGTCCCAATGGTGTGGGGAAGAGCACACTGCTCCTGCTGCTGACCGGCAAGCTGACACCGGTAAGTCCTAAAGCAAACCAGAGAGGAGAGGGCCCGCATGGTGTCAGGGGACAGTGTGTCCTTATAGACTGATCAGAAGTGTGTAAGCTGGAGGGCATGCACAGAGACAGATCGCAGGGCTTTCTCATGTATGTCACAAACGTGCACTGTGGCCAGCAGCACAGGAAGCCCCGAGCTTTCCTGTTGCCGCTCTGCACACTCACACCCCAGTATAGGCTTGTGGGTTTGTTTTGTTTTTAAGGATTATTTATTTTACGTATATGAATAAACTGTAGCTGTCTTCAGACAAACCAGAAGAGGGCATTGGATCCCATCACAGATGGTTGTGAGCCACCGTGTGGTTGCTGGAATTGAACTCAGGACCTCTGGAAGAGCAGTCAGTGCTCTTAACCTCTGAGCCATCTCTCCAACCCCTAGGCTTGTGCTTTTATTGTTTGTAATTCTAAGGGTTGAACCTTTAACACACTGTATTCTCGGTCTTTTTACTTTAAGATCGAGCCTTCTTAATTACCCAGGGTAGCCTCAAATTTGCTGTCCTCTTCCCTTTCTTACTTAGTCTCAAGTAACTGAGATTACAGGCCTGTGCCACCTACCCAGCTTCATTCTCAGTCACTGTGAGGGAGCCATTGTCCTCCCTCCTCTTCAGAATCCCCCTCCTCTTCAGAATGAGTTCCCTTTCCCCCTTCTGAGTCCCCCATCCCGATACACTCATTTTTTCTTTCTTGCACTTATTTATCCCAGCCCAGCTCTGATGTTTGTTTCTCTCTGAGAAGCTCTGGTATTTGGTTCTCTTTGAAAACTTTGAGATAGGCCTAGTAGCACCCGCTCATAAACTCAGCACTGGGGAGGCTGAGACAGGAGGATTGCTGTGAATTCAAGGCCAGCCTGGGTTGCAGAGGGAGACTGTCCAAACAAAGAAAAGAGAAGCTGGGCCTTGGTGCCTCCGCCTCCCTCCCGTCCTGCTCTCACTCTTACTTTTCCTTGCAGACCAATGGGGAAATGAGGAAGAACCATCGGCTGGTAAGCTGGCCTTGGGAACTGAGGCGTGGAGGTCAGGCAGGAAGCAGGACTCCTGACTGACCACCTCCCTCTCTTCTTGGGCAGAAAATCGGCTTCTTTAACCAGCAATACGCAGAGCAGCTGCACATGGAGGAGACGCCCACTGAGTACCTGCAGCGTAGCTTCAATCTGCCCTACCAGGATGCCCGGAAGTGCTTGGGCCGCTTTGGCCTGGAGAGCCATGCCCACACCATCCAGATCTGCAAACTCTCTGGTATTGCCCTTCTGGGGTGCCTGAGGAGGTGACCTCATCGGCTCTCCCTGGAAACTGAAGGGGGGCACAGCACAGATGGGGAGCCTCTGTGTCCTAAGTACATCTGTAGGGTTGGCCTTCTGCAAGGCAGGTGACAGGAGTCTCAGTGCCATTCCTTTTGTGCCAGGTGGGCAGAAAGCCCGAGTTGTGTTTGCTGAGCTGGCCTGTCGGGAGCCCGATGTCCTCATCTTGGTGAGTGGGCAGTCACAGGAGAAGGGTTTGAGGGTCAGAGCTGCGTGCGAGCTGCGAATGCCGCTGGTCAGTGCTCTGCCATGGGCCTCCTCCTCCTCCACAGGATGAACCAACCAATAACTTGGATATAGAGTCCATTGATGCCCTGGGGGAGGCCATCAACGAGTACAAGGGGGCTGTGATCGTCGTCAGCCACGATGCGCGCCTCATCACGGAAACCAACTGCCAGCTGTGGGTGGTGGAGGAGCAGAGTGTCAGTCAAATCGACGGGGACTTCGATGACTACAAGCGAGAGGTGTTGGAGGCCCTGGGTGAAGTCATGATCAACCGACCTCGGGATTGAGCTCCTCTCCTGGAAGCCTGCTGCGACAAGCTCCTATTGGCTGGAATCCAGGCCGTCTCCCTCCATCCACCTAGAAGCCTGCTGTGTCTGCTGCCAGCTGCAGCCACATGGGCCATGAAGGTGGCGTGTTGCCTTGATGTGTGTGAGAGCATCCATCCGTGTGGATTGTGTCCTTCTCACTGAAGGACTGTGTTCCCCTTGAGGTAGCTGAGCTGGCTTGCCCACACTGGCTTAGTCTCTGTTCAGACAGAGGTGACCTTTGCTGTGAAGGGTTCCCCTCAGGCGTAGTTAAGATGGCCTCTTGTCTCAAGACTTTTGCCACTCAGAACTGACCCTGGTCCCTCCTTTTGGAAGGATACTACTGACTCACTGACACAAACAGCTGGAACCTCAGGGCTGGAGGCAAGTGTCTGAGACCTGTAGTGTCTCACCTAAGATCTGATGCCTGTGATCCCTTGTCTCGTGGGGACTTGAGGGCAGGAAAGGAAAGCTCCTGAACTGAAATCTCCTTTACAAGGGAGGAAATAAAGGACTGGGGTGCTGATACCATGTGCCTGTGTGCCGCTTCCTTGGCTTTTTGTGTCCCTCCTCCCCAGTCAGTGCTTGTCCTCCCTGTGCCCTCATGGTTGAGAAAGAGACCAGACCAACCCTGTGAATGAAGTAGCACTCCACCCTTTGCTCAGGAACCCAGTCCTTTATTTCCATCTACTGATGTAAGACGCGAAGAGCATGCTGGGATAGAGTTACAGATAAAACTCACACCCGAGAGGTACAAGGAGGGCTTTAATGGCTCTAGTGAGTTTGAGGCTAGCCTTTAGAAAATAGAGCCTTACACAGATCTGGTATCCAGAGGAACACAGAGCCAGCCGATCATGCACAGTTGACGGAGTCAACTCATCCACTTAAACGTGGGTGGAAATAGTCCCTCACAAAGAAAAAGCATGAAGATGGGACCAGAAGAGAGGTTTATACTGTAGAGATGTCACCTAAAGCCCCTGGTTACAATGGAGTCCTGAAGGGGACAGCATGGTGGGCCTAGTGCTTTGTTACATACAGTACTGAGGTGATAGAACCAGAGGAGACAAGGGACAGACAGACGGAAACCATTAGGTGTGACTTGTTGAGAAGAGTGTGTGTATGTGTGTGTGTGTGTGTGTGTAGTTGGACAGTCTAACAAAGCCCAACTTGCTTGAAACTCACTAAACACTTGAGGTTCTTCACCAGTTTCCCCCAGCAAACACACTGTGTATGTAGAGTTACTAACGAGGTCACTCAAACACAGATGGGAACTTGTCCCTCAAAAACAGGAATGGAACACAGAAAAAGCTAGAGCGTGGGTCACCCAAAGTCTGGAAAAAAATGTAATTTTATTAATAGTCATACTTTAGATTCATGAGCTGAATTTTATTTGATGTTGATTTGAGGCAGTCTTACTGAGTGAATCTGGCTACCCTGGGACTTGCCATGCAGAGCAGGCTGACCTTCAGCCCACAGATCTGGGTGCAGCAACCCTGCCCCAGCTGCGTCAGGAGGCTCAGCCTTACAGGGCAGAATCTTAAACACCTACAGATAAGAAGTAAAGATTATAACCAGCATCATGGGAAGCTTGTTTTTACAAAGTAATCACTCTGTAGTCCAGGCTAGCCTCAGTTAATGACCTCCAGCCGGCCTTGATCACGAGGCCCCATTGTACCTCTTGAAGATGGTGCTCAGAAGTGGCTTGCAAGTGATCAGGTTCTGTCCCAGCACCCACATAGCCGCTCACAGCTGTCTGTAACTCCAGTTCCTGGGGATCAGACATCTCTATGGTACACTTACATAGGTGCAGACAACACCTCATACATGTATAAAGCAATTCTGTTTTCTTCCAAGACAGTTTTTCTGTATGTCCCTGGTTATAGTGGAATTTGCTCAGGCTGGCCTCAACCACAGAGATCCACTTGCCTCTGACTTCTGAGTGCTGGGATTAAAGGTGTAAACCACCACCATCTGACAAAACCTTTTGGTGGTGGTGGTGTGTGTGTGTGTGTGTGTGTGTTTTGGTTTTTTTTTTTTTTTTTTTTTTTGAGACAGGGTTTCTCTGTATATCCCTGGCTGTCCTGGAACTCACTCTGTAGACCAGGCTGGCCTTGAACTCAGAAATCCGCCTGCCTCTGCCTCCCAAGTGCTGGGATTAAAGGTGTGCGCCACCACTGCCCGGCAAAACAATAAATTAGGGGGTGCCAAGACATGCATGCATGTGATACACAGATGTTCATATTCAGGCGAACATTCATACGCATTTTTAAAAATCGAAATTTTATGAGCTGAAGGGATAGCACAGTGGTTGAGTCCTTGCTCAGCACCCATGTTGGGTGCTCAACACTTGGCTGTAGTTCCAGCTTCAGGTCCAAGGGTACCAGCACTCATGCATATAACTCCACACAGATAGAAATAAAAAGATTTTGTCTTAGTCGTTCTATTGTGAAGTGACAGTTTTTTGGAGCTTTGGTTTCTTTAAAAAAACACAACTAGGGGGCTGGTGAGATGGCTCAGTGGTTAAGAGCACTGACTGCTCTTCCAGAGGTAATGAGTTCAAATCCCAGCAACCACATGGTGGCTAACAACCATCTGTAATGATATCTGATGCCTTCTTGTGGGGTGTCTGAAGACAGCTACAGTGTACTTACATATAATAAATAAAAATAAAAATAAAAATAAAAAATTTAAAAAAAAAAAAAAACACAACTAGGGCTGGAGAGATGGCTCAAAGTTTTAAGATTTCAACTCCCAGCAACTACATGGTGGCTCACAACCATTTATAATGAGATCTGGGGCTCACAACCATCTATAATGAGATCTGGTTCCCTCTCCTGACCTGCAGGCAGAACGCTGTATACATAATAAATCTTCATTCATACACACACACACACACACACACATATTCGGTTTAATCCCAGGTGTGGGGAGATGGGCCTGCTTCCTAGCAGCTATGATTTGCCTCCTGCTCTAATGGGCAGGAGCATGATTTTGCCAGCTGCAGATAGTTTCTGCGATTGTGTGACATTTGGAATTCTGGGAACTTTTCAGAGGGCGTATAAGTGCTAGCACCCTGATGCGTGGGTTGTTGGTTGGTTGGTTGTTGAAGTTTATTGAGTAGCCATGTGCAAAGAAGAAAATTAAATATCCTGACAGCAAAGAACAGACTTCTCCCAAGAAACTCAATGCCCCTAATCAGCAAGTAACCTAAAGATAATCTCACCCTCTTTCCAACTCCTGACTTTATTCAGGGGTCTCTCCTTTCCTCTCTATCCTAGTGTTAGGGGATCAAAGGGTGGAAGGAAAGGAGTGGAGAAGGATGGGAGAAAACTCACAGAGTAGCCAAAGACAGCTTACAGTTTCCGTGACCACAGCAACAACTCTTATAAAAGAAAGCATTTAATTGAGGCTTGCTCAGAGTTTCAGAGGTTTAGTTCATTATCATGGTAGCAGGCATGGCTACCATGGCCATGGGACTGGAGTAGTTGAAAATTACATCCTAGTCCATGGGCAGCAGGAAAAGAGAAAGCTACTGGACCTTCTAACATCTCAAAGTCCACTTCCAGTGACATACTTATTCCAACAAGGCCACACTCCCTAATCTTTAGGATCTTTTCAAATAGTTTTACTTCCTGATGACTAAACATTCAAATATATGAGCCTATGAGAGCCATTCTTTTTCAAACTACGTCTTTAGAAACTTTTTCTTTTTGAGACAGGGTTTCTCTGTGTAGCCCTGGCTCCCGGCTGTCCTGTAACTCACTCTGTAAAACAGGTTGGCCTTGAACTCAGAGATTCTCCTGCCTCTCTCTGCCTCCGAGTGCTGGGCTTAAAGACGTTTGCTGCCGTCACCACTTGGCCTAAAAACAAAAATGTTTAAGTGGCTCAGTAGCACTGGAAGGTTTGTTACAAGGGCCAAGACTCGTTGGTACTAACAGAGGAGTTTGTCCCCAGGCTCAGACAAGCAAGAGAAGACAGGCACTGCAGGCAAGAAGAAAAGGGGAAGGAGTCCCAAAGAGTGAGGATCTCAAGACATTGAGTAGGTTTAAAGGTACAAAACAACCAACCAACTGGCAGGTTTAGAACATTCAAAGGAGCGAGGTGTGGCTGGTCAGGGAGGGAGATTGAGCAGAGTCAAGGCACACAGGGCCTCATGCTATGCTTGGCTGGTAGTTGACATGTGCTAGAGTTTTGGAGAACCTTCTCTTTTTTTTTAAAAATCTATTTTACATGTATTTACTGGATGCAGGACATGCACATCATGGCGTGTATACAGAAAAGTCAGAGAACTTTCAGGAATCATCTCTCTCACCATGTGATCAATCTCAGGTCAACAGGTTTGGCAGCAGGCACCTCTACCCACTGAATGACCTCACTGACCCTGGCATCATTTTTATAATTGTTCTGGGTGCTGGGTAAAAGGATTTGGGGTAGAGCTGAGACAGATGCTGCAAGCTCCTCTGTAAGGAAGAAGATCGAGATTCTCACAGAGAAGATGGAGATTCTCTGTAAGGAAGAAGATCGAGGCACTCACAGTAGGTGGGAACTCCTCTGAACCTTGATACCTGAAAGCATTTATTTGGGGGAGAGGGTGTCAAAACAGGCTTTCTCTGTATAGCCTTGACTGTCCTGGAACTCATTCTGTAGACCAAACCAATCTGGCCTCGAAGTTTGTCCAGTTGCAGGATCAGGCAAATTGCTAGCTGTCCTGAGCAGAGACAGCAGGACTTGGTAATATTTTTTTTTTCAGTTTAGGCTGAGTATGGTGGCCCATACCTTTAATCCCAGCACTGGGGAGGGGGCAGAGATAGGATCTCTGTAAGCTTGAGGCCAAGCTGGTCTACATAGTGAGCTCCAGAACAGCTAGGATTACATAGAGAGATCCTGTCTTAATAAACAGTTAACAAAACCTACCCAGTTTTTTTTTTTTCATTTTATGTATATGGGTCTTTTACCTAGATACATGGCTCTGCACCAATTGGGTGCCCATGGAGACCAGAAGACAATGGATCCCCTGGAACAGGAGTTGTAGTTATAGACCGTAGTGAGCCACTATGTGGATACTGAGGCTCAAACCCAGGTCCTCTGGAAAACCAGCGCGGCCAATGCCCTAGTTTGTTGTTTGTTTAAACCTTGGTTCATCCAGCTAGGAGCAGGAAGGAAAGGCACAGAATGAGAAAGATTCAGAGTTGAAGGTGGGCCGGGCAGTGGTGACGCACGCCTTTAATTCCAGCTCTTGGGAGGCAGAGACAGGCAGATTTCTGAGTTCGAGGCCAGCCTGGTCTACAGAGTGAGTTCCAGGACAGCCAGGGCTACACAGAGAAACCCTGTCTCGAAAAACCAAAACAAAAAACCGAGTTGAAGGTGGGCTGGAGCATTTGGGTGGAGTTCCTAGGAAAGCAAGATGTGGTGTCTTGGTTTCTTTTGCTGTGATAAAAAACAAGTTAAAGGAGAAGGGGCTTACAGTCACGGAAAGGAGATCCGGGCATCTGGAGTTGGAAGCGGTTAGCCACGTCATGCATCATGTCTAAGTAACCAGTGAGGAATGAATACAAGCTAGTACTCAGTGGGTTTAACTGCTCAGATTGTTCCGTGCATGCTTAGGGTCAGCTGTCTTCCCATCTCAGTTAATATAATCTCCCACATATATGCTCACGGGCTTATCTCCCAGGTAGCTCTGACTGTGGTCGACAATTAACAAACACTGAGATAGGCATCACATATCAAAATGGTGTGCTGCTAGGCCCACAGCAAAGTGAGGAAGCACAGACAAGAGGAATGGAGAAAGACGGGTTTATGACTTGGTTAAGAAACCGCCACATTCAGGCTGGTGGTGGTTGCACCTGGTTTACAGAACTAGATCCAGGACAGCCGAAGGATAGGGAAGAGTAGATGTGTTCAACCTGTCCTGACAGGGAAAAAAGAAAAAAAAAAATCAATTGCGTGTGTGTGTCTGACTCTACAGTTCTGTTTATTATATATTGAGCTCTCTTTAAAAGGTTTTGTGCTTGTTGGAGACAAGAAAAAAGTTGAATTAATGGAGCCTTGAAGAAATACAAGAAAAGCTGTGACCACAGGTGGGTTGGCTTCCCACAAGGTGGACCTGTGTGTTTGTGAGAGCTAAAGGGTTTCTGCCCCCATGTGGCCAGTACTAGAAATAACAGTCAAGACTCCCACAAACCCCTTAGATGGTTCTGATGATACATCGGGACCATCATCCTCTAGCTGCTTCCATCTCAGTTTCTCCTTCTTCCCAAAGTCTGTATCCCACAAGGCCTTCTGCCTCCTTTAGAATCCTGCTCCATGAGCTAGACATCCTGGAGAACTTTTTTGTTCAAGACAGTTCTCACTAGGAATCCCTGGCTGATTTCAAACTCTTTGTAGACCAGGATGGCCTGCCTGTTTCTGCCTCCATTTCCACACCCTAACATTTTTACTCTGAGTGCAGGAACACCCATGTGCCACAGCAAGTATATGAAAGTCAGAGGAGTCACACTGCTGCTCTCATGTGGAGCTCGGCTTGGAGCAAACACTGGCCAGCTTTTTTCTTTTTAGATTTCATGTGTATGACTGTTTGGCCTTCTTGTATGAGCGCCACACAAATGTCCGGTGCCTGTGGAGGTCAGAAGAGGGTCATGTTGTTATATTTAGTATTTCTGTTGTTGTGGTGAAACAGCATGAGTAACTAAAATGAACTTGAGGAAGAAAGGGTTGGTTTGGTTTACACTTCCACATCTAGTCCATTGCTAAAGGAAGTCAGGGCAGGAACCTGGAGGCAGGAGCTGACACAAAGGCCATGGAGGGGTGCTGCTTACTGGCTTGCTCCCCATGGCTTGCTCAGCCTGCTTTCTTACAGAACCCAGGACTCCCAGCCAGGGATGGCTCCACCAATGGGCTTGGGAATCCCTATCTTAGAAAATTCCTTACAGACTGATCTTATAGAGGCATTTTCTCAACTGAGGTTTCCCTCTGTCTGGCGACTCTGGCTTGTGTCAAGGTGACATAAAACTAGCCAGCACACAACTTCCTGAGTACTGGAGTTATCATGTCAGGACTGGGAATTGAACCCCAGGCCTCTGCAACTGCTCTAACTTGCAGAGCCGCCAAGCAGGCTCTATAGCCTCGCTTTTCTTTTATTAAAAGAAGTCAAATACAGCAGGGGTTAAATGAGCTGCTTCTCTTTCCACTGTTTATTATTAATGTACAAAATATACAAAATCAAAAGAAAAACTCCTCAAATCCATTGTGGTTCTAACCCAAGACCCTGCACAAAAACAACCCACTGTTTTCATAGAAAACAACTGATGCCAAGACAGGGGGAGGAGAGGACTGGGAAGGGCCCCTCCTCCTGAGTCTACCCAGGAAGCCTCACTAGCAGGGCTCCTTACAGGGTAAGGAGCAAGCCCACTCCCAAAGGCAGTGCATGTAGTGCGTCAGGCCCGGTGTACCCGGCTCAAGTTAATGAAAGCTGGTCTCACAGAGTCTCTAAAATGGCTATAGGCAAGAGTGGCCCAACACTACAGGCTGCCCCTCTGCCAGATACAACTTCCACTGGATACAGATATGAATGCGCCATCACTGAACCTAGCAGACCCACTATGACCTGGGAAGTAACAGTTGCAGTCTTTCTTGAGAAAGGACCCAACAGTGACTGGCCCATGTGGGGCACAAGTAGGGGTGGTTCCAGAACTCAACTTCAGCCAGCTTGAGCCCTCAGTGCAATGGGATATACAGTACCCCTCACCACCCCCTTACCACCCCCTCACCCTGTGAGGAGAACGAGCTTAGCTTGGATAGTTTCCTAAGTGCAGCTGACAACTCAGTTCTGTGTGCATGTGGAGAGCAGAGGTCTCCAAGGTGACCAGCTGTAGGTTCTCAGGCATCGGGGCTAATACTGGAAGGGGTTTGGGGCACAGGGCAAATCTCCTCACAAAGTGAAGTCAGCCGTCTCAGCAGTCCAGCATATAGAGTGTGTCCAGTCTCTCTCCTCTCCAGACTGGAGGGGAATATGTACATCAATGCACACCAGGAATCAGAAACCCTCAGAAACCCAACCAGGCGGGAACTGAGGGGGCCGGCTCCTCATCAGCTGGGGAAAAAGGAAAGTGGGCCTCACAGAAGCCATAACCAAGTGGAAGGAGCAAGACTGCAGTCCACAGGGGTGCGAGTAGGGCGGGCAGGCCTAGGGCAGTGGGGGCCCATTGACCCCTGGGTGGTAGAAGGCACAGTTGTTCTCATAGCGGCAGTTGCCCTTCATCATGAAGTGTCGGCAGACAGGGCGGTTTGACATGTCTGTGGGGGACGAAGGCAGAATGGTTAGAAACAGCTAAGAGGTCACTGCACCATCGCCCTCCCAGCCCAGTCCAGGGCAACGAGGTCCAAGTCCTCAGAGATATATAGTACTGGGGGCTGATGTAAGGATGGAGGTGGTAACTGGCTTCCTGTATACAGAGAGCCTTAAGGAGATGGAGCCTCATTTTGTCCTTTGTACCCTACCCCCACCCCCGTGCCCCACAGAGATGGTGAGGAACAGGGAGGTCCTCACCTCCTCCATGACTGTGACCTCCATCGTGCCCTCTGTGGCCGCCTCCCCCATGGCCATCATGACCACGGTGTTCATGAGGTGGTGGTCCTCGATGGTCATGGCCTCGATGGCTAGGGACATCATGTGGCCGGTGGCCATGGGGTCCTCCGTGTCCAGGGCCTTCATGGGACCGATGTCCACCACTTCCACCCATGCTCCCTCCAGGGCCCTCATGGGACCGATGTCCACTGCCCATGCTCCCTCCAGGGCCTTCATGAGATCGATGTCCACTGCCCATGCTCCCTCCAGGGCCTTCATGGGGACGGTGACCACCGCCTCCAACCATGCCTCCTCCGCCAGGACCCCCTCGGCCATTTGGGGGTCCTCCTCCAGAACGACCTCCTCTGGCTCCTCGGAATGGTGGGGGTGGCGGTGGCTCATTTCCCCCACGACCTCCTCGGCCTCTGTGGTATGGCCCAGGACCAGGTCCTGGACCCCCACGCATTGGTCCACCTCGCATGGGGTCACCTGGGCCATCCCAGAATGGATCGCCTCCTCTAGAAGGTGGTGGGGGACCCAGGAGACGTGGACCCACTGGTCCACCAGGGCCTCCATGGGGACCTGTTAGAGAAAAAGAGAATAAAGAATCAGTTATCTGTTATACTCTAGCTGCTGACTCCTGGCTGGTGCCAGGCTAAAATGAAGCAGTAACCCCACTGAATCCTTCTCACCTACCTGGCATGGGCCCTCCAGGACCAGGGGGGAAATGCTGCATACCCTTGGGGCCCCCAGGGCCTCCGGGTGGGAAACCATTGGCTACAGGACCAGGACCTAGGAGCCCATGTGGCACTGTAAATGAAACAGGAGTAAAACAGTCAGAAAGTAAATTCTACAAGTACAGCACGGCGTCCCATTGGTGTGCCCAACTAGCCTCAGACCAACCTGGCAGAGCCGTGCTCTCTTCCCTGTTTCCCCTCCCATTTCTTGCCCATTGGCAACAGTACTGGGGCAAACCTGCATCCCTCAACCACGCCCAGGCCCCTCCTCCAGCCCCCGTGGCCGGCTCGGAGGATTACCCAGCATCTGCTTGAGCTTGTCAGAGTAGTCCGGCTGTCTCAGCAGCTCCTCTGAAGGGTGGCTGTTTGGACTGCCCTGTGAGCAACAGTTACGAGAGTGTCAGCAAGAACTAGCATGGAAATGGAAGACAGGAACTGGGATAAGCCAGGCACAGGGTGCAGGCTGTCCCTGGCCAGCTTGGGCTACACAGTGAGAATTTTTCACAAAATTGAAATCCAACAACACCGTAAATGAAAAAACAAAACAACAAAACAACAACAAAAACCAAAAGACAAAAAAACGGACACATCCAAAAGGGTGAAGAGCGGGGGAGACTGGAGACAACGTGGGAGGCTCACGTGAGGAAGGGGACTCATGTACCATTATGGAAGTAAGGATCTCCTGGACATTGATGCCGCCTCCTCCAGGGCCCTGGGGGCTCTTCCCAGCCCCCATGCTCCCCATAAGATTGGCCAGGACTGGAGGCAGCTTGGAGCCTCCTGCTCCATCCGGTGAGCCACCAGACCCTCCAGGCTCCAGGGCCTCAACATACGGAGTCTCGTCCATGGCACACTCCTAAGAACAGACGAAGACACATCAGGGCTGTAGGAAAGAGCACAGCAGCACCCCACGAGTGCCCACCACCACTTCCCACCCACAATGCTGTGACAGCGACTCACCTCATCCAAGGGGATGAGTTTGGGAGGAATGGGTTCGTACGGCTCAGGATCAGGCTCGTGAGGACTGTCGAAAACACCGCAGGTGAAGGGCAAAGGAGAGAACAAAGAACCACAGTCTCATTAATCCAGTTCCGGTCAAGATGGTTTTTTCTTTTTCTTTTTTTGTTTGAGACAAGGTTTCTCTGTCTAACAGTCCTGGCTGTCCTGGAACTTTGTAGACCACTGGCTTTGAACTCACAAGAAACCAGCCTGCCTCTGCCTCTGAGTGCTAGGATTAAAGGCATTCCCCACTGTGCCTGGCTGCCCCCTGAAGCTCTCTGTGGTGCCTCCGATTCCCCAGCACACAGGCAGTGCATGCCTCTCCTCACCTCTCCTTGTTCAGGAAGAGCTCCTGAAGGATACCCTTCTCCCGCTCAGCCTGGATGTATCGTTCCTGGCTGTTGCTTCCAGGGATGACAAGAGGTGAGGGCAGAACCAGAGGCCTGGGGCACACCCAGGGTACTTTCTCCTCCATATTGTCATGGCTTAGTCGCCGAGCTGTCTCAAAAGCATGTCGGTCCGACAGTATCTCACGCTTAGCAGCCTCTCCAAAGTCCTTGATCTTGTTCACATTCACTGCAGGGGAGGCAGAAGGCAAGAGGACAGGTAAGCGAGACTGCCCACACTCAGATTCCAACCCCAGCATGCAGAGAACTGCCATTGTACCTCGCTCAGTTTCATCCAGTTCAAAGTAGAAATACTCTCTCAACTTGCCCTCCTCAGGCCACGTTACAGTTTTCCTCTTTCTGCCCTTCCGAGTCAGCTGGCTGGGATCTCCAGGGCTTTCCACAGGCTTTGCATCCAGAGCTCCTGGTTCCGAAGAGGCTGTAAACAAGACAAGCTTCAGCCACAGATCCAGCCATTCAGAACAGCCCCAAGCCCAGGCACAGTAGCCTACCTGCATCCATGAGCTCTGGAACTTCAACAGGGGGCACTGGGGTGCCAGGGCGGTCTGTGTCCATGGGCTCAGCAGGGGGTGCAGGCTCTGGGGAGGAAGGTTTGGCTGTGCTTGGCTCAGTGCTTGTTTTCCCTTCAAAAGGGCTGGGCTGTTGTGAGAGAGAAAGTACTCAATGAGCTGAGGAAACACCCAGGGAAACAGACCAGGACCCTACATGTCCAACACTCCCACCCAAGCTCACCCGGATGGCAGGCAGCCCTCGCTGTCACCCACAACAGCTCCTAGCCTCTGTGGCCCACGTACCCTACCACCAAACTCACCTTGGCAGCAGTAGGTGATAGAACCTTCTTCTTCTTCTTAATTTTGATGCCTGGGACAGGGGCTGAATTGAGCGCATCCAGAAAACCCAGGCCCTCCATAGCTACAGAAGAAAAGAGTTGAATTAGAGGAACTGAAGCCTCCTTCACAATCCTATACCTGCAGAGTCCAACCAGGAAACACAAGCAGGCCAGTGGGGTCCCTGCCCACAGTGACCAGAAAGCAAGGTTCACAAAGGAGACTTCCACTATTCCATCTTTCTCTTGGCAGACTTTATCACAATTATAGAATGCACAACTCATTAAGCCAGCTGCTTGAAACCACCACTGAGAGACCAGCCAGGGGGGAGACAGCTTGACTAGCTCATCACTTGAGAGGGCACAGCTTCTTACAACCTATCTAACATGACTCTCATGAGAGGAGAGGCTCCAGAGGTGCAAAGCAAAGGAAGGTTCTCCAGGGCAAGTCTCCTCCCACCCAGAAGAGCTCTCCCTGTGCAAGCGAGGGCACTCCAGGTCTACTCACGCTGTGGGGGAATGATCTTCACTTTGATTTCTTTGGTGGTATTGGGGGTTGTGTTGAGGGGCTTGTACTTCTTCTCTGCAGGTGGGGCAGCATCGCCTGGAGCAGCTGTGGCACTGCAGAGGAAGGACAGTCAAAGATCTCCCAACTCCCACTCCTCTCCAAAGGCCCCAGGCTTCTCAGAAACCTATACCAGTGCCCATACCTCTGCCGCTTGAGGGGGATGGGCTTCAGGTTGTACTTGTCTGACACAACCACAGTGCTGGAGTTCTTCTTCACAGGCACCAAAGATGGGGTGTCCAGCTCAAGTCCTGAGGAGAAACATGTTGACTTTGACCCTTACTGTTCCTCCCTGTTGCCACCCCCTCCATGTTCTAGCCTTGAATAAGCATCCCAGCTTCTCCTTTAGCTTTCTTTCCTTCTCAGAGTTTGATATCACAATCAAACTATTAGCCCAAGGCACTGACTTTGTATGTGGGCCAGCTAACAGCCTTACCAGTAGAACGGAACTTGGCATGACTGGGTGCCGTAGTTCTAAGTGACTTGGGCTTCTCCTTCTTCTTCTCTGGGGCTTCCTCAGCTCGGGTCTCAGCCTTCACTTCAGTCAAAGGCCGCTCAGGAAGCGTGGTCCGACTTTTCCCCTCTTCCTTCCTTTTCTTCTTATCTTTTTCTGTTACAGAAAAACAAAGCAGGTAAGAGTCTCATCTGGATTAACAGATTGTCAGAGGGGAGGAACCAGCCTCAGGTCACCCAAGGGCTCCCATGTAAGGAGAGCACCCGGGTAAGGAGGCCCGGACCTTACCTGCGGGCTGGGTGCTACTCTGTGAGCGAATGACAGCCATCCAGTCGCTGACAAGGACTGATGCCAGTTTCCGGAGCTCTGAAGGCGAAAAGGGGAGGAAAATCATTTATTTAGCAATAATTTAGTATTTCCAGTAAAAAACAAAACAACACATCTCTGTTCAAGGGAGAAAGGAGTCTAGAGCCAGATGAGGAAGATAGTGGCAGTGAGTGCATGCTCTGCGGGGCACGGATGGCGGAGCCAGTGGTACTGAGAGCGTACCCTGTGGGGACATGTTTTCTCAGTTACTAAGGGCACTCAAGACATCAAAAATGAAGGGACAAGAAAGTAAAGGAGACAGTAACCCTGACGAGGCCCCCAGAGTCCGGTCCAGGCAGGACTCCGACACACACCTTCATCCTCACTGGACTTGCTGAGCTGCTTCACTAGTTTTGCTGTGTTGTTCTGTAAGAGACGGAGGAGGCAGGAGAGTGAACAGAGGAATAAGCCAAGATCACTCAGCAATAACCACCCCACCTCTTGACTGCACAGCCACACTTCAACCTGCTCCAAAACCTGGGGATACTTGTATCTTTTAAAAAAGGGTCTCTCTTTGTAACCCTGGGTGGCCTGGAACTCACTATGTAGGTAAGGCAGACCTTAAACTCACAGAAATCCACCTGCCTCTACCTCCCAAGTGCTGGGATTAAAGGCATGAGCCACTGACTTATTCTCATTTTAGAGATGAGAAACTGAGGTTCAGATATATGAAAAGTCCTATGTCATATGCTGATTATCAGGATAAATCCAGTCTTTTACCTCTGTTATTCTACCTCACAAATTTCAGATTGCCACCCATCAGGATTGAAGCAAGCTTTTCTTCAGCTAGGCTAGCCCAGAGAGGAAAAGTGGGTGACAAAGCCTGAAGGTACCTGCTTGAGATGGTCCACAGTAAGCGGGAGGTGCTGCAGAGTCAGCAGGATCTGCTGTAGGAGAGGAATGTTGTTGGTTGTCTTTGAATATGTTAGCCAGTTGTTCAGAAGCTTGTAGCCGCCGACATCAATAAACCTGCGGGCAGGTGGGAGTGGCATATGGTAAGCCTGCCTTGGTTCTAGAACCAGTAAGCTCACATGCCCAGAGACCAGTCTCCCGTTACAGCCTCCAATCCAGTCACCTGCGCGGCACTTACTTAACGAGTACCTCTGGAGCCCGAGTCTGCAGGATGATGTTCAAGTACGTGCACCGACTAACCATCTTTCGTGCCTCCTTCATTAGACTGGAAAAGGAGGCAAATTAGACACAGAGCAGAGCATCTGCTTTGAGTATTATTAGTATTCACATTTCAGAGTCAAGGTCTTATTAGCCCAGGCTAACCACCTCTCCTGAAAACTAGGATGACAGGCACAAGGGGGCACCATGCCAGCTTATCTCCTACAGCATAAAACTCTAATCCTGGGAGTCCTGGAGCCCCCTGATGACATTCTTTGCTCCAAGAGGTAGTCACCAGGTGTCTAGAATTGTGGAATGAATCTAGAGTCATATAAAAACCCAAGGGAAGATGGAAGGCACCCAAGCCACCTGGGAGAGCATCCCTCCTGTCTCAATACACAGAAACAACTGCCTCCAGGGGAGCCAGGGCTCACACATTTCCATTTATAATCTAAGACTGCTTTTCTCTAAGGATCTCTGGAGGAAGATGACACTCTGGGTCGGCACAGCATGACCCAGAACCAAGCCAAGGGCCTTGTTCTATGTTCCCTTGCTTTCGCCCCATCAAGACCCTTGACTTGGGACTGTGGATCAAATCCCCAGCTTCCATCACGGCCAACAGCCAGGAGATCACTGCTCTCTTGTTCCAATCGCACTCCATGTGGTCTCCTCCACCCATAAGGAACCCGAGCAGGGCACAGACTCACCTGAAGATCTTGGAAATTCCATCCACACTCTTCACTTCTCCATCCCGAGTAAGGAAGCTATCCAAGCCCTTGAGAAGTTCTTTGGGGTCTATGGGACCTGAACCCATGATGTTGGCTTCTGAGGTAAATGAAAAAAAAAAACAAAACAGGGTAAGTGGATGGCAAAGACAGTCCCACTCACTCACTCACTCACTCCTCTAATAAATCTTACATTTAACACTCAGTCACTACTGTATGATCAAGTGTACTATTTTCTAGATAAAAAAATCAGATCTGTGCTCACACAATAGCCTTGACAACTTAAGCTTGGGGTTAATGAAGACTAATTCTGAGTTAAGCTTCCAGAGAGTCTATCAAGGCTAAGACCAATGGTACAGTGCTCACTTCATGCTTCTAATGAAGCCCTGTCCCCAGTTAGCTGCTGGTGAGGTGGGCAGCTGTAGTTTCCTAAGATAATTAAAGACAACCCTAGTTATCTGGGTAAAAAAATTTAACAATCAATCATCCTCTCTCCAGAAATCAATCCCTTTTCTCTTGGCTGCTTAAGAGTCATAATCACAGGTGGGAGAATGAGTCGCTCAAGTGGTGGATGAGAAAACAGCCGGGTCCTGAGCAGAACCCTTCCCCGAGAGCCAAGAGAAGCTGTCAGACTGAAGAGGAGACAGGCAGGCTCTCATGGGCCCTGAATAAGGCTACTCACTGGCCAAACACCAAACAAGCTTTTATTGTTCCAAAGCATAAGAGAAACTTGGCTTGTGATTTCAGAAGCGAAGATGCAAACTTGACCCTTTCCTGCCCTCAAGACTCATCAGTCTCCAACACTCCCAAGAAAAACCCCAAACTGAGAACCAGAAACCAAGAACCAAAAGTAATGAAGGCAAAGCCACGGGAAGGGAAACTCCACTTCAAACCAGGCTGGGACAGGAGTGAGTTAAACGCTACACTCCTTCCATGAATAGGAAGCCACTTCCAGAGCTGCAGAGAATTAGAGCTGCTATGGTTCTGACTGGGAGTTTTAGTCATACTTCTATCAGCACTAGCTTCTGAGAAACAAACAAAGACACGGGTCTCAGCAGCTGAGATGGGAAGGCCTGAATGGGCAGGAAAAAAGTGAGGGCACACTACATACTGCACATCACAGAAACAAGGCCGTCCCAAGGGTGAAAAAAGTCTTAAACAAAACAAAAACCATTGCATTTCCTACAGATAATAAGACTCTTACAAATCAGGTTTTTTCCCCCCTCAAACAAACCAGAAAAGTAAGATGTATGAAAAAGAATCGACTGTTCTCCTAGCTTAGACATGTTTAACCTGGGTAAAGAGGCTGTCAGACAAGAGTGATTTGCCAGATAAAACAAGATACAAATTTAGAGTGTAAAACACAAAAAGTCAGCCGTAAATGTGGACTTCCTAATAACCCAGGACAGCAGCAAGAAAGAGGTGTAGAGAAAGGAGGGTGACAGCAGTCTCTGCTCTGGAGGCTGATGCCTGTGGGCTCAACACAGGGAGAGATGCAGGCAAGAAACGCTAAGCGCTAAGCAAAATGTTTTAACTGCTGTGGCCCAATACCCTGGGAACCTGAGGTCAGAGGAGAAAAACATTCAACACTGGAAATGTTTACAAGGGGGCAAGGCCACTGATGTATGGTCATCTGTACACACAGAGGAAATCTCCCTGTGTCCTCAGACAGTGATCTGTAGAAGCTCCAGGCATATAACAGATATATGTTAGACTAGAAAAGGGAAGAATGGGCCCAAGGTAAAAATACACACAAGCAATCTAGAGTCGGGAGTTTTAAAGTCTTTTATACGCAAATCTAATAGAGCCCCAAATAAAAATGTATGCAATTCGACAAGTCTTGAATTAAACATTGCTTCATCCCCCTGAACACAGCTGACTGAAACCCAGGGCTAAACAAACTTCCTTTGTGCATCTACCTATGAACTAACAGGCCTGACTCTAATGTTCCCCTCACTCAATGGGCAGACAAGGCAGAGGACAGCCTTTAGAGAACTGTACCCTAGTACAAAGCTAAGCCATGTCTAGTGCCCTCTGCTGGAAATGGGATCTAGGTACTTTAAAATTCCCACTTACATAAACAATAAAAAGGCACAATAGTCATGGAAGCTGGGAGACGAAATAGTTAAGATGCTGTTTCCCACTGTTATGTATATTAGGGAAGATGGCTGAACTTGTCTCCTCATAGTAAAAATGTGAATACTCTCAGTGCCTTTTCTTCAGTATTATTTACTCATTAGGAACCCCAAGTCCTTTACAACCTAGGTCCCTATTTTCACAGGCAAGCTATAAGGTCTTCCAGTGGGAACAAAGAATCCATCATGCTTGGAGCAGGTCTGTGGTGAAGGCACGATAATGTGGTGACCAGGGTGGGCAGGGACAATACTCAAGTATTCCCCTGTTCTGGAGTTTGAAGTTGAGGAAACTTTCTGTAACTATAAAGAACTCAGGTCATGTTTTCTTTTCTTGTTAACCAGCTGCTAATCTCCATGAAGGCCACAGACAAACGGAGACAAGGAAACATCTCCTGTGACGTACCTCCACCTTCTAAGTGCTGGGGAATGTTCTACAATTCTTACTAGAGATACTACATTCCTACATGATTTCAAAGTGAATTTGAGTTGAGGGTTGTTTGGCCTAAATTGGTGGAAAAACATTGATCCTGGCTAGTTACTAAACTTCTACCACCAATGAATCTGTTCAGAAAACAAGGTCCATGCAAGGCAGGCTGCTTTAAAAAGGTCTTCTAACAAGAGGGAAAAGAAGTGCCAGCTCGTCTTTGTTCTGACCTGGGCTGTCTTCCCTCAGTGTCTCAAGAGCTTCCTGCTATGACCCAACAGTGGGTGGACAGTGTCAGGTGGTTCACAAGGTTCTATACCCTTGCATAGTGAGGCCCTATGTTTCCCTCACCTTTATTTTGAAAATCTTTTCAACTTCTTAGGATGAGTATTTGGCTTTCAATAAAGACACAAAATTACATCCACCACCCTGGCCCTAGAACTCTGGCCACTCTAAGAAGTCAGGCTCTCCAAGGCTCACTAGACAGGCTTGCCTTCATTTCCCACCTAAGGCCTTCTGTACTAATTCCCTGCTCACTAGAGATCAGGAACCCCAGTGGGTGGAATATTCAGGTCCCAGCTGCAGAGGCACCTGGCAAACTGCTTAAAAGATAAAAAAGACGTGTGGTAAACAGACATGTGGAAGAGGCCCTCCCATTCAATCAGAAGTCCAAGCAATAATGAGAATCCATACCCAGCAGAAAATGAGCCCTGTTGCACCCAAGTCACCGCAGGACAGCAGGACAAAAGGCTTACAAACTCTGCCTAGAAACTCCACACTTCAACCCAGGATTTTAAATTAAAAAAAAAAGAAAAAGAAAAAAAGAAAAATATATGAAGAAAATGTCAAAGATCTGACTTTGAAAAAGCTGGGGAAAGAGATAAAGAACCAGACACCCGGTACTGCCCTCGAGGGCGTGTCTCTCAACATGCACCAACTGCCCCAGTACTCAGCACAGAGGAAAAGAGGACATTCCTTTCCTCAACGCTTTAACAGAATTTCTTTTTAGGAAGGAAGGAAAAAAGAAATTCAAAAAGGTGGCTCTTTGGGAAAAAGAAAGGTTGTGAAATGTAATACCAGAAATGTTTTTGCTTACCAGAAACCGTAGCTTGACTCCCCCTGCCTCGAGTTTACAACTGCAGCCTCCTTTCCTAAAGATTCACTTCTCATCCTAGTGCCAACATACAGGAACTAAGCAACTGCAGGTGATGGCACTGAGCACAAAGAGTTTATCCCCAAACTGAGAGGTGAGAATAAGGATGGTTTACAAGAAAGTCCTACAAGTACCCAACCTCCCCCAGACTGTTACAAAGCAACCAATACTCAGGACGGCCAAAGGACCCAGTCTGAGCAGCATGGCACATTGCAGCTTCGTTAGGCCCAATTGTCCACTCGAGTTACAAGCCCTGTGTCTTGCCCCAGTCTCTCTGAACTAAAGCAGTTGGGGTTGAATTGGTTTTCACCACTGTCAACTGAAGCAGGGAATAGATCCAAGCAGTTGTGATGAGTGGAAGGTGAAAAACAAGGCAATGGGCTGACTGTTAACACAAAACCTAGAGCTACACAGGACAAGGACAGCCTCCATCCCTAGTGCTCACTAAGCTTTCATCCCTGTGAGATATTTCATTAAAGATTAAAGAAACAAGAAAAAAACGTATTCTCCCCAGCAGCAATCTGCTCAGGGAGAGAAGGCATCTGCTTGGGGGTGGAGTTTTCAGAGAGGAAGCTGATTACATCACCTTTCACAGTGGCTCCTCCCCCTTGGCCAAGCTTCTAGGGAAGCCCTAAGCTGACTGGCAAAGGAGAAAAACAAAGGAGAGGGACGCCATTTTGTTATGGAGAGGATTCAAACTTTAAAAGGCCGGCCAGAGCTGCCGGTAGCTTTACTTACACTATAAGGCACTAAGTAAAAAAAAAAAAAAACAGAAGTCATCTCTCCAGCCACCACCCTCAATTTGACCTATCTTAATTCAGTTTAAGAGCCTACTACTGAAAATAAAATCAGTTAATATACAATTTTCTGAGGGTTAAGAATCTGAATTTGCAACTGAAATTCAATACGGTACTACCGCCGACCACCCCAATCCTCCCTACAAAGGGCAAGGGGGAGGACTTGGACCCCTCAACAAATAAGACTGAGGGGGGAGGACAGGAGAAAAATGGGTCAAGACACAACCTGCAACGCCGCTTGCAAGACAAAAGGACAAGGAAAAGTCGCCATATTTGAAGCAGGGAAGAAAAAAAATTCTTTTAACGACACAAATCTTCTAGATAGCATTCAATTGAACTAATGGCTTTTAAAATTATACTCCTGAGTTCCACATTTCCCAACCTTTCCCCCCTCTTAGCTGTAGCCACCACCCACTAAAAAGTATAAAGTTAAAAATGTTAATCACTTTTGCCTTTAAATAACCTATGCAAGCTGAAACAATCACATTACCTCCCCAAATGTTATATTGTATGTACTTGTTACTATGATTATATTTTGCCCTAAATTTAAGTGTCTTGCAATCTTTATTCCTAGATTGCCACCTATTTTAACCACACAATATATCCCAAGCAAATTACATTAAAATTGAGAGGATCTAACAGTCACTTTAAAGACATAGCCAGCTAATATTTCTCTGCCCATCTCCTTACCCTGCAATCTTTATGTACAGATTGCTTATTAATCTGGCAAATTGAAAGGCGTTCTGCTTGTCTCACACACAAAGAAGTGGGACTTCTGGGCCACAAGATCCACCATCTTTTGTATGTGAGCTCATTAACCCTTTTGAAGACTGCTAACCAGAGGAAGGTAACCATTCCTCCTTATAAGAGCAAAGGCTTATGCTTTGGCAGTCTGGAAATTTGCTGGATTATCAAGGGTTAACCGTCAAAATCCTCACTGGCTGGCCCTCCCTGCACCGTCTCCTTGCCTGCTCCACAGCAGGGAAGAGGGAGGTGGTAGGGGAGAGAGAACAAAGACTGTTTAGACCCACAGGACCTTTAATGGAGACTTAAAGAGACCCGATTGGTCCTTCTCCAGTACTCTACATTTGTTCTATGGTCTCAGTTCTTCCTCTCATTATTTTTGGTTTCACAACGGGAAACGTTGATTTCTTGTTCAAGGCTGGTTTTTGAAAATTCGACACTTACTATCCAATTTTTTTGCGACGTCAGCACCTCGGGCTCAGGGGGGGAGGGGTAAAATTTTGGAGGAAAAAAAAGTAAAACAACCAACCAGGACCCAAACTCGGTTACTTGTGGGGCCTCATTGGATCAAAAAGTCTCTTAAAAAAGTAAAGACCAACTCAGTTTTCATTTTCCCCCCACCCAACTCCATTTAGGGAGAGGGGGTCGTTGAAAAAAATTCTGAGTGGATTCCAAAAAGTTAATGCTGGATGAGTGAGATTGGGTGGGTTTGGGCAGGGAGGGTGGTTGATTATTTTTGAAGTTATGTGGTGACGGTCCTTCGGCCACAGATTTCAAGTCCCAGGCAGCGTGGGCTGGTGGGGTGGGCAAGATAGGTGGGGAGGGGCAGAAGACACAAGTGGTTGGGCTGGTGGCTGCTGCTTTCCCTTTCCCCCCTCTCTCTCAGGATCCTTTCAAGGGTTTAGATGTTGCTGAGGCTTGTTTGTTTTCCTGATGGCCGGCCTGTCTTTCTCCGAGAAAATTCAACCTGGGGTGAAAGGAACACAAAAGGAGAAAGGTGTCATCAGTACGGGTCGCCTTTAAACGTTTCAAAGTGCCACTCCTAGTCGTCCCGGGACGCAGCCGCATCAGGGGAAAATGCGGCTGCTCAGTAAATCCAAACCCACCCCGTTTCCCCGGCCAAACGCTCTCGGAAAAACGTTACCCTCCAAGCGACGGGGCACCCAAACTTACCTCTAAACGAACCCCAGAATGGCGGCCGCCCGCTCGGGCGGAGTCTTTTATACCCGGCCACCGCCCAACGCACCCTAACGTGATGGAGAACCGCCCTCGTCGCGAAGCATTGTGAGCGAGGCGAACGCTGATTGGTCAGCGTGAAAGCCGGGTCGCCCGCGGATTGGACGTCCCTCCTCCACCTTCCCCGAGTCCCTTCCCTTGATCCCCTTCTTCTGTCTCCTTCCGATCACCTCTGCGCTAGCGCGTGATCGCCGTCCCCGGCACCTCCCTTTCCTCTGCCTCCACCACTTCCGCCCCGGCAAACGGGTCTCACCCTCGGTTGGTCGAAACGACCGGACGCATGCGCACTGGGAGCACCCTGATCAAAATCGCAATCAAAACTGCTTTACTTTTAGACAGTAACCATGGAGTCTATGAGCCATCGTGACTGGTCCCGGAGAAATGCAATTTTGAAGGCTAGTTCGATTGTGACGCAGTTTAAATTCGCGTCTCTCCGCGGACCCCGCCCTTTGACGCTTCCGTCCTAAGGCACGTGAACAGCCGCCTTCCGCATTGCGGGGCATGCCCTTGGCCCCGCCCTAGTCTGTGTCACGAGCATGCGCAGTCGGTCTTCCCGCAGGCCGTACGTCGGGTGTGCGTCAAGATGGCCGCCTCCTTGCGGCACACGCTGCTAAGGCTCTTTCCTACGCTCTTACGAAGTTCCTATGTAGCTCAGGTAAAACCTTGGAGGGCTTTCCCTGCCGCCCCGCGGTGTCTGTACTTTCGACCTTCCCTCCATTACGAGGAGTTAAGGGGCACGGGTCTTCCCCCATGTTTACGTGTTAGTCCTGCACCACCCTCTGTTCCCCACGGCGCGCGATTTCTAAATACTGAGCCAGGGTTACGTGTCATCGTCTTACCCGCGACTACCATTAGGCAAAAGTACTAGGTGGTGGGGTTACCCCTGTGGAAACGGACAGTTCATAACTAGGTCGTTGGTACCCGAAATGGTAGCCAGGAAAGTGTTTTTGTAGCAGAGGACCCTACTTTAAGATTTGTCCCCCGCGGTGTTCCGGAGACAGCCCAGGTTGATCTCATAGGTGCCTCCTGAACTTTCTACCTCTACCTCCCAGGTTATGGAATTAAAAGCAAGATACACCAGTCCTACTCCACCTCTTCACACATCATTTTATCCTCAGATCATGCTTGAGATAATTCTGCTCTCTGGTTTGAGATTGCCCTTTAGCCTGAGGTACTCACCACCCTGGAGGTTCTTGGGCAGGGCAGGGAGAAATAGGAAGGCTTGTCCCGACGCCACTCCCTAAAATGGGACTACAGAGTGGTGACAGGGGTTACCACCGAAGTAATAACAGGCTTGGTGGCTTTAAAGCTAGCGTTAGCACTCAAATTTGTTTTGCCCTGTGGAATGTTGACCTGCGGCATTTTAGGAAACTGATCGACGCGGTGACTTTGAATATTTCTCATCTTTATGAATCATCTCCTGCTCTCCATTATTAATTATTATTTCTGAAAGTTATCCCAAAGTTTGGCCATATTTTTTATCCACCAGAAACAACCAATTCCTATCAAGCTTAGATCTTTGTATGTGCCAAGGTTTTTAAATTGTTACATCCCATTAACATCCTTTACCTTGTTGGCTTATCCTGCATGATCTAATTGGGGAGCCTTGGCAGAGTGGTTTTCAGTTTAACACCAACAGAAATGCTACTTTTGTATATCTTCTTGCTGAATTATACTGATATTTTGTGCACATGTTTCAGCTCTCCCAAAGTGTGATAAACCAAACAGTTGCAGCCTTTTCTTGGAACTCATCATTTTTAGGTTCCCCTCCAGACTCTCTGCACCAGAGGACCTCCTGAAGAAGAAGCCCCACCCTCCTCACTCCCCGTTTCCCGTTATGAAAATGAACCTTGGAAATACCTGGATTCAGAAGGTACCCAAGGGGCTGGAGAGGTGGCTAAGCGGCACTGACTGCTCTCCCAAAGGTTCTGAGTTCAATTCCCAGCAAGCATCTGCAGTGGAATCTGAATCTGATGCTCTCTTTCTGGTGTGTCTGAAGACAGCTTTAGTGTGCTCATATACATAAAACAAATAATTCTTTCGCTGGGCAGTGGTGGCGCACGCCTTTAATCCCAGCACTTGGGAGGCAGAGGCAGGCGGATTTCTGAGTTCCAGGCCAGCCTGGTCTCCAGAGTGAGTTCCAGGACAGCCAGGGCTACACAGAGAAACCCTGTCTTGAAAAATCAAAAAAAAAAAAAAAAAAGGTACCTGAGATTGGGGGAAAGGAGGGGAAGACGGAGACTTTGAAGTAAGTGGCTAGTGAAGATTCCTGCCAGTCAAGAATACATAAGTAGGCTGGGCGGTGGTGGCACACGCCTTTAATCCCAGCACTTGGGAGGCAGAGGCAGGTGGATTTTTGAGTTCGAGGCCAGCCTGGTCTACAGAGTGAGTTCCAGGACAGCCAGGGCTACACAGAGAAACCCTGTCTCGAAAAACCAAAAAAAAAAAAAAAAAAATGCATAAGTAAATCTAGTTTTTATTTCAGAATACCAGAACCGTTATGGCTCTCGCCCTGTTTGGGCAGACTACCGCCGCAACCACAAGGGTGGCGTGCCACCACAGCGGACCCGAAAGACATGTATTGTAAGTTTCTAAGGTTCTCATCTTGGTGGCGTGTGAAGAGGAGGCCATAGGGAAGGTAGCATAAATCCTCTTTTTTTTTTTCCCCTACAGCGTAACAATAAAGTTGCTGGAAATCCTTGCCCCATCTGCCGGGATCACAAGTTGCATGTTGACTTTAGGGTAAGGAGAATCTTTTATCCAGAATTAGAATCTGTGGCCCCCTTTATGGTGCTAAAGAGATTGTCAGAGGTGTCTCAGTCTTCCATATTCCTGCACCCATACAGTCCTCTTTTTCTTTTTCTTTTTCTTTTTCTTTTTTTTTGGTTTTTCGAGACAGGGTTTCTCTGTGTAGCCCTGGCTGTCCTGGAACTCACTCTGTAGACCAGGCTGGCCTTGAACTCAGAAATCCGCCTGCCTCTGCCTCCCAAGTGCTGGGATTAAAGGCGTGCGCCACCACCGCCCGGCACAGTCCTGTTTTTCAATGGATTGCCATTGTGAAAACACCCCCTTTTGAGCTGGATTTGGTGGCACACACCTTTAATCCCAGCAGGAAGGAGGCAGATTTCTGAGTTTAAACTCCGCCTGGTGTACAGAACAAGTTTCAGGTTCTTCAGAGAGAAACCCATCTTGAAAAACAAAGACAATACAGATTTAAAAGCGGGCTTGGTTAACATCTGTGATCGCACACTTCGCGGGTGAAGCATAAGTGTAAGTTCCAAGTTCCAGGCCTTACCACAAACCTGCACTATGTATTACAGAAGGAAGGGAAAGAAAGGTCTGTGAGGATGACGCTCATAGACAACTGAGAAGGTAGGACGCGACAGTCTAAGTAGCCCAAGGAGCTTCAGACTCGGATGCAGCTGAACTGAGATCACACCTGGTCAAAGGTTAAATTTTTTTTTTTTTAAGACTAGATTTACTAAGGAAAAACTTCCAAAGACAGGAAGGGTTCAAGGAAAGGGACCCTATATATCTGTTAATTCATTAGCAAATGATACTGTCGTGTCTGGGTGGGCAGAAGCCTCCATCCATTTTCCTCTTGTGAGACAGGATGTTTTATGTAGCCCACGCTGACCTCAGCTCACTGTCCAGTCTTGGCAGGCTCAGTCCTGAGAGCTGAGGTGTGTACCGCCCTGCTTACTTGTCCGTATTTCCTGTCCTCCCAGTGTCCAGTGAGATGCTGGGACCTGGGGCTAGAGGACAGATAAGAGGGAAGTCACAGAGTACAGCAGGTCCCGTCCCTAGGAAGTCACAGTATAGTAGGTCCCCCCCCCCCACCTCCCAAAGCCTTCAAAATGATGAGCCTGGCGTCTAAGTGAATACAAAGATCATAAAGACACTCAGAGGAGCCAAAGCTGTGGCTGTGCATCAAGGAAGCGGGCATACCGCGTGTCCGAATGCTAACGAGGGCGCTCACCCTTCATCACATCATAGAAGGACCACCATGCCTTCCCAGTCTCTGTGCACGGGGCAGGTGGGTGAAGAAGTAACAACCAGTTCTGTAACTCACAGATGTATCTTTCTTCTCTGCTCACTCACCTCCTGTGATTGGTATGTCTGGTGGTTGTACATAATTAGAACTGTTGAATTGCTCTTAGTTATGTACTGTATTTTACCATTATTGTATGGTAAAATTTTTGTCTATTGCATTACTTACGGTAAAATTATTGTCTATTGTATTACTTATTACATGGGTGTCATTTCTGGGTAATTTCTAGATCTTGCTGCCCATCCCCAATTTTTGCCCAAAGGTGGACTATTAGGAACATGGCTTCTCCATAACTCCATGGCAGAGTATAGGATGTATACATGAAATGAATTGGTGAGAGAGACGTAGAGCAATAAAGAGCAGCTATGAGGGTATTGTTGATTTTGTTTTGTTTTTTTTTTTGTTTTTGGGTTTTTGTTTTTGTTGTTGTTGTTGTTGCTGTTGCTGTTGTTGTTGCGGTTTTGAGACAAGATTCTCTCTGGAATTCACTCTACTCAAAAAGCCTAGATCCACTAGCCTCTGCCTCCCTAGCACTGGTATCAAAGGTGTGCACCACCACTCTCTAGCTCTTGGTGTTTCTTTTGCTGGGTTTTTCTCCTCTCCACGTGGGGTAGCACTTTTGCCGGCCTTGATCTCAAAGATAATCCACTTTGCTTCTGCCTCCTAAATGTTGGGATTACACCTAACAAAATGTAGCCGAGGTTGGCTCTAAACTCATCATTCTTCTGTGTTCCCCTTTTCATCAAGTTCTTACAGGGTGTGTTACCACAAAGGGCTTTGTCGGTGTAAGGTGTACACAATCAGCCTGTAGAGTTCTTGACCACCCCCCTTGCATATTTGTTTATCCCTCTCCTGCAGAATGTGAAGCTCTTGGAACAGTTTGTGTGTGCCCACACAGGTATCATCTTCCACGCCCCGTACACAGGTTAGCTTGACATTCCTGTTACTACCTCTATAGTTTTTCCTTGGAGCACTCCTGGTTATGGTGTTGGGTGGTAGATGTTTGTTTGATAGCTCCTGTAAATAGCAGACAGAAGTTTTTGTTTAATGAGGATACTCATTACCATAAAACAGTTAAATGTTGTAGACAAAAAGACTAAAGTTTTAGAGCTTCCCTGTAGGAGGAAGGGCTATCTAAATGTGCTTTAAAAGGTAAACCATGCCTTAAACTGTGAGTTTGAGGTCAGCCTGGTCCACATAGTGAGTTCCAAGACAGAAAAAGCTACATAGACTCCAGGTCAACTTAAAAAAAAAAATTAAACAGCTTGCTTGTTGGTAAAGCTTTCCACCTATCATTCTAAACTTTTCAATGCTGCTGGCACTTCAGTTTCCCAAATTTAAAACTAAGTTTAACAGTTCAGGATTTTCTGTTTCTTCCCCTCAGTGGCCTGTGGCCATGACAGTTTCTCATGTGGGGTACAGCTGCTTCAAGCAGCAGTAGCAGAGCCAGGGGTCATATGTTATACACAGAAAGGACCTATAGAGCAAGGATAATCTGAACTTACTCTTTATGTGAGGGCCATGGCCCTGTGATCTGTTCCTTTTGTCAGAAAGGTTTTTTGTTGTCAGCTTCCACAGTGGAGCCGGGAATAATTATTGCTACTCTGTCACATTCCATAATTTGAAATCACTTCTTACAAGATCTTTCTCTGTGGATTTTCCAAGTCAGCCTTTAGCCACACGTGTCATCGAATCATCATCTGGCCCATCTGTAGGCTCTAGCATTCAATGACATTGTGGCTAGACATCCAGGCAAATAAGGGTCAGGGGCATGGGTCGTTAGGTAAAGCCAGGTTCTCCACAGTCTGCTGTCACTGTGTAGAAAGCTTACTGCTCTGTGGGATGCCGTCCAAGTTCATTTTCTCTCTGTAGGGGTCTGTATGAAGCAACACAAGAAGCTGACCCAGGCCATCCAGAAAGCCAGGGAGTGTGGTAAGTGAGAGCAAGGGGCAAGGTTTTCTGAGATGTAGCAAAGGGACCCGGGCGGAAAGGTGCAGCACGTGGACCATGTCTGTGAGAAAGTCCTCTGCATACGCATAGACTGTTTTCCAAGTTGGATGAGTTTCTGGACTCTAAAGTAACAACTGCAAATTCCAGGCTATTAGAAGTATGCATGGAGATGATCTTTCTTTTTTCTTTTTTTTTTTTTTCTTTTTGGTTTTTTCGAGACAGGGTTTCTCTGTGTAGCCCTGGCTGTCCTGGAACTCACTCTGTAGACCAGGCTAGCCTCGAACTCTCGAACTCAGAAATCCGCCTGCTTCTGCCTCCCAAGTGCTGGGATTAAAGGCGTGTGCCACCACTGCCCGGCTGGAGATGATCTTTCAAGAAACACGAGGAAGAGACATTTCTTTCTTCAGTCTACTCTCTCCTGAATCTTGACAGTCTTGTGTGTTCTGCCCTCTGTAGCCTTCTGACTTGGCTTACACAGCGCCTTAGAGATGAGTGAAGGGAGAACCCACGCCGAGTCCTGCCGGTTCTTTGTCCCCTTGGTGGGCTGTGTGCAGTGTATGAGCTGCCGAAATGTGCTTGGTGGTCCCTAATCGGTCCCTCCATTTGTAGTGCCTTTTTCTTGTCTCTGAGTCTGACCTGACCTTCCTCATCCAACATTATTCCCTTTAACCCCTTAGGTCTTCTCAGTTACTACGTTCCCCAGGTTGAGCCCCGAGATGCTGACTTTCGCACTGTGCATGGAGCTGTCAGTGTGACTCCACCAGCCCCCACATTGTTATCAGGTGAACCTTGGTACCCGTGGTACAGCTGGCAACAGCCACCGGAGAGAGAACTGTCTCGTCTTCGCCGACTCTATCAAGGAAATCTCCTAGAAGAAAGTGGCCCACCACCTGAGTCAATGCCTGAGATGCCCACTACACCACCAGCAGAAGCCTCCACTGAGCAGACCAGCTCCCAGACTGCTTAGAACTCACGACCTGGGGAAGTCAGACTGAAGGAGTGCTGTCTAGGGCTGTACGGTGGCGAGTGTTCTCGAAAAGGTTCTGTTTTGTGTCAGTGGCAGACCCTCAAAGGAAATGACTGTTGTGAGGAGGACAAGCACATTTGAAGTTGAGGAGAATCTAGATGTATATGGATAACTCTGGCGAGGGCTTACATATGAACTGGAGACCTGTGTGTGCGCGTGATAGTGTGTCCCTGATTTAAACCCACTGGCCCAGCTTCTATCCAATAAAGCTTGTCTCCTCACCCGTTCCTGACTTCCTGTGGGCTGTTTAAAAGATGGGTATGAAGTCTATGAGATGGGGTGCAGCTGTGGGGTGGGAGTGTGGTCTACCTGCTAATGCGGCAGCTCCACCTAGGAAAGGGTGTGTGACAGGCTCTTCTGGAGGTTCCCTCAGCTGTTCACTGTGAGGGCGGGATCTTGGTTGCCATGGCACCACAGGGGCACAGACCTACAAAAGAAGTCCTGTTGCTAGAGAACAGCTGGCTTAGCAAGAAAAATGGGGTTTCCGCGGCACTGGACTCCACGGTGGGGGCGGGGCGGACCCTCGGGGCGGGTCTTGGAAATAAAGGTTTACCGGCCCTGGTAGCGGAAGTGACGTTTTGTGGGGCGTGTCGGATCCCGCACAATGGGCCATGGAGTTCCCGTTCGATGTGGATGCGCTGTTCCCGGAGCGGATCACCGTGCTGGACCAGCACCTGAAGCCTCCGGCCCGCCGACCCGGAACCACAACGCCGGCCCGGTGACATTTCAAACCCAACCCATGGCCCTTCTGTCCCGGTTCCTCTCCAAACCTGATCCAGGAACCACGCCCCCTTCTCACTGACTACTGGCCATTTTTTTTTCTGCGGTCTTACATGGTTTTTGGTGACCTTTGACCCTGGATCTAGCTGGGTTAATCGGCCTACATCTGTAATCTTTTGGCCTAATGTGGCCTCAACAAGAGGCTATAGTCGACCCTCCCTTTCCTACTGCCTCACAGTAACCTTAACATGGGGGCTGTGAAACCAAAGTTTGGGATCTGGAGGGGTGAGGTGGGAGGTGAGGAAGAGTTCCAAGCAAAGTCAGAGACCCCGTGGAGGAGCCTGGGTGGGAGCCAAGCAAGCTGCCAGGAATGACTTCCGGGATGCTGTAACCCAGCGAGTGTCTGACCGGCCCCTCTCTCTGTAGTGTGGATCTGCAGCAGCAAATCATGACTATTGTAGATGAGCTGGGCAAGGCTTCTGCCAAGGTACGGGGCACCTCTAGGAGGCGGAAAGGGAAACGGGTGGCAGATAAGGAGCCATACAAAGTATGTCTTCATCTCTGCAGGCGCAGCACCTCCCTGCACCCATCACCAGCGCAATGAGGATGCAGAGCAATCGCCACGTTATTTATATACTAAAGGACACCTCAGCCCGACCGTGAGTCTTACCGTTATTCTTCCATGTGACTCCAACTCATCCTTAGTTGTCCTTTCTCTCCCTGACAGTTGCTCCTGCCTGGTTCATTTTTTTCCCCATCCCACAGGGCAGGGAAAGGAGCCATCATTGGTTTCCTCAAAGTTGGATACAAGAAGCTCTTTGTACTGGTGAGTGTTATTGCAAACTAGACATTTGTAAACTTTGGTGCCAGAGAAGAAATGGGAGTGGGGGTGTGAGAAAACGAAGATTTATGCCTCCTAACAAGGTACGTGTTGTTCTTGACCTCATAGGATGACCGTGAGGCTCACAATGAGGTAGAACCGCTTTGTATTCTGGACTTTTACATCCACGAGTCAGTGCAACGGCATGGCCACGGGCGAGAACTTTTTCAGTATATGTTACAGGTACCGAACAATCTTTACCAGCTACTCAAAACAGATCTAAAAGGCTCTTCACCCCAAAGCTCTAAGAGGTCCTGCTCTATGGCCCAAAGTTGGTTCCCTTGCCAGGTGCCCAGTGTCCTGTTAGCATGCTTCTCCCATTACCGCCTGCCCCTAAGTTTTCGGTTTTCCTGCAGAAAGAGCGAGTGGAACCACACCAACTGGCCATCGATCGACCGTCACCAAAGCTGCTCAAATTCCTGAACAAGCACTACAACCTGGAGACCACAGTCCCACAGGTTAGAGGCTCCCTCATCTCAGCAATCATTCCTATCAGATTGATCGATCTCTTTGTGGTACCAGGGATCAGAGCTAGGGCATGGGGCACGATGCGTGTGTATTCTGCCACTTTTCTCCCAGCCTCTCTTAAAAAAAAATCTTACATTTGTTTACTTACTGAGTGCATTCCAGTTCATTCGTGGAGGTGAAAGACACATGAGAATCAGTTTGGTCCTTCTACCATATGGGTTCTGAGAGCTGAAGTAAGGGTTATTTAGGGTTTTACTGCTGTGAACAGACACCGTGACCAAGGCAAGTCTTATAAAGGACAACATTTAATTGGGGTTGGCTTACGGGATCAGAGGTTCAATCCATTATCATCAAAGCAGGAACATAGCAGCATCCAGGCAGGCATGGTGCAGGAGGACTTTAGAGTTCTACATCTTCATCTGAAGGCTGCTAACAGAATACTGACTTCCAGGCAGCCAGGATGAGGTCTTAAAGCCTACACCCGCAGAAGGCCACACCTCTAAGTAGTGCCACTCCCTGGGCCAAGCATATTCAAACCATGACAGTCAGCAAGTACTAACCCTGGAGACATCTGTCTAGTCCTACCTTGGTTTGTTTTGATGTTGTCTTAGACTTACCTCATTTTACGTGGGTGAATGCTTTGCTCACTTGTATATCTGTGAACCATATTCATGCCTGTGCACACAGGTCAGAAGGGGGTGTCAGAACATTGGAACTGGAGTTACAGATTTTTATGAGCCACCAAGTGGGTGCTGGGGACTGGATCTTCGTCTTCAAGAGCAACCAAGTGCTCTAAGCTTCTACGCCATCTCTCCAGCCTCTGGTTTTTGTTTGTTTGTTTTTTTTTTTTTTTCAAATAAAGTCTCACTGGTTACCCCAGCTGTCCCAGAACTCACCTTGTAGATCAGGTTGGCCTTGAACGCACAGAGATCCACCTACTTCTACCTCTAGAGTGCTAGGATTGAAGGGATGCACCACCACCTCAGCTATATTTTTTTATGAGGACTTTATACGTGAGCTCTGTATTGACAGCACTCCTGTCCCTCTCTCTCCCCCTTAAATCCCTCCCTTGTCCCCCTCTCCCAAACTATTGTTTGTTTATTATTGTTACATGTACACAGGCAATATAGATAGGCACAGATGTAGATGTAAGACCTACTGAGTCCTTTTAGCTTTATATGTACCTGTCTCCAGGGCTCCACTGTGGGTTTTGTTGATGGTGGTGGTGGTTTTTGTTTTTTAGGATTTATTTATTTTATGTATGAGTACTCTATCTGCATGTACTGTACACCTACATGCCAGAAGAGGGCATCAGATCACATCATATAGTTATGAGTCACCATGTGGTTGCTGGGAATTGAACTCAGGACCTCTGGAAGAACCGTGCTCTTAACCACTGAGCCATCTCTCCAGCCCCCACGGTGGGTTTTTGAAACAGAATCTCACTGTATAGCTCAGGCTGGCCTTGAACACATAGTGACGCTCCATCTCCACCTCCTGAATAATGGGGTCACAGGTATGCCTTGATGCCCAGCTGTTCTGTGTTTGAAAGACGTTTGCTATGTACCTAACCCTGCCCTCCTCAAACGGATAATCCTCCTGCCTCAGCCTCCCAAGAACTAAGATTAGGTCATAATGTCCGGAGTGATTTATTTTTGCAACTAAATCTTTTTTTCTCGTTACCTGTTACATATTCTAGAAGCATTCATCCTGCCATTGGGGGAGGGGGGTTTGCTTGTTCGCTTGCTTTTTGAGGCACAGTCTCACTCTAGCTCTGGCTGTCCTGAAACTCACTAAGTAGATCAGCTGGCTTCAGACTCTCAGAGATCTGCCTGCCTTTGCTCAGGGTACTGGGACTGAAAGCGAGCACCACCTAGGGCAGCTTTGTTGTGAGAGACTTTCATTGTGTAGTGCTATCTGGCCTAAAACACAGAGATCCACCCATCTCTGCTCCACCACAGACAGTCTTAGGGGATTTTTGTTTGTTTTTAGAGAGGATCTCATTCTTCAGCCCAGCTGACCTGAGACTCCCAGTTGTAACCTGGGATGGCCTCAGATTCACAGTAACCCAACTGCCCCAGACTCCTGACTGCTGAGATTATCATGCCTAGCTGTTATTTTTATTTCTTTTTATAAGTTACACACTCTTTGTTTATACATACATGAGTGTGCCTGTGTGTGTGTGTGTGTGTGTGTGTGTGTGTGTGTGTGTGTGTGACAGTATATCACTGTGTAGGCCTGGCTGACCTGGAAATGATGTGCAGACCACCAGGCCTCCTCGGCATGAGTCACCACAGCCTGTCTTTGTTTCTATAACTCCACGTGAACTTTAAGACCAGCTTATTAGGGTCAGGGGTTTTGAGCGATGTCCCCAGGAACAGTCTGGCTTTTGTTCTTTCCATTGTGGGCTCTGTTTGCTTTTCTCTATACTTTTTATAAAGAGGTAGTGTGGTATATGCCTTTAGTCTCAGCACTAGAGAGGCAGAGGCAAGCAGATCTCTGATGTAAGTTCAAGGCCAGCCTGGTCTACAGCCAGAACCACAGAGATATCCAGTTGTAAAAAAACAAATAAATGTGTGTATATATATATATGTATGTGTGTGTAATATATATATATATATATTACACACACACACATTTCACACCCACCACCACCTGGCTAGATTTATTTTATGATCTTATGTGTATAAATATTTTGCCTGCATGAACATATGTGCACTACGGGTATGCCTAGGTATCTGTGAGGTCAGAAAAGGGTGTTGGATCCTTTGAGACTGGAGTTAACAGATGGCCATGAGCCATCTTATAGGTATTTGGAGTTAAACCAGAGCCTTCTGCAAGAGAAGCAAGGGTTCTTAACCACTGAACCATCTCTCCAGCCTCCAGTGTTTTGATCTTGGGGCAGGGTCTCATGTAGCCCAGGCTGGCCTCTGGCTCTCTGTGTAGCTGGGGTGACCTTGAACTCCTGGTCCTCTTCCCTTTCCCCTCCTTGTGTTAGGATTTCAGTCATATGCCACTGTACCCAATGTATGTGGTGCTGAGGCTTGAACCCAGCGCTTCATGTGTGGTAGGCAGCATTCTACCAACTGAGCCACACCGACACCCACGCCTATGGGCTTTCTGGCACGGGTTCTGTTCCCACTGTGTGCTAAGACTGAATGGACAGTGGGCTTTGTCTGCTGCTTCTTCCAGGTGAACAACTTTGTGATCTTCGAAGGCTTCTTTGCCCATCAGCACCGTAAGTTTCCTTACCTTGTGTCGGCCTAGTAGTTATGGAAAGGGAAAGGAAAGAGGTGGGCTCTTGGTTCCACAGGCCCCCACTGAGGGCCACCACCTCTTCCTTCCTCACAGGGCCCCCCACTCCCTCTCTGAGGGCAACTCGACACTCTCGTGCTGCCGTGGCCGACCCCATACCCGCTGGTAAAGCCTGCAAGGACTGGGTGGAATTGAAGGGCAGTGAGGCCTAGTTCCTCAGGAGGTTCTGGGGTGGACAGTGCTACCTGCTGGCAATTCAGAACACCCTAAAGCTACCCATCCATGCACCAGTGCTCTGGTTGCCCTGGCCCTGCTGGGAGCATTTTATACTTGGGAAGAACTCAGCTTCTGCTAATGCTGAAGCCCACGCTCTAACCACACCGCCCTGCTCCAGAGGACACCCAGCCCTGTTGTCTACAGCGGTTCTCATAAGCAAGCCCTCGAGAGCCTGACTGGCCACTGATGTCAGCAGAGCCTCTGCGCTAGGTCAGCTCCCTCAGAACAGGCCACAGTCAAATTGTTGTGAATTCCTCAGGCTCTGTCATCCAGGGAGGGACAGGCAAGCGAGCCCAGAGGTCCTTTCATTTCTATTCATGGGATAGCAATGTGAATAGTCCAGTCTGTATACTTGTCTTAAAAGAGAATGCTCAAAATGTATAACATTTTTACGTGGCACGGTGACACATGCCGTTGATTGCAGCACTCAAGAAGCCAAGGTAGGTGGAGCTCTATGAGTTTGAAGCCAGCCTAGTCTGCACAGCAAGCATTACGCCAGCCAAGGCTACATATGGGATCTTGCCTTAAAAGAATTTTTTTTTCAAGAATAATCAAACCCATTTTGATTTAAACTCACAGGCTGGCCAGGTGTGGTATCCAGTACTTGAGACAGGAGAATGTCTGATTTTGAGGCCAGCCTGATCTACAGAATGAATTCCAATCTTGAAAAACCAGAGAAAGAGAGAGAGAAAGAGAGAGAGAGAGAGAAGAGGAGAGGAGAGAAGAGAAGAAAAGAAAAGAAAACCTCACAGGCTGCCAAGCTCCCTTCCCTCCCCAGTATGTTCTCAGGGAGAGAGGCATAGCCTTTACCAGCTGTGTGGTGCTCGCTGGTATAGAATGGTTAGCTTTGTGGCTGGTTACCTACCTGTTGGCCAAGAAAAGTAGTGGCAGTTGCCCAGAGAACAACTCATGGCTCTTCAGTGGCATCAGCAGAGGCTCCCAGGGGCCCACCATGTCTATGACCCGTGACGGTTACCGCAGTTCTGAGGCTACAGTCCAGCAGGCAGTGAGGTCGTGCCACCATCTGGCATGGACGCCAGGGTGCCCTTGAACTTAAAGAGGTCCGCCTGCCTCTTCCTCTCAAGTGCTGGGATTAAAGGCCTGTGCTACTATGGCTGGCTCCTTGTTCTTTTGAGACAAGGTCTCACTATGTAACTCTGTCCTTGAACTATGTTGATCCAGCCTGTCCCCACCTTTCCAGTGCAGAGACTAAAGGCATGTGTCATCACTTTGAACTTCCTCATTTCTATTAGTATTTTAAAACCTAATTAAAACTTAGAATTTCCATATCTTTTTATACAGGAAGGAGAGGTTCTGTAGCTCCTCTCCCCTCCCCTAAACAATTCCCAATTAACCAAGGGCTTTGTCCATCTCATCTAGAGGGACCCAGGGTCCTCACTGGCCCAGCTGGGACTATTCCACTGCCCCAGAACCCCAGGGGGGCCTGACAACACCCATGGACAGTAAGAGCTCACCTCCCCTTGGCCATCCTTTCCTGCATCTCCCAGGCCCCAATCTCCCCTGGATCTTTCTCCTGAAACGCGTGTGTTTGGCCTACTCCTTCTGGCTCTCCCCAAAAGTGCTCCAACATTCTCCCCAAACTCCCCTTGGTGTGCTGGCTTTGCCACAGCACGGCTTCTGTACTGGCATTCCCAGGAGGAGCTGTGGTGTCAGGGAGCAGAAGCTTGGGATTGTGGGAAAGTGGCAGGGAGGAGGGATGGACAGTGCATCTCCTAAAAACGTTCTTGTGTCCCCACTACCACCAGCTCCAGCACGGAAGCTGCCACCAAAAAGAGCAGAGGGAGACATTAAGCCATACTCCTCCAGTGACAGAGAATGTAAGGGACTTGAGGGTGGCTGGGGGCAGGGTGGTCGGGGGAGGGTAGCTGGGCATAAGGACCCAGGGAGAGGGGTTAAGGGAAGGTAACAACCAAGGGACAGTAACGAAAGTCTACAGTTGGTTTCTGCCTAGTCTTTATTATTGTGACTCTCTTTTCCCGTTCTCTCTCACACCCTCTTTGTTCCTCCTTTCCCTAGTCCTGAAGGAGGCTGTGGAGCCTCCTTGGCCCCTGAACAGGGCCCCTCGGCGTGCCACACCTCCAGCCCACCCACCCCCACGTTCTAGCAGCCTGGGCAACTCGCCGGATCGGGGTCCCCTTCGGCCCTTTGTGCCAGAGCAGGAGCTGCTTCGCTCTCTGCGTCTCTGTCCCCCACACCCCACTGCACGCCTTCTGCTGGCCACGGACCCTGGAGGCAGCCCAGCCCAGCGCAGACGCACCAGGTAATAAAGGTCTACACGTTTGGGCGCCTCTGGATGTGGAGAAGTTAGCAGTGGTGAAGAATAAGGCGAATCTCCCACAAACGTGAAACCATGAAATCTTTACCAAAGCTTAAATTTCTGCAGCACTGATCTGGAAGGACCTGGGCGGGGGGCGGGGGAGGACCTTTATATGGAGCCATGGACCAGAGTGATATTTTGAGTGTCATTGAAAGAGTAGGAAGACTTAGAGATCCATTGGTGGGGGCCTTGAGCCTTTCAAGACTAGGGGAAGCTTGGTTAACATCTGCTGGGGATAGGCAGGTGTCTGGGGATAGGCATGTATCTCACAGATTGGAAGCCAGTGGGTTCCAAGGCCCTTCCAGGTAGGCAGGGAGTGGGTGCCTCCTTTATTTCTCCTCTTAGCTTCCTCTTCACCTCTGACTTCTGTTTTTCTCTCTCCCCTACCTTCCCTCTCCCCTTCTCCTGTCCATAACACCCCTCTACAGCTCCCTTCCCCGATCTGATGAGAGCCGGTACTGACAGGGAACCTGGGAGGGCAGACACACTCCCTCCTACAACCTGCAACCCACTCTTCCATCAAGATTCTTTCTTCCTCTTTCTTGAACAACTGGGTTGCCAGGGTTCTAAATAGCCTAATACTTTGTAGCTTTTCTTACCACAGAAGATACCCCTGTACTCCCAACCTGTGCTATGAATACTCTCCCACAGACAGGCTGTTGTGTTCCCAGATCTCTTGGGCTAAATGGCTCCTACTGACTCCCTAGAGAAGCACACTCTGCTTGCTTATGGTCAGACTCCAGACCACCAGAGGTCCACGGACCTCCTCTGCCAGGGAAACTTTTAAGGAGTATCTTGCCAATGGATTAATTCCTTCCACAGTGTCCACTAGTAGCTCTAATCCTGCGTCCTCCTGCCAAACAAACCCGCCCTTTTAGTCTGATAACTCCAGCCGGCGAGCAAGCTGCTTCAGAGCATTTCATGCTGGTAGGACCAGGGTGCGGTTCCCAACAGGGTCCTCCCAATATTGCCAAACTCTTACTTTCCAAGTGTTATGTAGATATGTCAGACTGCTGTTGCTCTGCGGGGTCTCTTCAGGAGATGCACAGATTCCATCACTTTCTTCAGATAAGCTGAGTCTGTCTCTTGGCAGTAGATCTCGGAAAACACTCCAGGACCACTTAGTTGTGTCTCTGAAGATAAGCCTGGACCCTTAGATCCTGGAATCCCCCCTGACCTCCCTAGTAAATACACTTGTGAGATTGTCCGGGATGAGATGGGGCTCACCCTTGTGCTGCCCCGCCTTCTTTTTCCTTCATAGCAAGAGTCTCCTTCCCTACTCCATGCCCAGGTATAGAAGGACCCTTCTTCCCCACCCCTAACCCCCGCCCTCTAAATGTGTTAGATCAGGTGCCTCACTGTGTCCCTGAAGTCCTTGGGAGCAGGACCTCCCTCCTCCCTTACTCCTTACCTAATTCCTTTTCCCTCTCAGTGTTGTCTCAATAAAGTGTGGGTTCTTCTGTGTTTTCTAAATTGACATTTTCAGCGAAAAACATCTTAAGGTTTCCGCTTCGTCTGTGCTTCACGCTCTTCCTGGGGTCTCAGCACTCTCTATCCCTCTTAATCTTCAGTTCTGAGATCTGCGGCAGAGCTCAAAGCCCCAGACCCCCTTCTGAGTCTCTGCCTTTCCCCATACTTCCTGCTGGTTCTATTCCAGAATTGCAGTAACTCCATGTAGACCTCGCTACTAACTTGGGAAACTTAGGTCCCCGACCCCCAGTAACATCTATCTCCTTCCCTGGCCGACCTTGATAAGGTGTGGATTTGCTGGGAGCTTGGGTTCACTAGTCTCAGGACTGTTTCTGGATCCCTCTCCTACTCTCTGACCTCCTGTCTGCACCACAAACCCCACAGTGCTCTCAAGACAAGTCCTGCCTACATCAAGAATTCTCACAGGGTACTTACTGGGCACGGTAGCACATGCCTTTAATCCCAGCCCTTGGGAGGCAGAGGTAGGCAGATCCTGGTAAGAGTTTGAAGCCAGCCTACATAGCAAGTTGCAGTCCAGCCAAGGCTACAGAGTGAAAGCCTGCCAATAATAATAATAATAGTCCAACAGGGCCAATCATCTCTAAAGACTACCCTTTCTTCCTTAGTAGTGTGGCCTGAGATTTCTTATATTTAAAAGAATCATATTAAGGGAATTCAAACATGAGGGCACCGTGGCTCAGCAAGCCCCTTTCTGCATGCCTGAGTGTTTGTGTGACATAATTGGATCACACCACACACCAGCCCAATTAGAATGGAGCACAGAGCAGGATGGTATAGAAAATCTTGAAGTATAAAATAAGCCTTCCCCTACCTTTGCTAGGAGAAATCTTAGACAACGCTTTGGGGTGGTAGCTGCCCTTGGTCTTTGTTCCTGTGCTATTCCTCCTTTCTCCTCTGACCCCTCCATACCACCTGCCATCCTGAGCCTCTTCCCCTCCATCTCCCATTTCTTCTACAGGGGGCCTCCCTGGGGGCTGGTAGCCCAAAGCTGCCACTACAGCCGCCATGGGGGATTCAATACCTCACTCCTGGGTACAGGTAAGTAGCCACTTTTTCTTATTCTCCAATCAAGTAGGTCACACACACACTACTACAGACTCCCTAGATGCCTGGTATTTCCACAGGCAACCAAGAACGGAAGCAGGGGGAACAGGAAGCAGAGGATAGGTGAGGTCTACACCTCCCCCTTAACAGCTGCCAGCACCTTCTGACACTGCCTAACATGACTCTCAGATGCTTCCTCCTAAGTCTGTGTGAACTGGATACCAGTTTTTCCCCACACATCTTTCTACCTAACATCGTATAAGGCTTCTTTCTTGTGGGTTGAACTCTGGTGCTTCCCTCTGCCATGCCCTGAGTACTGAAGTTTGGACACAGCGTTAACTGTCCTAGCCTCATAACCCAACAGGTGTTTTGTACATTAATCCTGGCACCCAAACCTTGAAGACTCTCTAACCGTCATTCCCGTTAGCGCTCTAACACACGCTTCGTCTCCCTGCCCACCAGGTCGGCCAGTGAGGATCAGGTCTTGTTACAGGATGGGTCTGGGGAAGAACCTATGCATACGGTTGCTCCAAGGGCCCAGGCTCCACCGGCCCAGTCTTGGTCGGTGGGTGGGAACATAATGAACGCCAGGGTCATTCGAAACATGCAGGAACGCCGCAGCACCAGGCCTTGGTGACCACAGCCAAAGCTTGGCCCTCATAATGGATGCATTCATTCATTCACTCATTCATTCAACAGGCCTGTCAGCTTCAATTCAGATCCTTTGTATCTTATTTTTAACCAGAACAATAAAAGTATTTATTTGTTTTCACTATAGCTGCTGACGAAAAGTGACTTGTCATTACTTAAATTCACGTGCCCCTCATTCTCATTAAACCACATCTGGCCCTACCTCCCCTCATTTTGCTAGGCCTGACAGGAGGCTGCGCAGGCGCCCTGGGAGCGCCCCGCCGGCCAGGCGCAGGCGCACTCCCGCGTAGCGGCGCCTGGATTGCTGCGGGCCCGTTGTGCGCAGGCGCACGGTGTCTCCGTTTCCCTCCCTCAGCCCCGGCCCCCTCCCTCCTTTCCCCTTCACGAAGCCGGCTCCGGGGCGCGCTGTCGGGCGAGGAGACGGGACACGGGAGGCGCCCTCTCACCCCCGGAACACCATGTACCGTCCGAGCCCGGGGGCCGCCCGGCGCCTCGGGCCCTGCCTCCGCGCCTACCAGGTGCGACCCCAGGTGAGGCGGCGGGGGGCGGGGGGCGACCCTCCTCGGAGCCGGGCGAGGGGCGGGGCGCCGGGCCGCGCAGGCGCAGAGGCCCCCGCCGCCCCTTCCCACCCGGGCGCTGCATGCGTGCGGGGCGCGCGTCCGCGGCCCCCGTGAGGTGCGGGAGACGGCGTCCCGGGTGAGGCGCGGCTCCGCGCCCCGGTCCCTGCCGTTCGTTACCTGTGCCTGGAGGTGACTTGAAGGGCAGGGCAGAGAGGCCGGAACTGCGGGCCTGCGCTGCACCTGCACAGCGGTCCTGCCCGCAAGCCTGGCAGCTGCACCGGGTCGGGCTCCGGGGTACGGCGGGCGCACGGCCACGCCCCCGGCGGGGAAGGCTCCCGGAGGGCTCGGCCAGGCCCCGTGGTACCCCTGCCCCCTGGGGTTCCCGGACTCCGAGGGACTTGGAAGCAGGCTTGACCTCGGGTGACCTGCCATCCTTGCAGTAGCAATGTTAGTGCCCGAGAAGTTCACCCTTCAGCAGTCGGCCCGATTGTCATTTAATGGTGCCGAAAATGATAATATATATGTAGTATATAATGATAGTACCTTCTGTTTATGTGCTACTTTATGGGTGACGAAGTTTAATTTACATGCATCATCCTGTATATAGGCCTCTCCTCTACTTACAGGAGGAAACTGAGGTGCAGGGAAAGTGCCAGAGGTTCCAATAGAGTCAACTTAAAATTATTCACACCTTCATCTGGATGTTCTTTGCCCTGCAGAACATGGACACGTGTTACATGTAGATCACATCATTTCTCCCTTGGAGTAATAGACTAGTCCTTCATTTGTTCATGAAAGACATTCTTAGAATTCTTGGTATCAGAGATGCAAAACTGTCCCGGAATAAGGATGGGAATAAGGATGGGATCGTAAGTGGAAAGCTGCTTTTTCTAAAGCTGGGAAAGGCGGCAGTTGTGCAGTCGTCCCCTGTCGCCCTTTCCTAACGTCTTCATTGAAGGTGGAGATGAGTCCATCTCTCTTTCCTCCGGTAAATTCTCTTCTGCAGGTAGGAGCAGGTAGGATTTGAAGCTTCTTAATAGGCCGGCTGGGATGAAGGAGCATTAGCTGATTTTGTTTGTTTTTGTTTTTAAAACTAGGTCTGTGTAGCCCTGGCTGGCCTGGAACCTATCGGCAGCCCTCTCTCAGCCCTTAGTACCACCATGCTTAGATGTCTGATTTTTTTTTTCTTTCTGTTCTCTTTTCCCTAGGACCAGCTCTCTCCTCGGCCTCTACCATTCCCACCCCTCGGGCCCCACTCCACTCCATCGACTTCTCCATCTTTTCCTCTTCACTGGTCACTACCACCCACACATCCTCCTACCCACCCTCTTCCCCAGACTCTCCCACCACCTCTCTCACAGGTCCAGGCTCTCAACTTGAGTACGGTTCTTCCTCTGAGAAAGAGGGAGGAGGGACCAGGACCGGAGCTACACAGTGGTTGCCTGGATGGGCTTAGGAGCCTTTTTGAGGGACCTCCTTGCCCCTGTCCTGGGGCTGTGATACCTTTCCAAGCCCCTGGAACTCCCCATCCTTCCCCCAGCACTCCGTCAGGAGATCAGAGCATGGAGGAACACCTGGCTGTCATGCAGGAGAGATTAAGACAGGAGGTAAGCAGCCCATCTGCAGCAGGAAAATACGGAGACTAGTCAGTTAATTTGTCCTGGTAACATGAGGCAGGCATAGAACTGTGCCGTGAAATACCTTCCTGGGAAAAGGGTGTCCCTGTTAGAATTAAGGACGGTTAAACTGGAAATGACATTTCACTTAGTGCAGGGGGTGGGGTGGGGACGGAGGACGAGTGGAAGTTAGAAGACCCTAAAAATAGATGACTAAGGAGCCAAACTGGTGACACTCAGGAGGGTGAGGGAAGAGGATTCCAAGTTCAAGACCAGATTGGGCTACACACCCTGTCTCAAAAGTAAATAAGTTACATACAGTCTCAAACCGGGTCTTTTCTCTCCCACTGAGTTGATGCCATCTTCTTCCACCTAGCTCCCCACCCTCTTCCTTCGCTCCCATGACTACACCATCTATTCAATGGATGTGGAATTCATCAATGAGATCCTGAACATTCGTACCAAGTGAGAGTTGGGGCGAGGGAGGGAGAAGAGGACCCATGCTAAATAAATACTTGGGCCTTGTCCCAAAGAAGGTTCTAGCTGCTTCCTGAGACTGTTCCCCCGCACCTTGGCAGAAGCGGTTTTGTAGTCCTGACATTCCTGTCCCTTTGATTCTCACAGGGGACGGACATTTTACGTTATGTCCCTGACCTTTTGCCGCTTCCTGGCTTGGAACTATTTTGCACAGTTTCAGTTGGAGATTTTACAGCTGACCCGACACCCTGAGAACTGGACCCTACAAGCCCGCTGGCGTCTCATAGGTCTGCCCATACATATGCTCTTCCTGCGTTTCTACAGGCGTGATAAAGAGGATCTTTACCGGTAAGAGGGAAGGGGCCTGAACTACAGTGGCTTCCCTAATACTGCTTGTTTCCCAGCAGATTTTAACTTATCCTGATTTGCCTGTAGACTTCCTGAGGGTAGAGATTTTTAGTCTATTCTTTTAATAGTTTTTTAAAAAATGTATGTGCATGTGTTTAGTGCACATTACAGCAAGTAAATGAGTGTTCAGAAGATAGCCTGTGAGAATGGGTTCTCTCCTCCACCATGTACGTCCTGGGAGTTGAACTCAGGTCCTCAGGCTTGCCTGCACCTACCTGTACACAGCCATCTCAGTGGCCCAGCCTGCTTTTCATAAAATTAGTGGAGTTTTGTGTCTCTTAAGAAATCATCCCTGACTTTAAGTTTCTTCTTATGTTACTTGGACCTGACAAGTGGTAAGTACTTAGTTACTGAACAAATAACATCCTGGAGGATCAGGAGCTAAAGGCTAGCCTGAGCTACGTGAAACCACCTCAGAAACAAAATATGTCCTGAACTTAACTCTAAGTAAAGTGTGTGGTTAAGTACTTTAGGTTAAGTACGTGGCTAGTACATCCTCAAAATTATTAGGCTCAAGCCTCTAACATTGTACTTAAGCATTTGAGTGACTGACGTCTAGGCTGGTGAGATGGCTCACTGGGTAAGTAAAAGCACTTGTCTCCAAGCACGACAGCCTGGGACCCATGTGATGGAGGAGAGGACTGTTCATTGTCTGCTGTTGTGGCACATGCACTTACCCACCCACAGTAGTAAAACAGGTTGTGGTTCAACAAATTTGAGGCCTTCTGTACAAATGACACTCTGGTTTCGTTGTTCTTTTTTTTTTTTTTTTTTTCTTTTTTTTTCTGAGACAGGATTTCTCTGTGTAGTCCTGGCTGTCCTGGAACTCACTCTGTAGACCAGGCTGGCCTTGAACTCAGAAATCCGCCTGTCTCTGCCTCCCAAGTGCTAGGATTAAAGGCGTGCGCCACCACCGCCCGGCTAGTTTTGTTGTTCTTAATACAACCTGAGCATTAGGAGTTTTAAGTTCCTGGCGGCTGCGTCCAGCAGTGTGACCTGATGGTCCTAGTGTTGAGTACAGTGGTGTGACCACGATGGTCCTGGTGTTGAGGCTGAGAGTGGGAAGTTAGCCTGGGCTACATACTGAGATCCTGTCTCAAATGAAGCCTAACACGTGGCAGACTTCAGGAACTCGTTTTAGCAAATACTTGATTCTGGACAGCTTACCTCCCTCAGAATGCCTCGCCTCTCCCTTTTCCAGGACCTTTGATGCCTTTTCCACTTTCTACCTGAATTCCAGTGGCCTCATCTGTCGCCATCACCTGGACAAGGTGAGTGTTGGGCCTGGGTTGGGAGGGGTGAAGGGTAGAACGTTGTCTGTGTTCCTCCCCAGCCTCCATTAACCTGTCTCTGCAGCTGATGCCTTCACACTCACCGTCAACGCCTGTGAAAAAGCTGCTGGTGGGAGCCCTGGTGGCCCTGGGGCTGTCGGAACCAGAGCCCAGCTTAGACCTGTGCTCCAAGGCCTGATCCAGGCTTGGGTGAAGGCTGCACTGAAGACTGCTACGCACAAAAGGAGGTGGAGGTGGATGAGAATGTCCAGAGCCAGCCGCCACCCTCCATTCTCCTTCCCATCATGCTTTGTAAAGCTGCTGTGTAATTTAACTTGTAAATAATAAAGTTTAAGCACCGACATAAGGCGGAGTTTCACGTTGCTTTCTCTGGGTCCTAAAGTTCCCACACACTTCATTCCAAAAATAATTTTATTTCCTAGATATTAAATAAAAGGATGGAAGGAAACAAGCTGCAAGGCTCAGTCCACATCACTCTCTAGCCCAGCTCATCCCGTGTCTTGCCGACTTTTTTGGGCATTTTCTTAGCATGGGGGTCTTCTAGCTCCTTGGCTTTATAGTAGTGGGGAGCCACTTCCAAAAGCCAGCTGCTTTCAATCTCCAGTACCTGTGAGAGGGAGCAGAAATCACTAGGGTTCCTTTACTTCCAAATCAGAACCTTAATTGTGTGGTCAAAAGGATCCTCTCTCCCCACTGACTCAGGGCAAGGAAAAGACACTTGGCTGCTTCTCGATAACAGGGCAGGCCAACCCTGATATGTGCTTATCAGGTAAGTGAGCCTGAGAAAGACCTACAAGGAAAAGCCTACCCCTCAGGACAGACTACAGCTGCCTATTGTGCCTGTATGGCCCCAGTTCTTAGTGCACATTTTATTTATTCTAGAACCAAGAGCCCCATGCTTGCTACACAAGCATTTTCTCAGCCCTCCCTCTATTTTGTCCATAGTTTTAAAATTTTTATGTACATGGGTGTTTTGCCTACACATATGTCTGTATACTACATGTCAGATCCCTGGAACTGGAGTTCCAGGGATGAGCCACCACGTGGATGCTGGGAATTGAACCTGGGTCCTGTGGAAGAGCAACAACAGCTCTTGACTGGTGATTCATTTATCTCTCTGGTTCTCTTTTTTACTTTGAATTATGTGCATGTGTATATGCATGAGTACAGTGCCTGCAAAGGCCAGAGGAGGGAGACGGGATCCCTTGAGGCTGAAGTATACGCAGTTGTAAACTACCATCTGGGTGCTGGAAACTGAACCTAGGACCTCTGCAAGAACAGTGAGTGCTCTAAACCACTGAGCATCTCTCCAGCCCCATACTTTTATTTTGAGAAAGCATCTCTGTTACCCCCATAGATCCTGAATGTATGAGCCTCCTGCCGCACCTTCTTAAGTACTACAGACCTATGTCATCAAGCCCAGCCTCACGTATTTACTGAATGATTTACAAGTCTCAGATCTTGGAAGGCAGCTGCTAGAAAACATTTCTTACACTCACTTGTAATGGTGCTGAGGTCTATACCACTGAGCTACATCCCAAGCGCACATCAAATCTGATTCATATTTGATTACATTTGACCCTACCTTAAACTAACGGACCTCCTTGTTTCCATGGCAGTCCCGTTAATATGAATTGAGCTTAAGATGCCAGCATATTGTCTCCCCAGTCTCCACCCATCTGAGCAACCAATAGTCCCTTACCTGTCTCATGAATTCCTTTGTGGTCAAGACAAGCTCATGGTAGAGCAACCAGCGTGGCTGTTGTTCAAAGAGAGAGGAGTTGGGATGAATAAACACTGTCTGCTGCTGCTTCACTGTGCGGTAGCCACTCCGAGTCAGCCTTGCTGTGTGGTAAAAATAACCTGAAGTGATGGCCTAAGGAGCAGGCAAAAAAAAAACAAGTCAGACACCACTTGGGGGGCCTTCCACTTCCCACGTCTGAGATCAAGCTTCTGAAGAAAAAGTTTCTGAAAAAGGTGAGGAATCCGTGAAGAACCCACTTGACATGCTGTCTAGGGAAGAATGCCTTCCAATAAACAATACCTGGGAGAAAGCTCAGGCAGGGAAGCTGCCGTGGGCCGATGATAGTGGGTTCAAGAAACGCTACTCTGTGAGGTGATGTGGATGAATGAAAAAGTGTGCTAACAGTTGCTTCTGAATTTGAAACATACCACACTGCTCTTTAAACTGGAAGGTAAACAACGCAAAACAGCTTCAGGAAGTCCCAGAAACTGACCAGATTCACTAGATCCTTTCCTGCCAGAGAAAGCAATAAATGCTACGTACCCCTCAAACAAGCCAAACAGCAAAGATTCTTGAGATCTGACATGCTTGGAAGAAACAGAAACCAGTGAAGTTAGCTTCCAAAGGACTTGGTCCTTTGGAAAGGATACTTTCCAGCCTGTTGGGGAGCCTGAAGCTGTGATCCAGGCTCCCAACTTTTGTGAGCAGCCACCTATACTACTGGGGTGGGCTTTGGTGATGCTATCTTTGAGATATTTCTGCAAGTAACTCAGTAATCCCTCATCCATATTCCTCTGGTAGACTGGTGGTATTTGTACTTTGATCTGTGGTAAGATGTGTAAGGGGTGAAAGATGTGTGTAGCATCTCCCCAGGAAAAGTTTTGTCACACAACAAAGTGACTCCTGCAGGTTGTCCATTGACTTGCACATGCACTTACACATATATACATGAAAGAAAAAAAACAGGATGTCAGGTGGTGGTGGCACACGCCTTTAAACCCAGGACATGGGAGGCAGAGGAAGGTGGATCTCTGAGTTTAAGGTTAGCCTAGCCTACAGAGTGTGTTTCAGGTTAGCCAGGGCTACACAGAGAAACCCTATCTTGAAAAAAAACACAAAACGAAGAGACAACATGAGAAAAAAAAACACAACATCAAAACCACTGACCTTTCGCACACGCACGTAGTCACCTTGGCAGGAAGTCAGGCCAACTTCCACACGTTCCAAGAGCCCCTCCAGCTGCTCCCGCACATCCCGGGCTCGGCGCATGGATCTGAACTGTACAAAGTTTTCATAGCACCACTGGGAAGAGTAGCCACTCTCAGCCCACTGTGAAGACAAAGGGCCTTAAGTACACAGCAGGACTCAAGTCCCCCCAGACACCCCAAATTCCCAGTTGCCCAGTGACCTGTGTGTACACATTTAGCAGAACCAGGTGGTCCCCACCAGGGAGGAAGAAGTTGACTCGGGCATTGTCGGCATGGACGACTTTGTCCTTGGGCCGGTAGAAAATGGAACTGTTCACAGAGAGCATAGCAGCCACAGTCAGGATCTCCTCTGAACAGCTGTACCTTGAGCAGCGTAGGAAGAGGATAAAGCCAGAGATAAACACCAAAAAACAAACAGAGCAGACACAGAGATCCTGATCGCAAACACAGCAGAGGAGCATCTTTTTTAAAAAAAGACTTATTTTATGTGTATAAATGTTTTGCCTGCATGTAAGTCTGTGTGCCACATGCCCATAGAAGGCAGAAGAACTGGAGTTACAGATGGTTGTGAGCCACCATGTGACAGCTGGGAATTGAACTGGGATCTACTGCAAGGGCAGTTGGTGTTTTGAACCACTGAGCCATCCCCCAGCACAGACAGCTTCTAAAGGTGGTCCCGTACAGACCTATCTCAGGGTCCTGTTCTGAAGCCTTGGGAGGAATCAGGTGTCAGAAGCTGCAGCCTCCCCAGCACTCATCATAAACAGAGGTCTTCTGCTTCCACCCATAGTCCTGGGTTCTATTTTGTTAACTGGTTTGCTTTTTGAGGCAGGGTCTCACTATGTAGCCCTGGCTGGCCTAGGCCTCAGAGATCCGCCTGCCTCTGCCTCTGTCTGTGCTATGACTGCTGGTCCCTGGGTTGTATCTATACTAACCATTGTGCCCACCAACCATCAGTATCAAGTACAGGACAGTGACTCACATGGGCCTCATAACGGGTGCTAAGACTTCTTAAATAATATTTATTAAAAACAAGCAAACGAAACAGTAACAACATGACGACGAAACAAGAAGAGAGAGGATAATTGAGACTGAGGAAGCACGGCTAGTGAGTCTCAGGAACTGGGTGGGTGGGAAGACTTACTTCTCGGAGGCCAAGATCATTTTAGACAGCATGGGATCCACAGGCAGCTCTGCCATCTTTCGACCAGACTAAGAAGAAGAGGGAAAGGTGAGGCCAGTTTCCCTCAGGTTCCTTCCACCAGTACCGGAGCCCTTGGCACCACCACCAAAGGGGTCCCCGGAGCCATCAGACGTTTCCTTCATATTATCCCAGCCCTGCCGCCGCTCACCGTGGTGAGTTCTCCAAGGTGGTTGAGGGCGCCAAGTGCGTAAAGCTGTTCCAAGGCCAGCAGCAGGGTCTCGTATGGAGGGGGGTCCAGGAAGTCAAAGTGCATCAGGTCGTGGATCCCTGAAGAAACGGATAAAGAATGAGAGAGGCCGGCACAGGCATCAGTGACTCCAGTGTCCCATCAAGAGGCCGTGGGCAGCCCAGTCACCTAAGCTCTTCAGCAGCAGCACAACGTTGCCCAGGCTCGTCCTCTGGATCTCAGGAACGGTGGTCTCCTCCAGCTCGTGCTGGTAGGCCCAGGCTGTGTACAGGCGGAAGCACTTCCCCGCAGCCACTCGGCCTGCGCGGCCAGCCCGCTGATTGGCTGAAGCCTAGAAAGAAAGGCAAGGCACGCGTATGGTCAGGATGGTGTTGGCTCAACAGTATGTTAACTGATAACCCCCCATCCTCGAACACTACTTGGGAATCAAGCTTTCTCTGGAGACACTGTGTCTCCTTCTACCTCAGGGAGACGAGCTGACCTTGCTGCAGGGTGTGACCGTGAGCGACTCCATGCCCGTGCGAGGGTTGTAACTCTTTTGCTTACAGAACCCTGGGTCCAGCACGTAAATTATGCCTTCGATGGTGAGGGAAGTTTCTGCAATGTTTGTTGCCACAACCACCTAAGTGAGAGAGAGGACAGCATCACCCAGGGACCCAGCCCACCCAGATAGCCTGAGGGAGCTGGATGCAGCGAGGGTAGGACAGAGGGAGGCAGTGTCCAAAGGTCAGGAGATGAGGTGACAGGCGGGGAGTCAGCAGGGGCACAATGAAGAAACAACACTGAACACAGGGTTGCTCTTCAGGAAATGGAACGCATGTCACCGTCTATCCTCACACGTCACTTCTGACAGCAGCTTCCTCGATCGCCTCCCTGCTTCTACACCTCGTTCTGTCACATAGCGTGCAGAACTTTCCTTTTAAAACATGTAAACCTGTCAATTCACACCCGGATCCAAACACAGAATTCAATCTATGCCGCTTAGACCCCGGACTATCTCACCTCTGGCTGCGACTCTGATCACAGCTCACACCCTGTGCTTGTCCCTGCCCTGAGCGCTCGTCCTTCTATAGATGTTCTGCACCAGCTCTCCCTCAGCAGAGCAGTCCTCCCTTCTCCTTCCTCTACCCTGCCCTTATGGGGCAGCCTCCCAACACTAGAGGAAGTCTTTCTGCTCCTCCTCTTCTCAGACTTCCTGTGCTGCCCTGAGTCTCTTCACTGTACTCAATACAAACTGAGGCAGGCTTACATGCTCAGTCTCCTCCCATCTGATGGTAAGCCCTACTGTGCACACCGTTGGTCCTCACCTCAGGCCCCACCCTATGCAGCATGTACTGGGCCTTGGCGTTGGGGCCTCCCACGTGCTGGGTAAGTGCTTGACCACTCAAGCTCCTCAGCTCTAGACCCTCGATAAAGAGTTATTTGGTGAGAGTCATATCTCTGCCTAAAATCTTCTGGTGGCCATTTGCCTGTCTAAAGTCTGAATGCTACAACAGCTCTGTCCTGGCCTTTGGCTGATCCAGTTTTCTGTGCAGCACTTGAAACTCCCAACGTCACTCCTCTTAAAGCTTGCTCTCTCTCAGCTAATGCTGATTTCATCTCTCTCTAGCTAGAAGGCCAGGGCCTGGTTGCTCCTCAGCTGTGTCCCAACAACCAGGCAAACAACTTGCAGGGGCCAGCACACGCCTCGCTCAATCCTTGTGTGTGGTGCAGGAGGAAGGGTGAAGGTTTCTCCCACTGACCTTTCGGGCCCCGGGTGGTGTGGGCTGGAAGATGCGAGCCTGCATGTCTGAGGGTAGGTTGGCATAGATGGGCAGTACCAGGAGCTCCCGGATCTTGGAGCCCAGTCTGCGGCAGCGGTCCTGGAGCATCTCGCAGGCAGCCTCAATCTCCTCCTGAATGTGAAGCGGGGTGGCAGGAGACCTGAGTCAGTCCCAGGATCACACAGCAGCCCCGTCCTCCCCGCAAACACTCTGCCTGCTTCCCCCCACGGCAGACACCTGTCCTGTCAGGAACACCAGTATGTCCCCGGGGGGCTGGGTCACATGGATCTGCAGCACAGACACCACGCAGGCTTCCAGGTAGTCGGCCTCTGGGGCCTGGGAAGGAAGACGACACAGGGTCACACAAGGGCCACTTGCCCAGGCTCTTGTCCCTGCTCTGCATCTCTTACCCCACCCCTCTCTGGGTGTCCATCAGACCCTTCCCTTGGGACATTCTCCTAAACCAGCCCCAGCTCCTCTGCCTCACGCTGAAGCCCATCCATCCAAGGGGCACCTTGGTATAGAAGATGTCAACTGGAAACCTGCGTCCAGGGATTCGGAAGACGGGGGCGTCGTCAAAGAAGGCAGAGAAACGGGCAGTGTCCAGCGTGGCTGAGGCCACCAGGACCTTGAGCTCTGGTCGGAATCGAGCGACGTCTTTGATCAGCCCAAAGAGAATGTCTGTGTGCAAGGTCCGCTCGTGGGCTTCATCCACCATCACCACACTGGGGAGGGAGCGGGAGACTGGTGAGGCAGAGGGGACGGCGGGCTTAGCAGTGCAGAGCTGGATCAAAGGGAGGGACGGAGGGACATAGGGGGAATGGGGACAGAGGTGGGGGGAGGCTAAGGAGAAGCCAATCACTCCAATTATGCAATTTTGGCAGGTGGTGAGCGTGGTGGGGGAGGGTTCTGTGATCTGTGGCCAATTCGGACATTGGCCAAGAAAAGCAGTCGGGACAGGGCTGATAATATGGTTCAGCTGCAAACATGCTGGCCAGCAAGCCTGCTGATGTGAGTTTGATCCCTCGAACATACACAGTGAAAGGACAGAGCTGACTCCTGTAAGCTGTCTTCTTATTCCCTACATGTACACACATACATATATATACACATATGCACACACATACACACACATATATACACACGTGCACACACACATATATACATACATACATACACACTCATATATACATATACATACATACGCACATACACACACATACATATATACACATGCACATATATAAATACATACACACATACGTACACACATGCACACACATACACACATACAAGCACACACAAATACATACATATACATACACACATACATACACACTCATATATGCATACACATACATACACACATGCATACACACATACATACACATACATACACACACCTACATGCATACATGCATGCAAATCAATACATACACACATGCGCACACACACACACACACATTTACACATGCATACACATGCATACAACACACACACACACACACACACACACACGCACCTGTAACTTGCAAGGTCAGGCTCCGAGAGGAACTCCCGGAGTAGCATTCCGTCTGTCATGTAGCGGAGGACAGTTCGCTCTGACGTGCAGTCCTCAAACCGGATGCTGTAGCCCACCTGGTCACACACAGTTAGGGGGATGGAATGACCAATGCCCAGACCTAAGTTGTGGGGTCACGTGAGCAATGTGAGAGAGGCTTCCCTCTTGTGAATCCCCAAAGATCTCACCTCATTCCCAAGCTTCACACCCATCTCCCGCGCCACTCGGGCTGCCACACTCATGGCCGCCACTCTCCGGGGCTGGGTGCAAGCAATCTTCATGCCCTTTTTTGTGTAGCCCTAAAAGGAGAGAAGAAAGGGTTACTCCTCTGCGAGACGTGCTGTCTCGAGCCAGGCAAGGCAGGGAAAAGAGAACAGACAGGAGATGGAAGCCAGAGAAGGACAGACAAGATAGAAGCCAAGGGCCCCGGGGAATGCGAAGCCAGCCCTGCAGACCTTAGCTTACAACCAGGGCTCTGCTAGACTTCAACTGACCAGGGTCAGATTGGCTGAGGCATACCCAGAAGGAATGGTAGACAAGAGGTCAAAGAGTCAAACCAGCCTTCTACTCTTAGTTCTCTGGCTGGCCCCTGCAGAGAGGAAGCGGGACTGAGGTCATGCAGAATGGAAACCCAAGAGGTTCAAATTTATGATGTTCATCTCACTGCTCCCATGGGAGACCCATACGTTCTTAACTCATACCAGGTGTGGATGTGATGTCAGGGAGGACAAAAACAACAGAGTGTCCTCGTCGATCTCAAAAGCCTCATGACTTAGTGGAAAGGACAGGAAAGGGCATCTTCACCACCACAGAAAGGACTGACTCGAGAGCGGGACCCTAAGTGACACGCTGTAATGACTGACCTCCTCAAAGAGGTACTGTGGGATCTGTGTGGTCTTCCCGGAGCCAGTCTCGCCTTCGATGATGAGGACCTGATGGTTGGCAATGGCAGTCAGGAGCTCCTCTCGGAAGGGGTACACTGGCAGGCTGCGGCGCACAGCCTGGATGGACTCCTTCTGCTGGGCCTGGGCTGACAGGGGCGGGCCTGACGACGGCTCCTGAGGAAGGGGACAGAGATGGTGAGGTCCCCACCACCTTTAGAGGCCCTTGCGTCATCGTCCCAGACTCTTCCTCTCACCTCGTCACCCTGGAGCTGAGCGGCACGGACAAACTCGATGGTCTCGTCCTCCTCCAGCACCAGCTGGTACTTGGGCTCCTGCGCAGCTGCGTCTCGGGCCCCAAACTTAAGGGATGCGGCGCCCAGCCGGGCCTCCTCCCAGCGCCGCTGTTCCTCTCCGGGGGCACCCGATTCCTCCTCGACAATGTCCACAGCTCGAGCTGGCTATGGAGAGAGGGGCAGGGACAGCTGAGGAAGGGGTGGCCTGCGCTACCTAGGTCCTCCTTACCAGTTATGAAGGGGAGAGGGAAGGGACCGGCCGCCACACCGCCTCAGCCATGCGCAGAGCAGGTTCCCCTCACCTGTCCTCGGGTCTCTTTGGGCATGTGGTAGCGATTCGTGGCTTCCAGCTTCTCCTGCTCGCCCGCTGCCCGGTACTCCCGAGCCAGGTCCCGCACACGGCGCTTGTACTTCAGCTCCCTGCGCTCGTGACGGCTCAGCTCCACGTCCCCAAACAGGACCTCCTCGTCAGCCAGTTCGGCCTCCAGGTCCTCCAGCTTTTCCCGCTCCCGCTTCGCCAGGTATTCCCGACGAGACTTCTTACGGAGCTCGGGGACCTGGGTCAGGCAGGGACAGTCAGATCCTCATCCTACCGGCGCCGCGACACTGTTTCCTGCACACTCCAAAGAGGTGGGTGTGGGGCCTTTTGGTGCTAGCTGTTTTGTGTTTCATCAAGTCTCAAAGACAGAGTGAGCCCAGTTTTACTCAGGCATAATGGCTTGATCCTACCGAGGCGAGAGGATTTATAACTTTCTTATTCTACAAACCAAGTCCGCTCTTTTCTGGTTCCTGTCGGGCAGGCCACCTCCTCTAGAGATTGACCACCAAGACATATCTCAGCACACTCCCTCTGCGACCCTTCCTGCTACGGCCAACCACTCCAGCTGTCTTTCTCTTTGTCTTCAGATACTGTTTTTTTTTTTTTTTTTTTTTTTTTTGAACCCAGGGTCTCACCATGGCTTTCCGGTCTTCCTCTGCCATCTTGAGGCGCTTCTGGGCCTCTTCATAAGCCTAGAAGAAATCATGTAGACAGGATAACTAATGCGCTTCACTGCCCCTCCTCAGTGAAGAACCTCTGTGGATCTCAACCAGGCAGAGCCCACGGGAACCCTAGTGACAACTCTTGTCTTCCCAGAGACAACTCTGCAGCCAAACCCAGATTTGCCCGATTCTCTTCAACTCACCTTCTTATCTGACCGCTCCAGGACATTCCGGGTTCGGTCCTTGTCCCGTTGCCGAACCCGCTCTGCAAAGGCATCCCGTTCCTCCAAGTCCTGGAGACGCTCGCGCTCTGTCCTCTCCCATTCATCCTCTGAGGCTGGCTTCTCCTCCGTGGGTGATTTACTCCCCCTGAACCCAGCCCGGTGCATCAAAGGGGGGTATCAAGAGGGCTTATCATCCCCACAACCTGTTCCAATCCTCCCTCTCTCTACTTCCTTCTGACTTACCCTGTCTTCTTCCCAGACTGGGAAACCTCTTCCTCCTCTTCCTCCTCCTCCTCCTGGCGTTTCTTCCGGAGGTGTTTCCGTCTCTTCCGCTTCTTCTGGAGGCTGCTCCCGTCCCTGCCCACTGCCTCCTCGCCGCTCTCACTGTCTTCCAACAACTTATAAGATCGGTTCTTCTCCAGCAGGGCTCGGGCCTCTCGCTCAGCTGCCCGAGCTGGCTTTTCGACCACGGCCTTCCGTGGCACCTGCCAGTACATATGACATCTCCTAACCTCGGGACCCTCATTTGCCTACAAAGGGATTACTTTATCTTAAGCCTGTCTCCATCTTTCTCATCTTTCTCTTCTGCGTGGTTTTATTCTGTGGTCATAGCTCAACAGGGTTCCGCAGCTTCTGAACTTCCTTCCAGGAATCGACTTAGCAAATGATTAGGAAAACTATCCTGTGCTGGAGGGAGAGAACCAACACTCACAGGTTGCACTCTGACAGCCACACGTGGGCATACACGAAATAGAACTTCTTAATTTTAATGATTTACTTTTATTTTTATGTGTATTGGTGTTCTGCCTGCAATATGTGCTGTGTGAGGGTGTTGGATCCCATGAACTAGAATTACAGACAGTTGTGAGTTGTCATTTGGGCACTGGAAATTGAACCTGGGTCCTCTGGAGGAACAGCTAGTGAACTTAATCCCTGAGCCATCTTTCCAACCGCACAATAGAATTATTATTTCTTTAAGAATTGGTTCTGGGGCTGGTGAGATGGCTCAGCAGTTAAGAGCACTGACTGCTCTTCTAGAGGTCATGAGTTCAAATCCCAGCAACCACATGGTGGCTCACAACCATCTACAATGAGATCGATGCCCTCATATGGGTGTCTGAAGACAGCTACAGTGTACTTACATATAATAAATAAATAAATCTTTAAAAAAAAAAATTGGTTCTGGCCGGGCGGTGGTGGCGCACGCCTTTAATCCCAGCACTTGGGAGGCAGGCAGAGGCAGGTGGATTTCTGAGTTCGAGGCCAGCCTGGTCTACAGAGTGAGTTCCAGGACAGCCAGGGCTATACAGAGAAACCCTGTCTCGAAAAACCAAAAAAAAAAAAAAAAGAATTGGTTCTGAGCTTAAGTAGTTTACATTCTATAACCCATTTTCTTTTTAAGATTTATTTTTCATTTACTTATGTGTATAGATTTACTTATGTGGCTAAGGCTAGAAGCCCTCCAACCTCCTTAGAGCTGGAATTACAGGTGATTGTGTGCCACTAGGCCTGGTTGCTCAGAACTGAAGTCAAGTCTTCCATATGTGCAACAGGGGTTCTTGACTGCTGAGCCATCTCTCCCTAGCCTCCATCCTATTTCTTAAATGCTAATTTTCATAGTTCTGTTCTCAGTGACTCTCTTTCCCAGGTCTGGGGATTGAAGCCAAGGCTAGACAAGCATTCTACCAACTGAGCTACATCCTTAGGCCTGCAGTATGTGCTGTACCTAACAAGGGCTCTAGCTTAAAAATATATGTAGATCCCTCTCTCTTGAGTCTTCTCTACGCCCAGCACCTAACATGATACCTAGATAACAGAAGACAAAATTAACTGTCGGGCAGAACCAAGAACGGTAGGTCTCTCTGTCATCCCAGTACAAGGGGTGCTCGCTGCAAGTTCGAAGCCAGCCTGTGTACCGTATCGAAAAGTTGCAGGCTATCATAGAATAGACAGCTACACTGCGTCTCAAAACAAAGGATGAGCGTACGGGCCAATCTGGCTGTGAGTGGACTGCCCCGGCGGCACACACCTTGCTCCAGAGCCTCAGCGCGAAGTCACGCGCCGGCCCGCCGAGATCCAGAGTGTCAGTGTCCCGCAGGCGCTGCACAAACTCCTCGGCGGAGGCGCAGCGCTGCGCGGTACCGATCAGGAACTGCGCGACGTGCCGCTCGCTCAGCCCCAGCACCGAGTGCAGCTCCTCCTGCACCCACCGCTCCAGCCCCGCCGGCGTCGCCATAGCGACGCGTCCCTCTCCGGGCGCGCAACCAAGGAACGGCCAGGACTGCGGCGGGAGCAAGAGAGGCCTGCGATGCTATGGCCTCGCAAAGGCTGCCGTAGAGAATCTTCGTCCACAGTGCGGGATTGGGTAGCTCTACACTGTCTCCCAGGACCGCGAAACCCGGAAAGAGTCGCGTTCTTCCGGCCAGGGCTCGACGGTGGCTGAGCGGGATCAAATCAAGCAGCCTCTTTCCGGGCGCTTTAGGCAAGAGGCTTTCGTGCATAGTCTTGCCCAAGCCCTCCGTCGCCCCCTAATGGTTTGTACGCGGGTGCTGCTCTCAATCAATACAAGCTGTCAGGGTTGGCGAGCTAGTTTCCACAGCCTTGGATAAAAGCAGTACAAATTAGTTTTAGGTAAACAAGGTATATAATAAGGGACTGGAGAGACGGCTCAGTGAACTCGAGTTCGATTCCCAGCACCCACATTTCTCACAAACAACCGCTTATAGCTCCAGTTCCAGGAGGATACACCACCTCTGGAATCTTCTGACACCTGCATTCATGGGCACATACTCATACACAAACGCACATACATGTAATTAAAAATATTTAAAAATTTTTAAAAAGTAAAGGTAATAGTAAAGGTGTAGGTGGAAGTTTGGGTATCTTAAGATTTTAATATTTATTTATTTTGTGTGCATGTGTGTTTACCTGCATGAATTTATCTGAGTGGTGTGTGTGTGTGTGTGCGCGTGCGCGCGTCTGTGTGTTGTGTACAAAAGCCCTTTTAGGTCAGAGATATTGTGTCTCTCTGAAGCTGGAACTACTAGCAGTTGTCATCTTCCTGATGTAGGTGCTGGGAATCAAACGCAAGTCTTCTGAGAGAGCAGCAAGGGCTCTCAACCAAATCATCTCTCCAGTCCCTCTATTGGGGGGGGGGGCTTTATTTTTTTTTGTTTGTTTTTGTTTTTCGAGACAGGGTTTCTCTGTGTAGTCCTGGCTGTCCTGGAACTCACTCTGTAGACCAGGCTGGCCTCGAATTCAGAAATCCGCCTGCCTCTGCCTCCCAAGTGCTGGGATTAAAGGCGTGTGCCACCACCGCCCGGCTGGGGGCTTTATATATATAAACGTTCTACCTGCAAGTATGTATACCACTCAGAATCTGGAGGAGGACATTGGATCTCCTGAAAATGTACTGGGAGTTAAACCTGAGTGCTCTTAGTTGTAGAACCAGCTCTCCAGGTACCATTTAAAAAACAAAAAACAAAAAAACCACGGGGGACTCATGTAGCATTAGCTGGCCTCATATGTACTCTAGAGCTAAAGATAACTTTGGACTCATTTATTTATTTATTTATTTACACCCCTAATACTGCCCCCCCTCCTGGTCCCCCCTGGAAGAGTTTCTCCCCTATTCCCCTGCGACTCTGAGAGGGTTTCCCCCCCCCAGTATTCCCCCCACCCTGGTGCAACCTTGAACTCTTGATCTTGTTCTTCCTACTTCCCAAGTGTGGGGATTATAGAAATGTACTGCCGGGCGGTGGTGGCACACGCCTTTAATCCCAGCACTTGGGAGGCAGAGACAGGTGGATTTCTGAGTTCGAGGCCAGCCTGGTCTACAGAGTGAGTTCCAAGACAGCCAGGGCTACACAGAGAAACCCTGTCTCGAAAAACAAAAAACAAACAACAAAAAAAGAAATGTACCATCATGCTTGACGGAAATGTGTAATTTATATACAATCAAAAGTAATGAGAGGCTATTTAACTAGATTTTATTTCATACCGACAGGGAGTTAGAGGAATGGATAAGGTCAAAATATTCCTCATTTTGCAAAGCAATCCAGGCTGGAGAGATGGCTCAGTGGTTAAGAACACTGACTGCTCTGCCAGAGGTCCTGAGTTCAATTCCCAGCAACCACATGGTGGCTCACAACCACCCGTAATGGGATCCGATGTGCTCTTCTAGTGTGTCTGAAGACAGCTACAGTGTACTCATATACATAAAATAAGTAAATCAAAAGATAAATCTTTAAAAAGCAATCCACATGGATGTTAACAGCTTAGCACATACCTACTGCTAATGGTTTGTTGTGAGATAACCCCTCCCCAGCATAGATGACGCTGGGGGAGCAGAAGATACTAGCAGACACTAACTCAGTTCTTTGAGCTTCAGAGTGGACAGGCATGGATATCACAGGTCTCAGAAATGTGACTGACCAGCTGACCAGCGACAGAACTTGAGTTCTGGAATAATTGATGGTTTTTGTTTCCTTCTCTGCTTCCTATAAAGCTTGTGGCTGGAGAGAAGATGAGAGGCAGTTATTTTAGGATCCACTGCCTTGTCAGATGCAAGCTCTCTGAATAAAGCATAGCTTGGATATTCTTGTCTCTGGTGTTGGTATTTCTATTGATGACAGCATAAATTATATCTGCTCAGGTCCAGGAACCTAAGTGGACAGGATGGTAAATGCTTGAAGTTGTTCCTGTTTAGGTAATTGAGGCCAAAGAATCCCAAGCAAGAGATCCCAAAGGGGGCTGGAGAGATGGCTCAGAGATTAAGAGCACTGACTGCTCTTCCAGAGGTCCTGAGTTCAATTCTCAGCAACCACATGGTGGCTCACAACCATCTGTAATGGGATCTGTTGCCCTCTTCTGGTGTGTCTGAAGAGAGTGACAGTGTACTCATGTGTAAATATAAAATAAGTAGTCTAAAAAAAACAAAAAACGAAAACCTCAATGATCTGCCCTTCTCTGCTTCCTCAGTGCTGGGATTTAATGATTTGTTTTGTGAATGGATGTGTTGCTCACATGTCTGTGTACCACATGTGTGTCCGGTTCCCTGGAACAGGAGTTAGGGAGTTGTGAACCACTATGTACATGCTGGGAGTGAAATCTGGGCCTCAGCAAGAACAAGTGCTTTTATCTGCTGAACCATCTCTTCAGCTCCTGTCCTGTCTTTTTAAAAGACTCCTTCCTGTTTCTTTTTTTTTCTTTTTCTTTTCTTTTTTTTTTCTGGTTTTTTGAGACAGGGTTTCTCTACATAGCCTGGGCTGTCCTGGAACTCACTCTGTAGACCAGGCTGGCCTTGAACTCAGAGTTCCGCCTGCCTCTGCCTCCCAAGTGCTGGGATTAAAGGTGTGCGCCACCACCACCCGGCATCCTTCCTTTTTCTAAAGCCAGATGTGGTGGTGTAAATTTTTAATTCCTGCACTCAGCAAACACAGGCAGAAAGATCTCTCTGTGAGTCCCAAGCCATCCTGTTTTACACTGTAAGTTGCAAGCTATCCAGAGCCACACATTAAGACATACTCTCACTGGGTGGTGGTGGCGCACGCCTTTAATCCCAGCACTTGGGAGGCAGAGGCAGGTGGATTCCTGAGTTCAAGGCCAGCCTGATCTACAGAGTTCCAGGACAGCCAGGGCTCCACAGAGAAACCTTGTCTCCAAAAACCAAAAACCAAAACCAAAAAAAAAAAAAAAGACATACTTTCAGCAATAAATAAACAAACAAACAAATAAATATCCGTGGTGAGGTGATGGAAAGCTGGAAGCAGGCAAAATGTAATTAGGGAAGATGCTGGAGAGATGGCTCAGTAGTTAAGAGCACTGACTGCTCTTCCAGAGGTCCTGAGTTCAATTCCAGCAACCACATGGTGGCTCACAACCATCTATGATGAGATCTGATGCCCTCTTCTGATGTGTCTGAAGACAGCGACAGAGTACTCATACACATTAAATAAACAAAATCTCTTTTTAAAAAAGAAAGAGCCGCGTGCCTTTAATCCCAGCACTTGGGAGGCAGAGGCAGGCGGATTTCTGAGTTCGAGGCCAGCCTGGTCTACAGAGTGAGTTCCAGGATAGCCAGGGCTACACAGAGAAACCCTGTCTCGAAAAAAAAAGAAAGAAAGAAAGAAAGAAAGAAAGAAAGAAAGAAAGAAAGAAAGAAAGAAAGGCAGCAAGAGTTGAAAAGAGCTCCATTTTATTATGGAAAGTTACAAAAATGAAACAAATCGGGCAGCTGACAAAGGAGCGATAGGGAGAAGCCAAGCACCTCCTTAGGGCTCCCCCACACTGCAATTCAATTCAATATGAACCACGTGGAGGAACAGAATTAAATAACTTTCATAGGGTTCAGGGTTAGGATCCCCAGCCTTCCCTCTTGGGGGAAACCGAGGCACAGTAATACTGAGCAAAGTTGAAGAAGGCTACACACCCTCCCAAGTCACTCTCAATGAAACAAAGGGAAGGTGGAGGACCCCACAGGGGCTCCGTGGGTAGGCATGGCTTGTAAACCTGGGACTCTGCAGGTGGGACTGGGAGCTAGGGGTATGTAAACCAGGGCTGTGATCAAGAAAGAGGGAATCTGTAAACAAAGGGGTAGTAACCTAGAAAAGGGGTGTTTGTGGATAGAGTGAGATCCCCGGGAGTGGCTGGGAGTTAAGGAAGGCTGTGGAGCTGGAGGTACTCCATCTCAACTCCAGATAAATTCTGAGTTCCAACCCAGGACTTGATGCTCAGTCTTAGCTCACCAAGGATGCTCCACCCACCGGGAACCTTGGGTTAGGGGTAAATTTAGGCTACTGGCTCTGCCTCAGAAACAGGATGGGAAAAGCAAGTCAGAATATGCCCAGTGCCCTTCCCTGCCAGGCAGGCTCATGGCCAGGTCTGTCGGCTCTGAATCATCCAGACTACAGAATCTTCAGGTATGGGAAGGAGGGAGGTATGTTGCCCAAACTGGAAGACGGTCACCGCCGGCAGGACTCATCTGCAGGAAAAGAGGTGATCAAGTCAGAAGTGGAGAGGGCCTCCCCCCACCCCTACCTCCCCCGACATGCATCCCAGAACTGAAGAATGGCTGACACAAGAGAAGTCTTTGTAAAGTGTTGGATGTGTGCCTGTCACCAGGAACAGCAGTCATCACGGTTAACTGGATTCTGTGCTAGGCATCTTGTTTAATCTCACAATCATCTCAGGAAAGGTGAAGTAATTTAATACCTTGCTATGGTCCCAGGTGCTTTACAAAAGCTACTCAAGTCTTCCAACAACTTCAGGAAGTACTTACTATTATCAAAATTTTTTTTGTGGTGCTGGGATTAAGGCACACAACCTTTTTTGTTCGTTTCAGATGGGGATCTCAATCTGTATAGTCCAGGGTGCCCTGGAACTCACTGTGTAGACCAGGCCGATCTACCTCCGCTTGAGTGATAAGATTACCGGCATGAGTCACCATTCTCAGCTTTAAGGCAGCAATCTCATCACTGACCAACACACCCCGAGGCCCAGGACACAACTGTTAACTCTATTTTAAAGAATGACAAATGAAGGCTGGGGATACTGATTGGCGGTAGAGCACTCGCCTTAGCACACTCAAGGCCATAGATTTGATCCTAGGGTGCGGGCATGCACACCCCACATAAAGTAAACGGCAACCAAGCTCATGTTGATTCAGGATCGCACCTAAGTAACCTAAGTAACAGAAAGGCTGGAATTCAGACTTCGTGCCGTCTGACCCAACACGAATATTTCTAACTAGATTAGAGATCTGGAGAACCAGCGAGCTCTGATTTTGAAATCTGGATTCTCCACGTGCACTCGGTTTTCAGGAATCAGCCAATCAGCCAATGTAGCGAAGGAGCGAATTGGGCCAAGCTCCTTCAAAGTACCACCACTCCATGGACACCAGGGGGCACCCTCCGCCAACCACGTCGCAGCCGCGCAGCCGCTTACCCACGATTAGGGCCTTGGTTCGCAGCCCGCTCTGGAGCCCTGGCTGCAGAAGCAACTCCTCCTCTTCTTCCTCCTCGTCATCGTCGGGCTGGGTTGCTAAGGGGGCAATGGGGGCCTCAGGCTCCGGGCCTAGATCCTCCAGTACCGAGCTCTCAGAAGGGTATTGGTATGTGGTCTCCAGGGCTGTCTCACTGAAGGAGATCTTGAGCTGAGAGTAGGAAGAAAGGAGAAAAGAGACAGGTTCATTACCAGGGGACCTCAAGGAGGGCCTAGAGAGCAGATGCAAGTGGAGAGGGGCTGCTGGCCTTGGCACCCCGAAGACCTTCCCTTCCATCTATTTGGGGCTTCGGCTTTCCCTTACATCTTGATTTTTCCTTCTAATGGTATATCATTCAAAACATGAGGGGCTAGAAAGACAGCTTAGTGGTTAAGAGAGCACTCTTTGCTCTTGCAGAGGACCTGAGTTCAGTTCTCAGCACTCACAACCATCTGTAACTGTAGTTCCGGGAAACATGACCTGATGCCCTCTGTAGGCTCCATGGTAGTGTGCATGTATGTATACAGGCCAGCAAAACGCAGGTTCAGTGGTGAAATCGGTTGTAGCCAGGCTTCTCTGGAACCTCTGATCTTTACAGGGTGCTATGTCAGGTGTTTTCTGGCACCCTACCCCATTAATGCAAACAATACAAAACAAAAACAGCCAGGTGTGGTGCCTCACACCAGCAACTTCAGCATTCACAAGATGAGGCTGGAGGATTACACCAAGTTCCAGGCCAGCCTTCCATGTATATCAAACTCTGTCTAAAAAAAAAAAAAAGAAAAGGGTGGGGTGGGGGGGAGTTTGGAGAGATGGCTCAGAGGTTAAGAGGACTGGCTGCTTTTCCAGAGGACCAGGGTTCAATTCTCAGCATCCACATGGTGACTCACAACTCTCTGTAACGCCAGTTCCAGAGGCTCAGACAACCTCACATAGACACACACTCAGGCAAAACACCAATGCACAAGAAATAAAATAAATTAAAAGTTGACATTCAGATGGAGACAGGTGACCAGTCAGAGGCCAGCCTGATCTACATGGAAACCCTGTCTTTAAAAATAAGCGTGTGCCCTGGGCAGTGGTTTTACACACCTTTAATCACAGCACCTGGGAGGCAGAGGCAGGGGGATTTCTGAGTTCAAGGCCAGCCTGGTCTACAGAGTGAGTTCCAGGACAGCCAGGGCTACACAGAGAAACTCTGTCTCGAAAAACCAAAAATAAGGTAAAACAAACGCGTACACGCATGCACGCACGCACGTGCACACACACACACACACACACACACACACACACACACACACCAAAAAAAGAGACTTTGCCATGGCAAGGTCTGGGAATCTTGGTAAGTAAGGCAGAATTAGTTTCTCTTTCCTTCACTGCTGTGAAGCAGAGGTATTAAACAAACAAGAAAACAAACAACAACAACAACAAAACCAAAACAAAGAAACCTGAAGTGAGATGGGCACTCCAGACTCAAGAATGGATAAGACAACAAGAAGGTTTAGATGAGCCAAGGGGTGCCCAGCGTACAGCAGAGTCCCTGGAATATGCAACCAGTGAACTGACAAGGATAGAGAACAAACTCCGGGCAAACACTGAGTAGGGATGGAGAGAAGGCCACAGGGTAGGGTACCCACAAAAACAGAGTCCAGAGAGAGCCAGAAATCCCCCCAAAACAGGCTGTCTTCAGTGTCCTTCCCCTCTGCCCTCCTAAGGAGCTCTGTGACACAGTGGGATTAACTCTGCAATCCCAAGGGTTTAGGAAGACAAACAGAAGGGGATTCCAGGTGATCTGTCCAGGGCATCTGTGGCCCAGTGTCCCAGAGCCCCCATGTGATTTACAGTATGGTTTAAGGGGTTGAATGAGAGAGGGGGGACAACTTGGTCCCTAAGGAAAGGAGGGTGCCCAAGACTGTATGTCACTCCTTGGGTCCAAATCTGCAATGGCTGCTGCTGCTTCTCCTCTTCTTCCCCGCTCTCCTCCTCCTCCTTCTTTTTCTAAGACGGTGTTTCTCTTTGTGTAGCCCTAGCTTCCTGGATCTGGCTCGGTAGACCAGGCTGGCCTCTGCCTCCCAAATGCTAAGATTATAGGCATGCACCACCACCACCCAGTATTCTGCAACGGTTTATTTCATCTCGCTTAAAAAAAAAAAAAAAAAAATCCAAAGCCTAACCAAATGCAACAGGGTGATTTGCTTCTGTCTCCAGGCCTCTGTGCTGACTGCTCCCTCTGCCTGGAAGGGGCCTCCAGAGCATCCTGTTCATAAGCTGCCACATCTGCATCCTGCTCTGTGTCCTGATCTTTTTACATGCACCCTTGTACCAATATTTCCATAATCACTCACCCGCTTCTAACCCACTACAGAGACCTTCTCCCTTAATATCTCGGGGGAGGTGGGGGGAGTCTGTAGTAAGCCCTCTTCGCACAAAATGCCAGTGTGCTCAAATCCCTTATATAAAATGGTATGGAACTGCATACAACTTATACAGGTCCTCCCATGTACCTTCAGGTTTATTATTATAGAAACTTGGGTGTTTTGCCTGCACACAAATGCTCCATGTACATGTAGTGCCTAAGAAGGCCAGAAGAGGGCATTAGATACCCTAGAACTGGGATGCAGGATTACCACTAAGTAGATGCTAGGAACTGAATCCAGGCTCCCTACAAGAGCAGCAAGTGCTCTTAATAATGGCTGTGCCATCTCTCTCTAGCTCTGTTTTTTTTTTTTTTTTTTTTTTTTTTTTTTATTTCTGAGACTAGAGCTGACTAAGCAGACCGGGCTGGCCTTGAACTTGACATCCATAAATGGAATTAAAAGTCCAAGCCACCAGCCTGGAGGGCCTTGAATATTTTTGGCCTGTGCTTGGTTGAAATCAAGAATAACCCTTGGTGCAGAAGGCCGAGTGCATTCATATACACAGTTGCCACACTTCGTAAGATAAAGGTCCGTCAGGACATCAGCTAAGATCCCAATAGGGAACCAAGGGTACAGAAAATGCAGACAGAAGCGAGGGGTGGCCACTGGATGGTTCAAACCACAGTATCTGGAAAGGGACTCTTACTGGTTCTGTTGTTGACAGATTTAGCCAAATTTCTAGGGCATTCTCCTTTCTTCCTAAGCTCCCTTCTCTAGCCTCTGCAATTCATCATTTGTTCTGTGAAGGAATTCATTTTATCCACTTCATCTACCTCAGTGTCTACTTCTGTCTCTCCCCCTCCCCTTTTGTTTCACCACCACCACCCTCCAGCTTCTGACTGGGCTTCTTAGGAATGCATAACCCGAATTGGGGGGAGCAGAGAGGGAAGTGACTCACTAGATCCTCCCATCAGCTATATAAGGTCACCAGGGGGCCGGGGAAGGAGGGGCAGGTCTCCAGACAAAGAGGATGCTGGGGAAGAGCACACGCTACAGCCCCTCTCCCCCCCTCAGGACTAGGGTGGTGTCTCTCATGACGACAGGTATAAATTTGATAGAAGTAGCCAGACAAGGAACTGTTTAGGAAAGGTGCGAGATGGTGGTAATGGTTGGGATAGAGTCAGGGCAAGGCACAGTAATCCTTGCTAAGGCTGTACAGACAGAGAGCAGAGAGGCGCGAGGGCGTGTGGACTCAGAGAGGGGAAGGAAGAGGTAGATAGGTCTAGGGAACTGTGCAGCCTCCTCCCCATCCCCACCCCAGTGTAGCTGCTTCCTGATTCTCTCACCACATCCTGAGCAGTTCTTTCGGGGCCCAGACCCAGTGTTCCCACTCAGTGCCACCAGCCTTCCGGACCCCCACCCCAGGCTTCCTGTTTGGAAGGTCTGCTTCCGCCCCTCCTACTGGATGACCTAGGTACGGTCCCGCTCTGCACCAGGCTCCTCGGCTTCCCCCAGATGGTTCCTAGGTTTGAGCCACAAAGCCTCGTGCCTCCCTCTGCTCATTCTCCAAAGTCACAAGCCAGCCTCAGTAGGAAGTGACTTTTTTGAACACCTCACCCTAAGAGAATTTCCTGTCCTCTGTCCTTTCTATCTGCCCAGTCCTGAGAAGAGAGAGCCAATAGTAGCCGGGGAAGAGGCAGGGGAAGAAAAGTCACGTTCAAGAATACGATAATGAAAACGGAAACTTTGTACGTGAATTAAAAACAGCAAAAAGACGAACTGGGAGGAACCAAATGGCTCCCAAGCTAAGCTGGGATCTTTGGTCCTCATGGTCACCTATTGACACTAAACACACACACAAACACATTTACATGAAAGAAGGGCGAAACAGGCTTTGGGAAGATGTGTGTTGTGTGGAGGACCTTCTGGTCTGAGGCATCTGACTGTAGTACTGTCTCTCTCCAGAGATTTTTCACTTAGGAAAACTATTGGTACATATTAGGAAGGCACTGGGCCAAAGCCAAAGGGAATAGTTACCCTGTCCAGTGCTTCCTTGCATGTCTGCATTTCAGTCTAACCTCTGACCCTCAGCCGGCCTCAGCCCCACCCCCAGCCCCAACTCTCACAGTGCCTGGACCAGTTGCTGCTCTCAGTTCAGTGCAAATGAACTTCTCTCTTTTTCTACCCCAGGGTAGGGAGAGGCCAGGGTAGCAGGAACAGAGGGGAAAAACCGAGGCTGAGCCAGTTCTGTGGGGGGAGGGGAAGCCCAGGGAGGAAAGATGGGGGAAGGGACTGAGATATTTTGGAAGAGAAGGCTTTTCTTGTCCCCAGAGAGAAGGAAGCACTGTCTAACATTTGCCCAGTCGGGAGGAGGGGTAGGCAACCCTGAGGTCACCCACTTCAAATGGCCTCTTCTTTCGGGGAATGGGGGCTGACTTGGGGTCTAAACTCCTCTCTGCTCTTGAGCCAGCTCTGTTCCACCACCCCACTTCAACTCGGCCTCTGTTCTGGGATGTTCTCAGTTAGTTCTGACCCCTCTTTCTTGGGCTGAGACCTTTCATTCCAACTTCCCTGAACTTCTCTGTCCTGTCCTGTTCCCCCCACCCTCCGCCCCCGGGTTATTTTCAAACGCCGCTTCTCTCTTACCATAACTGGGTCAAAAGCCCAAAGGAAGAAAAGGAGAGGGGACTGAGAGAGTGTGGGGAAAGAAACAAGGCTGGACACACCTGAAAACGACACACCCCAACACAGCAGTTGAGTGCTGAACAGAATCCTTGAGGCTCCAAAATGAATTGAATGGCAAAGGAAGGCTACCCAGAGGAAGGGTGTGTGCAGGGGGAGGAAGGGAGTTGGCAGGAATAAAAAGAATAGAAGACAAGAACACACATATAAAAAAGCCATCCAGTCAGAACTAGAAAGAGACTTCTACCCAGTCAGGCATGGTAGCTCTCTTACCTGTTTGTGATGTCTTTCAGGGGACCCCTTGACAAGGCAGCTGCGGCTGAGACGGAGGTAGCCCCCCAGCACCAAGATCTCTTCTGCAGTTGGGTACCGCTTCTTCCCAGATCCAGACCCTGCAGCATCAGCTGTGGCAGGGTTGACAGGAGGGGCTGGGCTGGCAGGGGGCACACACCTCCGTGGGTTGACAGTGAAGGTGTGTCCACTGCGGCGGGGGGCCCCCACCCCCGGTCCTGGTTTCACCCCATAGAACAGACGGCTCATGAGGGGATCCCCAGAGGGTTGGGGGGCAGTTGGGGCCGAGGGTGGGGGAGACAGAGGGGCTGGTGTTGGGGGCTGGGGTTCTACCGCTTCCTCTTCCTGTTGTCTGGAGCCTTCCGTCCCAGAGTGCTCTGGTGGGAGGGGGGAGGGCCCAGAGCAGTGGTTCTGCTGGGCTCTCAGAGGCCTGCTCTGAGCCCCCGCCTCCTCTTTCTCAGCCTCCTCTTCAGCCTCCACACCAGAAGGTCCCGGGTGCTTCTCTGAAGATGCTGGAGGATCTGGCTTCTGAGTTTGCGTATCTATGTCCCAAGGCGTCCCTTCTCGAGCCTTCCCAGAGTTTAGGGTCCATTTCCAGCCTTCCGTGGGCTTCTGCTCAGCAGTCGCCACTTCTCTAGAGGTGGTGTCTTGAACCTCCTTTGTCACTGGAGTCTGGTCTGGGACAATCCCTGAACTCAATTTCTCTTCCTCTCTCCCACACTCCTCCAAGTAGCCTTTTCTCTCTTCGCTTGACTTTAGCCTCCACTCTGTGGCCTCCGGCTGTATCGAGCTCTGTTTCTGGGGTTCTCTTGAGTCAAGATTCCATTTATGGACCTCTGTCAGGCTGGTCTTCTGGTCGCCAGGCTCCCCAGGGCTCAGTCTGCTTTCCAATACCTCTTTTCTCTTGGGACTGTGATCTCCAGAACCTGCTAATCTCAGGCTCTCCTCTGGAGTTTCTCCAGGGCTCAGCCTCCATTTCTGAGCCTCTGCTGGTCTGGAACTCGGGTCTCTGGCCTCTACTGGGCTCTGCCTCCAGTCTCGAGTCTCCAAAGACCTTGAACTTGACTCTTGGGCTCCTCCTATCACCAGCCTCCTATCTCTGGCCTCCCTGGGACTTAGCCTCTCTTCTCTTGACTCTCTTCCCTTAGGGCTCTGATCTCTTAAATTACTAGGACTTGATCTCCTTTCTAGAGCCTCCAGAGGCCCAGCCTTCCTATCACCAAGCACCTCGTTTCTCTGCTGCTGTTGCTGCTGCTGCCGCTGTCGCTCCTGTTGGATGAATCGGTTCTGATGTACTGGTCCAATAGCCTCCAAAAGAACAGCAGGTTCATCTGGGTCTGGAGGTCCGGCCTCTGCATTCCCAGGCACAAGGCTCCCCTCTCCAGGATGCAGGCCCAACTTGGCTCTGCGTCGTTCCAGGATTCCCCGCTTCCAGGCTGGCATCTGGGACAAGCGATCCCGTTCTGCTTTCTCACGGCCACGAACCGCTGCCTCCTCCTGCCTCCGTCGGGCTAGCAACTGTAGCTTCCAATCTGGGATAGCGGTCATGGTCACTGGAAGTGAAGGAGAGAGTATTGGGGGACAGGAACAGGAAGGGTAAGCTTCAGAGGAGCCCAGAGACTGAGAATGGGGGTGGGGGGAGGAAGTGATGGGGGGAAGGGACTAAGAAGGGCAGAGAGGGACAGTGGAATTAAGAATGAAGATAGAGTTAGACCGTGAGAGGAAGGAGAGCAAGAGAGTCAGGAACTGAAAAAGTGGAGAGAAAATCTGGGTGCCAAGTTGGGGGTGGGGAGAATGGGAGAGGAAGAGTCGAGATTCCGAGCAGAGGCAGAGCCAGATTGGGGTTTGTGGGCACCAGACCGTCCCTAAGATATGGGAAGGGGAAGCAAGGAAAAGCAGGAGAGAGAGAGGAGCCGGAGGAGCCGGGACTGAGAAGTGAGCGGGTTCAGTCGAGACTGTCTCCCCGGTACCCAGGGGGAGATAAATGAGAAGAACAGGGAACCAGCCGGCGAGGGGCGAGGAGGTCGGACGGGATGTGAGGTGAGGACGGATGTAGAGGGCAGAGGTCTAGGGAAGAAGGGGAGACCAAGAAAAGGGCAAGGGCGCCGGCGCCTCTTCGCCCGGGGCCCTGGCAGGTCCCGGCTGCCTTCCCGGCTGCGCTCGGCCCCGCCCCTCAGTCCGGCCCCTACCCTACTGACTATCCCGCCTCCGAGGCGGGTCAGGGGAAATACCCTCCTCGGGGACTTTTGGTACCCGAGCAAGTGTGCAGTCTATGCATTCCCAGAACCCTGGCGTCCACTCGCGTCAAGTCCCTACAGTCTCGCCGGCCTCCCCACCAGATACGCCCCTGAACACGGGCGCGACGAGGACCCACATCACGCCTCTGCTGTCCCCCAACGAGGGACCCGGCTCTCAGGGGACCTTGACCCAGCGGGCCATGCACCAGAGGGAACTGAACGGACAATCTAGGCACAAAGGGGAGGCACTCCATGGGGAGATCTGGAGCCAGGAGGCGCTTCCCTTAAAGTGGAAGCCCCACAGTCAACTTACACGCCTCGGGGTCCCTAGGAGGAGGTGCAGTGGAGTCAGGCGTCGGGAGAGAGGAAGAGGAGGAGAGAGGCGAAGGGAGATCCGGAGGGAGGGGAACAGAGGAGGAGGGAAGAGGGAGCCTAGGAGGAGGGACGGAGACGCAGACAGGGGGCCAAGCGGGGGCGGCGACCGCTTTGTCTACGGACAATGGGGCGAGGGAAGGGGGCGCAGGGAGGAGCCCGGCGAAGGGCGGGGCTTCGCTGCCCTCCTTCCCGCGTGGGACACTGGTGGGACTTTTCTCCAACCGTGGCAATCCCCTCGCTCTCCGTTGTCTGTCTCCAGAGACCTTCACCCGCTTCCTTCCTTGCAGCCCTGGAGAATCAGGGTGTCCAGACCCACTTCTCCAGCTGGCCGACCCGGGGCGGCGGCCCGTGACTCAGGCCCCCTGAGGGACGTGGGGAGGAAGCGGCAGCTGCTTGGAGTCGGACCCGCCCTTCCCATCCCTCTCCGCTCCTCCCCACGCTTTTTCTTTTCCTGACCAGTCTTTGTTACCGTGGTGGAGAAGGCGGCTGCCAGGCCCTGGGGTCTGAGGCAAATGGTTTGGGGAGTTCGCTCTCCACCCAGAGAGTTATTCTATCTCCCACGGGTTCCCTGATCTATACGCGGAGAAACTGTAATATTTGGAGGGAACAGGACTGGATGACTGAGAGATGGGGCGGGTCCATGGGGTGTGGCCCTAGCCCAGCGATCGGTCCTAGAGTGCTTGGCTGTCGCCACAAAAACTAGGTAGGACTCATTTTCCTTCCCACGATTGGTTCTGCGGCTTGAGAGTTATGGACAGACAACTGGACATCCTATGTATAAAATTTTTAATTTTTCTGCAGCGCATATCCTTTGGGAGAACAGGGAGCCTTTAGTCAACCCGAGTTAAAATCGGGAGACATCGTTGTAGGAGACACCACAGAGCGGTAGGAAAGGACCTAAAGCGGGAGTGGGGAAGAAGCACAGCCGTGGTACAATAGAGCCACTACCTACAAACTTTCAGACGGGCCCTGACACACATCTCCTTGAAGTGGAAACGTGGAAGGAAATCCCTGAGGTGCAGAGCCAATAACAGTGCCAGGGATGTGAGTGCTCAAGGCTGACCCTGTGTCTGTGGAGGCCATGCTCTCGGAGAAAAGGAGACTCGAGAGTTTTTTAAACTATTCTTGGTTGGTGAGACATGGACTCTGAAGGCCAGTGGTGGAAACTCTGAATTTAGAGTTCAGGATCAGGACCCTGGAACTGAGATCTCAAGCAGGAGAGGGGACAAGCCCCTTCAGAGCGTGACCTCTGGTCTGAAGCAAACACTTCCTGGATGCTAAGGGATTTGATCTTGAGGTGGGAAAGGAAATACAGGGCTTAGAACTAGCTCCTCACTTTGCTTCCCCGTCCTGGGGTCTGGAGAGAAGCTGGAGTTTTCTTTGTAGCTGAGACCGGAGGTAGCGGAGGTCTTGCTGGTCAAGCCCATGAGCCAAGCCCAGGTAGAGGGTAAAGAGAAGAGCCAGGAGGAGTCGATCAGTGCCCAAGGTGGGGACCACCCACAGCACTGTCAGCAGTTCCACACATACTGGGTGTCGGAGGTGGGAAAAGAGTCTTAGGGCCCGAGGAGACTTGAGAGACAGAGGCTCGCCCAGTCCCAGCACATGGTAATAAACCTAGAAGAGAGAACATTACGGAAATCAAAGTCAAGCCCTCTTTCTCAGATGCCTCAGTCCTCTTCCCAGCATCACCCTCAAGCCCAGGTGACCTACAGTTACTGTCCTTTGCAGGCAAGCTGAAGGAAGGAAAAATCATAAAAGAAGGCAAGGGACTACAAAGCCAAGAGAAGTCAGGAGAGTCCGGGGAGGGAGAGACTCACAGACATAGGTCTCAGGCAGGGGCGTGAGATTCTCACCTGCTTGAGGCCCATCAGTTCAGCGTAGTCAAAGACCAGAAGGATGCTGAAGATGAGGAGCCAGGAAACAACGTGGAGCACAAAGCACAAGAGAGGCACCCAGGTGGCCCATGGTTCAGCCTGAGCCTCCCATAACACTGGGCCTCTGGGTGTCGTCTCCCAGTACCGCATCACCAACTGGGGAAAGATGAGAGATTGGGCATACCAGTGGTCACCCTTGCCCCACAGTGACCTACGATGACTCTTTCAGCCGGGTATAAACAGTTAATATTTACCATGTGGAGGGTTCTGGGTGAGGGTATCAAGGACATGAAGATGACCCATCCATCCCTACCCAGGAGTTTTGCAGACTTGGATGGGATGGGGGCTGGTGGATAATCACCAAACATCTAATGAGAAGACCAACAGGAAGACAAGTGCTATTGTGAAGCCTAAAGAGGTTGTAGGATAAGAACCCCGGAGGAATTCAGATCTGAGGCAATAAAACATGAACAATGTTGCAAGTGTGCTGAGGAATGTCAACGATAGACACCTTTGCTGACAGAGAGGAGTGTATGCCCAGGAGGGATGGAGGCTTGAGTCCTGCGTGTTCTGTTCCTCCAGTCTCCCTTAGCAAGGCCTCATACCTGCAAGGCCAGGGCGGTGCACGCCACATAGAGAGACCTCTGCAGGACGCCAAAGTACCGGGATGTCCACGCCTTCACTGCCTCTGTTGCCATGAGGCTGTGCTGTACCACAAACAGTAGCAGGAGACACAGATCCCAAGCCAAGGAGGCAAGGATGCTTCGGTCCTGTAGGGCAGCCAACCACCCCTGGCGGGCATCTGAAGGAGTTGAGGAGGAAAGAGACAAAAGGCCAGTTAGGATGGCTAGGACATTCCCCTACCCACGTCTTTTGCAGCCCTATGCCATGCAAGATCTTGTCAAAACAAAGCCATTCCCAGTTCACTCTTCTGTTTCTTCAATTTTCTATCTTCCCTAGGCCTCCTCCTGGGGAAGAAGGTTCTTAGGAGAATGGAGATAGGGTCACCCTTAAAACCAAGGTGGGAGGGCTGGGGAGATGGCTCAGTCCATGCAGTGTTGTGTAAGCCTGAGGACCTGAGTTCGAGCCCCAGCATCCCTATACAAAGTCCAACATGGTGTGTGTCTGTAATTTTAGTGCTGGGAAGGCAGGGACAGAAGAATCTCCAGAGAGGCTTGGTGGTTTACACTTGCTGGGAGGACCCAGCTTGGTTCTCAGTATCCACACGGCAACTCACAACCATCATCTCTATCCCCAATTCCAGTGGATCCATCAAACCTCGTCCGTATGCCTCAGGTCTCTGTAAAAAACTCTGTCCCAAGAATATGTGGGAGGCAGAGGCATGTGGGCCTCTGAGTAGCAAGCCAGCTGGGGATACATAGTAAGACTCTGTCTCTCTGTCTTAAAAAAAAAAAAAAAAAAAAAAAA
>NW_021620360.1:929079-982803 GCF_004785775.1 Grammomys surdaster
AAAAAAAAAAAAAAAAAAAAAAAGAAAAAAAAAAGAAAAAGAAAAATACAAAGATTTACAGAACAGTTTATAATAGCAGCAAAATTACAGTTATAAAGTGGCAACAAAAATAATTTTATGGTTGAGGGTCACCACAACATAAGTAATTGCTTTAAAGAGTGCCTGACTACAGAATATTTTTTAAAAAAAGGAAGAAAGGAAGAAAGGAAGGAAGGAAGAAGTGTAACATAATTAAAACTATTAACTATGGGTGCAAAGCAAAATATATTTTTGACCCAGGCTTGATTCCCAGCACCTACAATCTGTAGCTCCAGTCTCGGGGAATCCAATGCCCTCTGCTTTCTTCTGCCCTCCACCAGCACCAGGTGCACGCACACACAGTGCAGACAGACATTCAGGCAAAACATCCACATATAAATTAAATAGTTTTGTTTTCTTTTCTTTGAGACACAGTCCTATGTAGTCTTGGCTATCCTGGAACTTGCTATGTAGACCAGAATGGCCTCAAATTCAGAGATTTTCCTGCCCCTGCCTCCTGAGTGCTGGGATCACCACCACTGCCAGCTCAATAAATAAATCTTAATAAATAAATCAATTAAAAATAAATAAATAAATAAATAAATAAATAAATAAATAAATAAATAAATTACTTAAGCAAATAGAAAGCCAAAAGAGGGTTCTGACTTCCTTGCTGCTGGAGTTACAGTGTTTGTGAGCCCCCTGCTGTGGGTGCTGGGGTCCAAACTCTTGTGCTCATGCTATAGCAACAAGTACACTTAACCAGTGGCTGCCTCTCCAGCTCCTCTTCTCTGTGTAAAATAGATTTAAAAAAATGTTAGGGTGGGAATGGGGGTGGATAAGAGAGTGACATGCAGTCGTGGCTTGTTTACATGAGTATATACCTAGAACTTCTCATGTTCCAAGTCCCAAGTGCTAAACTGCCAATGTATGGCTATTTGAAAATGTTAAACCTCAAAACAACACTGAGTCCCTTTGGGGCCAGCACCTCTTCCTCTCTTCCCTCATTCTTATTACTCTTTCCCTCCATCATTCCTCCAACCCTTTCTCATTCCCACTTCCTTTCCCGCTGTCCCTGCCTCCAGCTCAGAGCACACAGGGCACACCTGTCATACCTTGTAGGAGTGGGGCATGCTGGGCAGGACAGTGCCTCCACAGCAGCTGATGATCTCCCCCATCTGAGGTGGGGGTGGCTGCACTCCAGGGGTCACATGAATCTCATAGTCCTAAGAGAGAAATGGTGGAGACAAATACCTGCAGTGACAGGCCAGAGGCCATTGGGAAACCTCTCAGGGGTACAGGGGATAGGACTGCAGCGTGGTGCAGAAGACAGCCTCTCACCTCCAATAGTCTTCTTTCCCGAGCCCGGCTCAGGGAATCCCGAAGGCTGAAGTTAAAATTCTTCTCCTGTTCAGGATCAGTCACCAAGTAGTCATCAGGTGGCAAGAAGCAACCAGCCTTTCGGGACTAAGAGGAAGAACAGACAGAACTATTGTTTATTTGAAGAGAACTTACTGTGTCTTGTTTGTCCTTCCCAGTGGTGAGGATTGACCTCAAGACTTCAAGCATGCTAGGCAAGTGCTCTACCAGATTCATCCCAGCCCTTACAAACACGACTCTCCATCTCCTCCCTCCCACTGCCACTACTAGGTGAGCCATCCTTTCCAGCCACTCATCACTTCCTGTTTTTTTACCTGATACAGCCAGTTCAGGGACAGGATGGGGATTCCCTTCCCCAGGGCACATAAGAATTTGACTGTCCTGCGGATTCGATCAGTGACCAAGTGGGAGGCCTCATTTACTGAACTGGCCAGACTGCCTCCCAGAGCCAGCACTGCACGCTCTCCACGAGAATCCACGACTCCTGTGAAGAGTACCTGGGGGATGGTGCAAAGATTGTCACAGCAACCCATGGCAGCAGCACAGCACCCATCTCTAAATCCCCGGCCCCTTGTTTTCTACCTTGGGGGCCACTGCTTCTTGGTTAGGTTTAGTTCGTCGGCTTCGAGTTGGGTTTCCCTGGGTCTCTTCTTCTGCACGGTCCCTCTTTCTCTTGCCTGGTGTTGGAATTGCTGTCTCCTGAGGCTGAAAAGCATCTCAGTGGGCATCTCTGAGCCCTGCAGCTCTTGCTTCTAGCTAGGGAGCCCCCTCAGCTCTCCTCTTACCTCTTCCTTCACTTCTATTTCTACAGGCTCTTCCTTGACGACTATGGTTTTCTGGGAGACTTGTCTTCGGGGACGTTTTTGACGGGATGAGTCTGTGGTAGTGGAGAAGCCTTAGGCTGGGGCTCAGGAATGGACCCTGGTCTCCCAGCTGCTTTGCTATGTGACAGGGGAATGACAGGCTCAGGAGTGGCTATAATTGACTCACCTGCTTCTGATGCCCCTGAGCTTTGGCTGGCTGAAGACTGGGACTCAGGTTCAGAGGGGGCAGAGTAAGAATTATGACCAACGGGAACTGTGCGGGAACCCTGCTTCCCAGTAGCCCTTCGTCTCCTTTGGTGATTGACTTGTGGAATGGGCTCCAGGGTAACAGGCTGGGCTGTGGGGACAGGAGGCTTGAGTTCAGGGGTAGAGGAAACTGGGGAAGCACTTAGGGGTGAAGACTGCAGTGTTGAGCTCTGAGCTGTGATCTTAGGGGTGACAAGATGGTCTGTAGAAGTGGGAGGCTCAAAATCAAGGGCCACTGGCCCAACTGATTTAGAATCTTCAGTGGAGGGTTTATATGTCCTTCCCCGACTGACCAGAGCTGTGGTCTTGGGGGTAGGCTGTTTTTTAGAAGTGAAAGACTGAACTTCAGGGGTTGTGGGGACACTCGATTCAGGAGACCTGACAGAAGACCTATGTGTCCTGCCCTGAGATAAGGGCTCAGGGTTATCAGGCTGTTTTGAGGTGGATAGATGAAATTCAGGGCCAATTTGGACAACTGGTTCCGGGGTCCTGATAGACTTACTTGACCTACCCCGAGAGGCCCGAGATGTGAGGTCAACAGGCTGTTCTGCAGAGGTGAAAGGCTGCAGTTCAGGACCAGTGGGGACAACTGGTTCTGGGGTCTTGATAGACTTACTTGATTTACCCCTAGTGGCCCTAGGTTTAGGGATAACAGGCTGTTCTGCAGAGGTGAAAGGCTGCAGTTCAGGACCAGTGGCGACAACTGGTTCTGGGGTCTTGATAGACTTACTTGATTTACCCCTATTGGCCCTAGGTTTAGGGATAACAGGCTGTTCTGCAGAGGTAAGAGGCTGCAGTTCAGGACCAGTGGGAACAACTGGTTCTGGGGTCTTGATAGACTTACTTGATTTACCCCTAGTGGCCCTAGGTTTAGGGATAACAGGCTGTTCTGTGGAGGTGAGAGGCTGCAGTTCAGGGCCAGTGGGGACAACTGGTTCTGGGGTCCTGACAGAAGACTTACGTGGCCTGCCCCGAGTGGCCCGAGAAGTGGGTTTAGGTATGACAGATTGTTCTGTGGAGGTGGGAGGTTCTAGCTCAGGGTCAGTAGAGATAAGTGGTTCTGGGGTCTTGTTGGGAGACCTACTTGGCCTGCTCTGAGTGGCCCAAGGTTTGAGGTTTGGGGTGACAGACTGTTCTGTGGAGGTGGGAGACTGGATATCAGGACCTGTGAGAACTGGTTCAGGCATCTTAACAGAGGCACTATGTGCCCTGCCTTCAGTGACCTGAGATGTAAGTTTTGGGATGATAGGCTGTTCTGTGGAGGTGGAAGGCTGGAGCTCAGGGTCTGTAGGGGGAAGCAGTTCTGGGGTCCTAGTAGAGGACCTATTTGCCCTGCTCCGAGTGGGTCGAGATGTTGGTCTAGAGGCAGCAGGCTGGTTTGTGGGGCAGGTAGTATAAGGCTTAAGGGCAGCAGAGGAATGTGGGGAGGGGGTCATCCTGGAGGACCGCCGTGGTCTGACATTAGGCTTTGTAAGAAGAGTCTCTGGAAGGGGTAGCTCAGAAGAAGAGGTCGAAAACAGAGGCTGAGGTGTAGACTGCTTTTGGCTCTGAGAGGTGAGGAGACTCTGAGCTGCAGCTTCAGGCACTGGAGAAAACAGGCAATGGTCTGGGGGCTCTGGATCACCCTGAGAAGAAGGAGAAGCAATTGACAAAAGGCACCAAGAAAGAGGCGGACAAGGATCTTAACTTTTTTCAGTGTTTCTCGGAATTCATAGCTCATGTGCCTCCAGTGTCCTCCACTGATTCTTCTACCTTCACTTCCAAGGGCTGGGATCAAAGGCCTGTGTGCATGTCTGGTTTGATTCTATTTATGGTCACAGCACACTCACTGGGACATCTCTTTCTGTGACCTCTCTTTAGGCCAGGAACTCCTTGGGGGAGGAAGCAATCTTTACCATAGAGATACCATAAGGAAGGCAGGCGGATTTCTGAGTTCAAGGACAGCCTGGTCTACAGAGTGAGTTCCAGGACAGCCAGGGCTACACAGAGAAACCCTGTCTCGAAAAACCAAAAACAAAACAAAAAACAACAAACAAACAAACAAAAGAAACCCCAAACAAACAGAGATACCATAGGGTATCTCTAATCCTACCACTCTAGGGCAGTGCTGTGCACAGGTGGGTATGGCAACTAAGACATGGCGGGGACAAAGAGGGACAAAACACAAAGAGACCTCTGGGTCAATATAGAGAACTATGGGTGGCAGGATACGGGAACAGAAACCAACTAATGAGTGACGAACAAGACGACTTTGGGAATGTGGGATCAGAGACACAGGTCAGTAGGCAAGGCAAGCACTAAGACCTGACTTTCATCTCCAGAGCCCATGTATAAAGGCCAGGTACAGTGGTATATGCTTAGAATCCCAATGCTAGGGAGGTAGAGATAGGAGGATTCCTGGGGCTTGCTGGCAAGCAGCCTAGTCTACTTTAGCATATTCTAAGCCAGTCTGTGATCCTGACCACTACCCTCCCAAAAAGCTGGGTAGTCCCTGAAGAACACACAAGGCTGTCACTTGACTTCCTCATGCACCTCCCCCAAACACACACCCTCACAAACACGCACAAACGTACATGCAGTGAGAAAATGGGAAATAAGGACAAAGAAAGACTAAAGTAAGGCTAGGCAAAGGGCTGCTGGGGAAGTAGAGGCATGATAAGAAAGCAGCTCACCCTGGAAGCCTTTCTAGCAGGTGTCATCTGGCAACTCAAGTGGCCTAGTCAGAGAACAAAACAAGAGAGGCTGAGTGTTGTGCAGCCTGTAGCTCAGACACTAACTGCCATGAGGACTACATACCACTTAGCTTCCCCTGCCTCACACTTCCCTCTCTGCTGCCTCCTGGGGCTCAAAGAGTCTCCCTTTCCTCCATCCCTGGCTCCCAGCCATTATTGGGGTTGATCCAGTCCCTCAAGGTCCTTCACCTCAACTCCAGGCTTTACTGTTAGACTAGCAATTTGACCTTTCTGATCATGGTGACTCCCTTCCTCTGTCAGCCCTCTATCTGACGTCACTTCTAAATCAGCTGGCTCCCATTCTCTCTCTGGTTCTGGTTTCTCTACTTTTCTCTTTCTTCGGTGAGTCTTTGGACATCTCCATTTCTACCTGAAAACTCTCCCTATTCCCTTCAGGATTCTCGTCAGCCGCTTTTCTCTGTCTCTAGCTAACACTTTCTCTGATTCTCTGTCCTCTCTCCCCTGAGTTAGTTCCTCCCCATCACATCTTCTCTCTCACTGTTTGCTGTTCTTCCCCTGATTTTCCTCTCCAATGGTTCTCTCTCAGGGGTCACCCTGTCTGCTATTTCCTTTGGTGTACCCATGGCTTTCTCCACAGTCTGTATCTCTCTGCCTTCCATTTTCAACAGCTCTGTGTGAACCGGACTGGTATGAACCAGATGCTGGTGTTCTGGTGGTTCCCTAGGTAGAGATGGTCGAGATCCATGCGCTTCAAGGTGGGTGTCAATGAGCTGAGGCTCAGAGGTCTCTGTCTGTTCTCTCAGACAGAACGGCTGTGTAGCCAAGACTTCCCAAGGCACATCCAGGGTGTCTGCACCTAAACAGGATCAGAGAAAGGAGGTAAGTACACAGGTAAAAAAGGCACTAAGGCTGAGAACTAGGGCAGACTCACAAACGGCTAAATGGATTACAAAAGACAAGCTGGAGTAGGGTGGTGGTTGTAACAACTGAATGCTATTCAGAAGATTATAACCTCACACACAGGCTCCCTCAGGAGCCTCATTTGAAAAACAAGGATTGGGGATGTGGTTTATGAAAGCACTCATTTTAGGAGAATACTCATTTGGCATGCATAAAGCCCTGGGTTCAATCTTCAGGGAGAATGTAGAAGGGAAAAATTTTGAGTTTTTGGGCCAACACCAAATCTCCTGAACTAGAATCAGGGTAATCTAGGCAATCTAATTTTTCTTTGTTGCTTTTATTTTTTAAGATGCATTCTAAAATTTTTTATTCACATGTATATGTGCATAGCATGTGTGTGTGGGTACCCAGAGAATGATGAATCTCCAGGAGTGGAGTTACAGGCCAGCTGCCTGACATGGGTGGTGGACTCTGGTCCTCTAGAAGAAAGATTGCCACTCTTAACCATTGAGCCACACCCATTCTATTGGATTTTGTTGTTGTTTTTTGAGACAAGTTCTCATTTAGTCAAGGCCTCAAACTTTCTATGCAGTTCAGGATGGCTCTGCCTCCCAAGTTCTGGGATTACAAATGTGTGTTACCATGTCTGGTATAGGTTTCTTTCCTGATGACATGGAGAACAACAGGAAAACAGCAAAAGACTATGAAAGGTGGGGCTGGGGCTACAGCTCCGTGGTCAGAGAGCTCATCTAGGATTCATAGGAAGCCCTGGTCCATCCCTAGCTGGATGGTACACAACTGTAATCCCAGCACTTGGAAGACCAGCAGTTCAAGGTCTTCAGCTACATGAACTCTTTGTCAACAAACAAGAATATGAGGGGCTGGAGAGAGCACTGGTTGCTCTAGCAGAGGACCTGGATTCAGTTCTGAGAACCAACATGACAGCTCACAACAGTCCTTAACTCCAGTTCCAGGGGATAAGACGTCTTCTTCTGACCACTGTGGGCACTAGGCATGCACATGGTGAACATGTATACATGCAGCAAAACACTCATACATGTAACACAGGGAAATGACAGCATATGAAAGGATGCAGAGGCCGGGCCGTGGTGGCGCACGCCTTTAATCCCAGCACTTGGGAGGCAGAGGCAGGCGGATTTCTGAGTTCGAGAGTTCGAGGCTAGCCTGGTCTACAGAGTGAGTTCCAGGACAGCCAGGGCTACACAGAGAAACCCTGTCTCGAAAAACCAAAAAAAAAAAAAACCCCCAGAAAGGATGCAGAGGAAGAAAACAAGGATGCTAAGTTTTTCTTAAGTTCTTGCTAAGTTGGGAATTTAGAGAAACTTCCTTGCACCTGGAGTCGGAAGGCTGCGGTGGGAAGGTCCAGGCTCTTGCGGAAGAGTACATGGGAAGACTTGGGTAGGCTCGTCTTCCAAACTCTGGACAGCTGCAGAAGAAAAGGTGGGTAGAACACAGCTGGTCCCAGAATGCCAGGGTCCTGTAGGCTACTTGGCCACATCACCTTTCAAAGACCACTTGTTTAATCACCCAGCTCTCTCTAGCACTCACATCCAAACCACACAATGTCCTCACCTTCTGGGTGCTGGCTCTCCCCTTCCACAAAGCACTGGGTAGCTGGAAGGCACAGATCTTCAGGTTCTGGTGGGAAGAGATATGAGACAGATTTAAAAAAAGTCAACTCTCATCCTAAAGACCTCTACAGTTCTCTCCCAACTCTTACGGCCACTTTACTTTAAGGATCAAAGGCAGAGCAGAGGGCAACACTTACCATTACAGCACTCTTTGGCACTTTTGGTCCTGCCCACATGTGCGTCTCTCTCCCTTCCTGTGGGGATTTGGGCTCCCTCTCTCTGTGGCAGGGTGGGATCCCCTGAAGTATCTGTGTATACTACCACCTGCTCCACTGGTGCTGCAGGTGACCTGCTTTGGGCCCCCACCTCAGGAGCGCTTTCCTGCTCACAAACAGCTGCAGCACACTCTGTCCCAGCATCTTTTGCTACTGGCTGCTGGCTCAGTCTTCCGACTTCCATTGGTGAGGATAAGCCTTCCTGTACAGCTGTTTCCCAGGCTTCCTCAGGAGGCTGGGCTCCCTCTAGAGGCACCTGGTGCTTCTCCCCCAGGGTAACCTCCTCTACTTGTGCTCCGTTCTTGTCTGCCACAGCAGAGGAGGCCTGACTTACGGCTAGATGGCTGCCAGGGGAGTTCATAGCCACGTCCTCATCTACATCACTGGGCCTACGGGGAGGCTGGCTCTCTGGCTGTGTGACAGTAAGAGCCTCGTCTACATCCATGGGGCTGTCAGGGACAATCTTTCTCTTTCCCCCTGAGGATCCCTCCTCCATGTCTGTGTCACTGTCTCTCCCAGAGGCACTCTGGCTTCGTTCTACAAGGACCTGTGGTTGGGATTTGACCTCTTCTGTGCCTGAGTCTCTACTCCACAAAGCAATTCCTCTCTCTTTCAGATGGGCCAAGGCGAGTGCTGCTGAGACCTCCTCCTCCTCCTCATCCGTATCACTGTTGATCACCATAGGTGTGTGGTTTTTCTCTAGAGGGTCAGCCAGTGCAGTCTTGTCCTCCTCCACATCTGTGTCACTACCAGCTGGGCTGTCCTGCAGATGTGCCACACCAGGTGCTCCAGGATCCCCGACACCGACTCCAAGTAGCACTTGGTTCTTCTTCACAGGGATCCGCTCTTCTTCCACATCTGTGTCACTGTCCACAGAACCAAAAGGCTGGTGTTCTTCATCCACTTCCGTGTCCCTGTCCTCCCCAAGGGTGGGGATCCTCTCCACAACTGACCCAACTGGAATCTCTGCACTGCCTGCCTCCTTCTTGAGTGTTGTGTCCTTCAACTTTTGCTCAGTAGGCTGAGCCTGTATGCCAGCTGTCATTCCATTAGCTTCCGGCTGCTCAGCCTCCCCTGCAGCACCATTGTGGTCAGCTAAAGAGAACTCCTCTACTCCTGGTTGCTGACCTTGTTCTTCATCTGTGTCACTGCCCAAACCAAAGGTCGAAGATGGCCCAGGGACACTTGGGGCTGGAGAAGAGCCCTCTTCATCACTGCAAAGAAAAAGAATCCATAGAATATGTCCTGGATAGAGACACCCCATTCAGCTATGAGGACCTTGAAAGCAGGTACTCCTGGTAGCTGTTTTCTCATCTCCACTGAGTATATCAGAAGTACTCATCACGGTTTCATTTAGCTGAGGAAAAAATTATTCAAAGGCCCTCAGCACCGCCTTTCAAGATAATCATCTGCCAGGCAGTGGTGGCCCATGCCTTTAATCACAGCACACTTGGGAGGTAGAGGCAGGTGGATCTCTAAGTTGGAGTCCAGTTCCAGGACAGCCAGGGTTACAAAGAGAAACTCTTTTTTTTTTTTTTGGTTTTTCGAGACAGGGTTTCTCTATGTAGTCCTGGCTGTCCTGGGACTCACTCTGTAGACCAGGCTGGCCTTGAACTCAGAAATCCGCCTGCCTCTGCCTCCCAAGTGCTGGGATTAAAGGCGTGCGCCACCACCGCCCGGCCAAAGAGAAACTCTTGTCTCAAAAAAAACCAAAAAACAAAACAAAACAAAAAACCAAACAACCCCCCCAAAACAAAATGAAACAAAAACTAGTCATCTATTCAACATTGACTCTTCGTTCGAAAGTTTAGGTGTCTAAAAGCAGATATGACAGCTTAACCCTTTAATTCCAATACACAGAGTCTGAACCCAGAAGATTACCATGAATCTGAGACCAGCCTGGGCTACAGAGACTCTCTGAAAAAACAACAACAAAACAACAACAACAAAACCCACAAAGACAAATGATTCAGGTACCTGGTCCTTTGGTACCCACCTTTCTGGAACTACTGTTGCTGAAGGGGATGCTGTATTCCTTGATCCATTCACCACACCCCTTCTAGAAGGAAAATCTTGCAAGAACAGGAGAGAATAAATTGAGTTTACATCTATCATCGTGTCTCTTCACACATATACCCAAGGCACAAACTTACCCCCTTCTTCCTCTGAATCTTCAGCCAACAAAACTCTGGAATGTTGGGATCCTCCCCGTATTCTGGGGGTCTTCTCTATAGTTAGAAGACTCCGAGGGACCAAGGGTGGTGGGACATCCAGGCGATGGTATTGGCAGGGAAAGTCTGCAAAGAGAATTAATTCCTGGTCCCTCAGACAATGGCTCACTCCAGGAGGTAGGACCCTAGGAGGCTTTACGATTTGAGTGCCATTGAGGCTCCCACAATCCTGGAGGATAGGGGCTTTGTTCCAAGCTGAGATTTCAATCACTGCATGCTGTTTGGAGATGGATGGAAAAGGCAGGGCCACAGAGCAGTCAGGGCTTCGACCAACTACATTCTTGCCAAGGTAGAGTGGGAAATCTGAGAATCAGATAAAAAATATAAGAGTAAGGCCAGAGTGCTGCCCTGAAGATAGATGCTCTGATTAGATACCCTACTATTCACTCAGAGCTCTTACAGGCATTAAAAACAGCCAACAACAAAACTCTGAGGGCAGGCTAGCGTTTATAACACACCACTCATCAGCAATGTTCTATCTAGTCACATTACTTTTGTTCTTTTCCCAATTGCTCAAACTTGAAAACAGAGCTTCATGCATGCCTGCTAAACACTCTTCCTCTGAGTTATAGCTATAGCTCTTGCTTTGTTTTTTTTTTTTTTTTTTTTTGATTTAGGGTTTTACCATATAGCCCAGATTATTTTCAAACTTACTATGTAGCCTAAGCTACCTTCAAATTCTAGAGTCATCTCCCTAGTACAGGGATCACAGACATGCAACACCATGCCCAATGGGTGCTTCTGTGTAATAAAATACATATAATACAGGCTAGGTTTAGTGTGGCACACGCCTTTGATTCCAGCACTTAGGAGGCAGAGGCAATTGGATCTCTGTGAAGCCAGCAGGGTCTGCATAGTAAGTTCCAGAACAGCACAGGCTGTATAGAGACCTTGTCTCAAAGGAAAAACAAAAATAAAGGAAACAATACACACAATACAACTCTAACCACTTCAATCATTGCATGTATGCTGTCCAGCTGTATTATACAGCCACTGTCCTTCCACAATTCACCAACACCCACAATGTGTATGTGTGCACCTGCTTGAGTTCATGTCTACCACTCGTGGCCTGAGGTCAGAAGACAGTGTCAGGCCCCCTGGAACTAGAGCTCCAGGTGGTTGTGAGCCACCATGTAGGTGCTGAGAACCTAAGCCTCTACAAGAACAGTAAGTACTCTTAATCACTGAGCCATCTTTTTAGCCCACACATTGCATTTTTATTTGAGTTTCTCTTGAGAAAAGAAAATCACTCCTACAAAATCCAGGATACCAGCCTCGAACAGTCAACTCAGGTGGCCTCTTTGGCATCCTTAGTAGTAGTTATTCATAGCCCCCTTTGATTTTTTTTTCTTCCGAGACAGGGTTTCTCCGTGTAGTTCTGGCTGTCTTGGACTCACTCTGAAGACCAGGCTGGCCTCGAACTCAGAAATCCACCTGCCTCTGCCTCCCAAGTGCTGTGACTAAAGGTGTGCGCCACCACCGCCCAGCTCATATCCCCTTTGAAACATATATAAGGTTCTACCAACCCTCCAACTTCTTCTAAGAAAGACCCACACTCATACTTTAGCTCTCAATATCCCCTGACCTCTTTCCGGTCCATGAGTACCACTGAAGAGACGTAGCCGCCCTATAGGCTCCACACTATATCCTAAGGATCCACTGGATATTTCTGTCTCTTCCTCTTGTTCAACATCCCAGTCAATAACCTGGGTGCTTTCCATGATCTGTAAAGGAAACATATTATCATTGCTTTTGTCAGAAAAAAAATGACTGGAGGTAAACCTGGGTAAATGTGGAAATGATGTCTCTGTCTGTCTGTCTGTCTCTCTCTCTCTCTCTCCTGAGACAGAGCTTCTCTATGTCGCCCTGGCTGTCCTGGAATTCACTTTGTAGAACAGGCTGTCCTCAAACTCAAGAGATTCCTTTGCCTCTGCCTCCCAGGTGCTGGGATTAAAGATGTGTACAAACAAGGAGAGGTGATGACTTTTCTATCAGTTATTCTAAAGCATGCAACAATATTCAGGGGTGGGAGAATATGCCAGTGATAGAATATTTGGCTAGCCTGTGTGAGGCCATGTGCTCAACACTTTTTGATAAAAACATGTTGGCATATATCTGTAATTCCTTCATCTGAGATATGAATCAGGAGAATTAAGAACTGGAGACCTTACCAGGCACGGTGATACACAGCTTTGATTATAGCAATGGGAAGGCAGAGGTAAGGGGCTGGAGAGATGGCTCAGCGGTTAAGAGCACTGACTGTTCTTCCAGAGGGTCCTGAGTTCAATTCCCAGCAACCACATGGTGGCTCACAACCATCTGTAATGGGATCTGATGTCCTCTTCTGGTGTGTCTGAAGACAGCTATAGAGTACTCACATACATAAAATAAATAAATAATTAAAAAAAAAAAAAAAAAGAGAAGGCAGAGGTAAGCAGATCTCTATTTGGTCTACATAGCCAGTTTCAGGCCAGCCAGAAGTACAGTTAGATCATGAATTTAAAAAAAAAAAAGTAGAGACCAGCCTTGGCTACAGTGAGACCTTGCCCTCCAAAACAGAACAAATAATATATATTTGCATATATTATTTGTAAATTAATGATTATATATTATTTGTAAAATAATTATATATATGTATATATACCTGTATACATATACATATATGTGTGTATATACATATATGTATATATACATGTATATATATATACATACATACATATGTATATATACATATATACATATATATATATATATATACACATATATGTGTGTGTGTGTATATATACACACACACACACATATTTTTACTTCTGGTCATGATACAAAGTATACCATTATATAGAAAGGGATACTTTATGGGATATGATTGCTTGTTTTTAGGTACCACAGACTGAATCTAGAGCCTCACGCACCAAAACAAATGCTCTACCACCAAGCTATATCCCCAGCCCACAGATGGTACTTTGCTTAAAGTACAAACAAAACAAAAGAAAAAAACAAAAAAAAACATGGTAAGCTGGACTGAGATGGTGTATGCCCACAGTTCCGGCTATGGGGGCAGCTGAAGCAGTGTGATTGCTTGAGTCCAGGACTCCAGTTTAGCACGGGCAACACAGTAAGACCTCTTTAAAACAAAACAAACAAAAAACAGCAAGGTGGCTCATTGGTTAAGAGCACTGCATGCTCTTCCAGAATACCTAAGTTCAGTTCTCAGAACCCACACAGAGGCTCACTACAGTTGGTAACTCAAATTCCAGAGTATCTGACACCCTCCCTGGAACCATGCACTCACCTGTGTGAGGGTGTGGGTTTTGAGAAACAACAGTATGTGAAATATACTGTTTCTGGGTCTAGAAAGATGGCTCAGCAGTTAAGAGCACTGATTGCTCTTCCAGAGGTCCTGAGTACAAATCCCAGAAACCACATGGTGGTTCACAAACACCTGTAATGGGATCTGATGGGACAGTATACTCATGTATATAAAATAAATCTTTAGGGCTGGAGAGATGGCTCAGAGGTTGAGAGCACTGCCTGCTCTTCCAGAGGTCCCGAGTTCAATTCCCAGCAACCACATGGTGGCTTACAACCATCTATAATGGGATCCGATGCCCTCTTCTGGTGTGTCTGAAGACAATAAGTGTTCTCATACATTAAATAATAATAATAAAAAAAAGAGAGATTGGCTGTTCTTCATTTTTAGTCTTTTGTTTGTTTTCCCCGATGAGAAACGACAAGATAGATGAGTTAAGGAACGTTTCTAAATCACCCCTAACGTTCTTTCGTGGCTGCTAAGTTCACAGAACTAAAGTAGCTCCTTGGCAAGACCCTTTATGTCTTTTGACAACTTTCAGATCAATACCGGTAGAGCTGTATCTACATACTTACCTCCCCTACTCCTGGGTCCGTCTTATTTACTCTACAGTAAGTATGTACACCTGGTACCGTTCAGGTATTTGGGCATACATCCTCAAAATGAATCCTGCTCTCATGGTAGCTACATCGCCGGAGTTACTAAGAAACAAATTAGAGACAGAAATTCAAAATTGCATGGGTGGATTTTACCTAGAAAGATGTCACACACGGGGAAACCGCTGACAGGGAAAGTAGTGTACCCCAAGAAGTAAACTCCGTCTTGCCAACCCAGCCGATGCCTAGGACCCTTTGCTCCAATTGAAGGGCAACCATCTTTGATCCCCACGCTGGAGTTTGTTCCCTGGTGGCCTAATGTTTCCGTGTCACCGAACCTACACCCGGACCAGGGTGCCAGGCAAGAATTAGCATGAAAATCTAAAACCGCAACCCAAATTACCTCCGCCCAGTGACGCCTAAGGCACGCCCCTCCCGCCCTCAGGACGAATCCAACATGGTAACCCCAGCGCGGGCGGCCGAACTCACCGACTGAATCCGCGCGCGCGCCACCAGTAACGGCCGCTACTCCGGTGGCGGGAGTGCGTACCCCGGAAGAGAGTCGGATGGCTGATTGGCTGCTGGAGCTGTCTTTTACTACTGGAAGCGCGCCGATTGATTCAAAGCCCAAATCGGAAGCCCCGCCCTCCGCCTCGCCCCCTCACAGCTCAAAAGTGTGGCTACCGGCGGGAAACAGGCTGAGGGAAACGCTCATAATCAGGGGGTGTGGCCTGAGAATCCCGCACCGCGATTGGGTAGCGTCCTGAGACAACCCACCATCGTTACGTCATCCACGGAATACTTCCCGCGCAGATTTCCAAACGCCTACCAGAGAGTCTGGCGCCACTTGCCTGCGGTGGATAGAAGGGCCTCATCATAGAAGTCATTCCAAGGCCAGAGCGCCCTTCTCGGTCATCCCAGAAATGGCGCCAGCTGACTCATGAGAAATGAGGGGTTGCAGGCTGCAGTCGTGGCTGGAGGCTGCAGATTGGAAAACAGCCCGTAGGCGTGGCACCTTAGAACTCCCCATTGCAGAGAGATTTTATTTCCTTTTGATTTCGACTGTTTATTTGTCTTTTCTTGCATATATATGTATGTATATATCAATGAATGTATAAAATGACGTACGTTTTGAGGTCATCTTCCCAAATGGAAGATGCTAAATAAAGCAAACTGTTTTGCTAAAACCTCAGTCTGTCGTCATCTTTCAAAAGAGGAGAAAGGTATAATAGAATAATTTATTTCAGTATAATAAAACATGAAAGTATTCCAGGAAAGTGGCTTGTATAGTTTAGAGTTCTTTCCCATTGGTTTTTCCCAATATGTCCACAATAAATCGCCAGATGTTTGAAGCTTTAAGTTGGATGACTTATCCATGTTCCTACAGTAAATGGGACAAATTCAAGTAGCACAAAATAGTCACTTTCATTGTTAGCATAACCAAAATTGAAATACTGTAATTTTTTTTTATTTTTTTCGCTTTTTCGAGACAGGGTTTCCCTGTATAGCCCTGGCTGTCCTGGAACTCATTCTGTAGACCAGGCTGGCCTCGAACTCAGAAATCTGCCTGCCTCTGTCTCCCAAGTGCTGGGATTAAAGGCGTGCACCACCACCGCCCGGCCGAAATACTGTATTTTTAGTGAATAAAGGAGTATTAATCCAACTTAAAAGTTCTTTTATTTAAAAGATGGCTTGAGCTATGTTGATTGCATGTCTTTGATTTTTTTTTTCTTCTTTAAGCCAGAGAAGGAGTCTCACTATGTGCCTCTGCTATCCTAGAACTAACTTACCGGGTTAGTCTTGAACTCACAGGGATTCTCCTTTCTCTCTCTGAGCCAACACACCTCCCTACATGATTACATTCTAGATACTGCTTACCAAACACTTTGTTTTGTTTTCTCTTCTTTAAAGCGGTATTTGTTTATGTGTATTGGTGGTTTCCTTGGACGTATGTCTGTGTACTGCTTGTGTGCCACAAGCCTGCTAAGTACAGAAGAGGGTGTTGGGTCTCCTGGACCTGGAGTTATGGATAGTTGATGGGAATTGAACTTGTTCTTCTGAAAACAACAAATGCTCATAATTGCTGAGCCATCTCTCTAGCCCCACGAATGTTTTGTTTCCAAGACAGGCTCTCATTTTGTAGGTTAGCCTCCAAAGTGCAAGGATTCTTCTGCCTCAACCTCCCCTATTGCCTGAGTGGTTGGGTAGGCACAATCTAATTTTTCCTTTCTATTCGTTCATTTAGAGACTGAACCTAAAGTGTACCTCAGGCTGTTCAGGTAGCTTCTAGGTAGCCTACCCTGACCTGGAATTTCTCTTCTAGTCAGAATTTGGGGACTAACCCTGTGAACCATTCCTGCTCTTATTCTTTTTTTTTTTTTTTTTTTTTTTAACGAGACAGGGTTTCTCTGTGTAGTCCTGGCTGTCCTGAAACTCACTCACTCTGTAGACCAGGCTAGCCTCGAACTCAGAAATCTGCCTGCCTCTGACTCCCAAGTGCTGGGATTAAAGGCATGTGCCACCACCACCCAGCCTCTCGCTCTTATTCTAATTAATCATTTTGTATCCCTTTACATGTTTAAGGATATTTAGTATTTTTCGAGTACCAAGGAAAGAGAAGCTTATGGGCTCTGACTTGAGCCCGTTCAATTCTCATCTCCCCATGCAGTTCCAGGACATTACCAGAGACTCATGAATAAAATCAACTAACTGGAAAAAAAACGACCCCCCTCCCTGCTTCAAGCTAATGTCTGAGAGAGGGAGGCACTGTCTAAAGACTGGCATTCTCTTAGTCTGTCCACTCCACAGTCTGTACTGACAAGATGACCAGAATATCTTCAGCATCTTCCTAAAAGCCCAAATCCCACTCAGAGGTTTTTTGTTGTTGTTGTTGTTGTTGTTGTTTTTGTTTGGTTGGTTTTTCGAGACAGGGTTTCTCTGTGTAGCCCTGGCTGTCCTGGAACTCACTCTGTAGACCAGGCTAGCCTTGAACTCAGAAATCTGCCTGCCTCTGCCTCCCAAGTGCTGGGATTAAAGGTGTTCGCCACTACAGCCTGGCCCCACTCAGAGTTTTATATACACCTTCATTCTTTTAGGACATCAGCTCCAAGCAGTTTTTCGCATGATCCTTGCAATTTTGTTTCTCTTTTGAAAAAATCCTTGACACAACTCCCTTGGAAACAGAAGGGCAATTCTTCCTTCTGGAGGGATGGGAGGGAGGAGTGCCTTACTGAAATTCCTGTCTTGGGATCACAAAGAACTAGATACTGTGTATCAGGGAAGGCGGACACAGTTCCCAGGATTTTTCGCTGAGCTAGGCAGTCTGGCCTTCCCAGACCTACTGCGGTGGGCAGCTGGCAGGGCGTGCCCAACCCACTTTCAACTCAGGCACCTCTGATCTCCTAATTACTATATTTTCCCAAACCTCTTTTAGTACAAAATCCTTTCTTAGAAATAGAGGATAGGAATCTCGTGAAAGGTAATTTTTCATGAAAATAAATAAAATAACATACACACACACAAGATAACCCCTAATCCTCCCACAGTACCCACCCATCCCTAACTTCTTCTTGCAGCGTGGACAACAATAGAGAACTACAACTCCCAAAAAGGACTGCGTTCGCCACTGGCTCTGAGACCAATGGCCGTCTGGCACGTGATCGGCTGGTCTAATCAGGGACTGGTTGGGTAGGCTTTGTCTGCGACCCCGGACACCCGCCTATCTCCCGCCCCCAGCCGCGCGAACGCGCGCCCCGCCCTGCGCGCCTTCCCTCCTGCGCTCGCCGGCCTCTTCTGCCTCTTAGAACCTTCCTGCGGTCGTGCTCGCATCTCGCTGCTGCAGCCTCCGGGGCTACGTTCCATCCTTTCAGTCTGAGACCGGCCCAGAAGAAAAAAAAACCTCAAAAACCTTAATTATCTTTTCTTGCTCGGTACCTATATTGGAACCATCGAAAAAAATTTATTACAGTAAACCCTAACCATGAGGGAAATAGTGCACATCCAGGCCGGACAGTGTGGCAACCAGATCGGTGCTAAGGTAAGGATTTTAAAATCTTAGCTGAAATATGTAAGGGTGAGAAATCTCTGTTAATCATGAGCAATGTTCACGGGGCGTTTGCATTCTCCACCGGTCAGATTTGGCCCCTCAAAGTTTTGCACGTATAAATATAACCCGTGTTTGTAGCTAGCGCTCTGATACTGAGAAATGAGGAAATGCTTTTCGTGGCACATTTTTCGGAAAGCTATTAAGAGAGCGTTTTGAATTTAGGGAAGGGAGAGGATGAGGGACTGTAAAGAGCTGGTCTTAGGAGGGGTTTTCTAACGGTTCGAGGACTGGAGGGATGCGGAAACGATCGGAGACAAAGCCGAGGCGAGGTTTTCCCCTTGCGGTACCCCCACCCCCACCCCGCCTGGAGGGCCATGGTGGAACAGAATGGCGGGGGAAGGGGCGAGGTTTGGCGGGCAGCTGCCGAGGTGCCCAGGTGCGGATTGCCTCTCAACAAAGGCTTGGAGACACCATCGAACCCGGCGGCCCAAGGTTTTTCTTTTTAAGATAATGATTCTGTAGGGGCCTGCTTTTACTTTTCATTGCCCTTAGAAGAGATCTTAGGGTAGCAGTAGGAAAGTGTGAGCTTTTCCAAGTATGTGATAGACCGACGGGAGGGGGAGGACTAAGGAGAGGGAAAGGAGGGAATAAAGATCGGAGGCCGTGGGGCTTTTTAAAAATTTTTTCCCCCTCTCTGCGCGCAACTACAGGGTAGCGGGGGATGGGGAGGGAGGAAGTGCGGCCGCTAAATTGTAGCCGAAGGGTGGGACCCTTTGGGGGCGGGGCTGGAGCCCCTGGCGCGCAGGGACAATGCGGCCCCGGCCCGCGGGGGCGCACTGGCCCCGCCCCTCCAGCGAGGCCCCGCCCGCGCTGCTCCCGCCTTTGTGGTTTGCTGGAGGAGCGGCCCGCCACCGCAGTCACGTGGAGCGCGTAAGGGGTGGGCGACTGCAGTGGCCGCACCTTTCTCCCCCAACCCTCTTTTGTGCTGGCCTGGAAGGGCGGTGCCTGGCTTCAGGAGCCGACCTGGGTGCTGAGCCAAGTAGGTGGGCGCCGATCCGCCCATGTAGATGCTTACAGCCTCCCGGCCCTTTGAACCATCCATCGCTCGCCCTGTCCACAAAGGTTGTAACCTTCCGGGGGCGTAGGTTCTCTATGGGGGTTCGGCAAGCAGATAACGGGATTGCAGTGTCTACACCTCGGCCTCGTTTGAACATGTCTGGAATTGAAATGAGGGGCGGGAGGCATCCCTTAGGACTCGAGCCATTGAGGCCTCGTTGCTCTTCCCTATGCAGTTCTGGGAGGTGATAAGCGATGAACACGGCATCGACCCCACCGGTACCTACCACGGGGACAGCGACCTGCAGCTGGACCGAATCTCTGTGTACTACAATGAAGCCACAGGTGAGGGCTCAAACCCCCTTTTAACACTTCTCCCTGCCCCTCTATTGAGACAGGGACCCCATTCATCACTGGCTTCCCTGGAACTCACATAGATCGGTCTACCTCCAAGTGTTGGCTTTAAGGGCAGCATCACCACGCCCTGCTTTTCCACGCTTTTAAGTATCTGTTACCCCTCTGTATGGTTCCCGTTTTTTTTCCCTTTAGACACCATAAAGGGCTAAAGATTAGCTCTACCGCCACCGGGTGGTAGTGCCTGGAATGACAACTTTAATGACTAGCTCCAAATTTGAGCTATTTCATTGCTGATTGATCAAACATCTACTTGAATCCCTGTAGGCGGCAAGTACGTCCCTCGAGCTATCTTGGTGGATCTAGAACCCGGGACTATGGACTCCGTTCGCTCAGGTCCTTTTGGCCAGATCTTCAGACCAGACAACTTTGTCTTTGGTGAGTTATGTGGAACGGATTCCCGTGGTCCAGATGGAATGACTTCAAGCGTTGAAAGGTTTAGAAGTATCGTGTTTCCTCCCATATCTTTGTGATTGAGCTTTTTAAAAAAAAATTTTTTTTTCCCTCGCTACATTCCAGGTCAGTCCGGGGCAGGCAACAACTGGGCTAAGGGCCACTACACAGAGGGAGCTGAGCTGGTTGACTCTGTCTTGGATGTGGTGCGGAAGGAGGCAGAGAGCTGTGATTGCCTGCAAGGCTTTCAGCTGACCCACTCCCTGGGTGGAGGCACGGGCTCTGGCATGGGCACCCTGCTCATCAGCAAGATCCGAGAAGAATATCCTGACCGCATCATGAATACCTTCAGCGTGGTGCCCTCACCCAAAGTGTCTGACACCGTGGTTGAGCCCTACAACGCCACCCTGTCTGTCCATCAGTTGGTGGAGAACACGGATGAGACCTACTGCATCGACAACGAGGCCCTCTACGACATCTGCTTCCGTACCCTCAAGCTCACCACACCCACCTACGGAGACCTGAACCATCTTGTCTCAGCCACCATGAGCGGTGTCACCACCTGCCTCCGTTTCCCGGGCCAGCTTAACGCCGACCTTCGAAAGCTGGCTGTCAACATGGTGCCGTTCCCCCGTCTCCACTTCTTCATGCCTGGCTTCGCGCCTCTCACCAGCCGCGGAAGCCAGCAGTACCGGGCCCTCACGGTGCCTGAACTCACCCAGCAGGTCTTCGACGCCAAGAACATGATGGCCGCCTGTGACCCACGCCACGGCCGGTACCTCACAGTCGCGGCCGTCTTCCGCGGGCGGATGTCCATGAAGGAGGTGGACGAGCAGATGCTCAACGTGCAGAATAAGAATAGCAGCTACTTCGTGGAATGGATCCCCAACAACGTCAAGACAGCTGTCTGTGACATCCCACCACGCGGCCTCAAGATGGCGGTCACCTTCATTGGAAACAGCACGGCCATCCAGGAGCTCTTCAAGCGCATCTCCGAGCAGTTTACGGCCATGTTCCGCCGGAAGGCTTTCCTCCACTGGTACACGGGTGAGGGCATGGACGAGATGGAGTTCACCGAAGCTGAGAGCAACATGAATGACCTCGTCTCTGAGTATCAGCAGTACCAGGATGCCACCGCGGAAGAGGAAGAGGATTTCGGAGAGGAGGCAGAAGAGGAGGCCTAAGGCAGAGAGCCCTGCTTCACCTCAGGCTGCTTAGTTCCCTCAGCTTTCTCCAGCTGCCCTTTGTCCTCCCGTTTTTTTCTTTCTGCTGCCTCTGTCCTGTTTTTTTTCGTTTTGTTTTCTCATTGGGGGGTAAACAGTGCCTGGCACGTGTCGGGCACTCAATAAATATTTGTTTGTGGAATGTCTCCTTTCTCTTTCCACTCTGACAAACTTAGATTTCTAACATTCTGGGTGTTACCCTGTGCTTCCTCCTGGTACCCATTTTTTTTTTTTTTTTAAATAACTGTCCAGTCAATATTCTTCCAATATATTCTCCAGGAACCCAAGTTCTGCTCTAGATCGTGTGTAGAGCCCAGCCCAGTTCTAAGAATTCAGTAACCATCTTAAAGCAAAGTAGTGGATCAGGGAAAGGTGGGTAGAGGTCAATAGGAAGAGAAGGGAGGGGTTTTCCAGTCAAGGCCATTTAAACACCGGAATCCACTGAGGCCTTCAATCGGGTTTTTTTTTTTTTTCCCCTGCTTCATCGCTCAGCCTCAGGAGAGGTATTAACAGTATTATCTCCATTTATATCCTCCCAGCTGTCACGAGCCAAATCTGCCATTGGAGGTGTCTTCCCTGTATTATCCTTTCTCCAAGAGATGGTGCATGGGGGTTTGGGGGGGGGTGAAGCAAAGCCTTGGTGTCTGAACACCAATTCCCTCTTAACCCTCACACTTGGGAAAGTATGCTTCCATGGGGTGTTTCAGACACTCCTCAGAGGGGAGGTTAACCTTTGAACCTTTGCCCCGATTTTCCTCCTACCCTTGGTTTGGTCGTTTCCTTTGTATTTTGTGTTGAACTTGATTTTTTTTTTTTTTCATATTGAAAAGACAACATTGCCCCAAGAGCCAAAAAATAAATGGGAATTGGAAAAAAAGGTGTGAGGCTGTGTGCTCATTCAGCAGTAGGTAAAGCTGGTCCCGGGTTGAATTATACTGTTCCCAAGGTTATACTGGATGTCACAAAACTATATTAAATTCTAAGCAAGCAAGCTATAAGAGCCAGCCAGATCTTAATTTTGAATTTTTTGTGGTGTTGAACATTGACCATAGTGCCGGGCAAATGCTCTCTCCCTGAGCTGCATCCCTAGGGGCTTTTCAATTGTCTGTAGTTTGCCCAGGCTGGTCCTAACTAGGTGATTCTTCTGCCCCTGCCTTTCCAATACCTGAGATATTACATTTGGCATGCCTAGCCATTTCTTTCAGAGCTGGGGACCACTGAGTGACATCCCCAGCTCTCCAGGGAAAAGAGCATGTCTGATTAGACATTCAGCAGAGGGTTGCAGGTTCAAAAGCTGCCCACAATCCTGACAACAGTCCCTCACAACCCATCATCAACCCTCCAGCATATCCTACAGACCTCTGGGGTTAACTTGTGACCTGTAGTCACACTATTCTGAGACTTGCTCAGGCTGGCTTCGAGTTCCCTGTTAACACTAGGCCAAAGCTTCCACACCTAGTGGCATTAGGTGTAATAAGTCTGGATTTAATATGTAGATCAGGGTGTTTGAGGGGTACAGGTGGATACAGGCACCATTTCCTACAAGTTTTGTCACCGGATTCTGGCATCCACCTGACCAGTACTGTGAGCCCAGGGAGGGGTGAATTTACTGTCAACCTCATTGCAGGAATCTGCACAGGCAACTTGGAAAGACCGAGTCAGGTTCTTGCTACCCAGGCTGGCCTGGAACTTGTTTCTTCTGCTTCCAGCATGCTGCAAACTGGTATTTTAGCTGTTAGCGTCGGTACTTAAAAGGATTTTGAGGGCTATCTTTTGGTCTTGGTGAGGAAAGAAGTATAGATAACAGGGCTCAAACAGTCTAGTTTAATCAGGAAGTTAAATAGTTGGGATGGGCTGAAGTAAGATAAACAAAGTCTTGGTGCAGGGCACTGGCAATGGGTTGAGAAGGGCAAACCCTCCAAGGCAAGGCACAGACTATTTGGCAAGGAGAGCCGTGCACCCCTGTCGAGGGCCATGCTCAGGGAGGCCAGGTGAGGCGCATGCAATGTCCAGGTACCATTGAAGACTGAGGGCTCACGCTGTCCTTAAAGGCTTGTTGTGATTCACCTAGAGAAAAGAAAAGATGTGACAGCGTGGGAATCCAGCATCTGCTCTCTGTAGCATCCGTTTGGAAGGATGGGTTCTGGAGGACATTGAAAAGGATGAGGGGAGTTGGATCTCTGAGTCCAAGGCTAGTCTGATCTATGTAGCAAGTTCCAGGTATCCATGTAACCATTGGGACCCATCCCTGAAGAGCTCGGAGGGACTAGAACTTCGATTGCATACTCCTTAACTCAAAGCCTGGCTCAGGCTTTAAGGATATATTCCAACAAACCCAGCTTGAAGTCTGCTTTTATATACACACGGTTTCTTTTTTTTTTTTTTAAGGTTTTTCGAGACAGGGTTTCTCTGTGTAGCCCTGGCTGTCCTGGAACTCACTCTGTAGATCAGGCTGGCCTCGAACTCAGAAATCCGCCTCTGCTTCCCGAGTGCTGGGATTAAAGGCGTGTGCCACCACCGCCCGGCTGCGGTTTCATTTTTTTTTTTTTTTTAAGAAGGGATGGTGATAAAATACTTAGGAGGCAGATCTCTGAGTTCAAAGCCAGCCTGTGAGTTCCAGAGCAGCCACGGCTACACAGAGCCGGTCTCAAAACCCCAAAAGACGAGGTTTCCCTATATTGCCTCAGATGGCCTCAAACTCAAGAGATTAATGATCTTCTGCCTCCTGAGTGCTGAGATTAAGCTTTAAACAAACACCCAGCTGCATGTTTCTGTGGTTTACCCAACACACTGGCTTAAGTACTCTGCAAACAATTTCCCAACACTCAAGCAAGGAGGACAGTTAAGCCAATTTGGGGATTTTGTTGTTTTCTTTTTGGATTTTTTGAGACAAGGTTTCTCTGTGTAGTCCCAAAGAAACTTGTTCTTTGACCACGCTGGCCTCAAACTCAAAAGACCCTCCTGCCTCTGCCTCCTGAGTGCTGGGATACCACCATGGCCAGCTCTTTAAGATAATTTTAAGACGAGGCAACCCATCACAGGTGGTCGCTTACTGGCAAGGGGGCTGTGATTTACATCATTCTGACCTTTGCCATAACCCACAGATGGGTAAACTCCAGGGAAGTCATGATATGTCAGGAAATGAGACAGCAGGCAACAGGTGGCCGCTAACTCTACTCTCCTTTGGTGCCCAGGCACACAGGCTACAGAAGGCTGGCCTGACTTCAGCTTCCCAGCCATGGGGACTGGGGTGGATAGCCCAGGCCTTGTATTTTGATGGTAATTCCCCTTTCCTGGGAAGGGCTGCAGAGGAGGAGTGAGTCATTGCACAGGTTAATTCTAGTGAACCTTCTGGCTGGAAGCCAGTGATGGGCAGTAGAAGGGGAGGTGGAGAAATAAAGGTTTGAGGGAAGAGAGAGAGAGAGAACGACAGAGGAGGAAGATTATGGAGGAGAGGGCTGTAGGAGGAGGAAGAGATGGAGGAGGAGGAGATGGAAGGACAAACGCGTGGTCTGGAAAACCTGCAAGCTATAAGGGTCTCATAGCTGGGGAATAGAGTAGTGTAATGGTGAATCTGCCCAATCTAGGCGCGCAGCTTATATTCATAATTACGGAGTTGTGTTTTCTTTGACCAGCTATATTTGGGTTGGAGATTTACAGAAACAAGAACTACATCATTTAGCACGTTGGAGGTAGTCCTTTTGTGTGTGCACGTGCACTTGTGTGTGAAAGGCAAAGGATAGTTTTTGGCTGTCGTTCCCCAAGCACTCTATATTCTCAGGGTCTCTCACTGGCCAGGAACCAACCAAGCAAGGACCTGATGTGGGTTCTGGGAATCGAACTTAACTTCCTGGGCTCCCAGACACCCGCTAAGCACTCAGCCCACTGTGTCGCACAGCTTAGGTGCTCAGTAACACGCACACTTTGCACTCCCCCTCACCTGGGAGATGCTGACGCCTGTCAGTCTCTCCACACTCTCCGGCAGGCGGCTTAAGATGTCCAGTACTTCCCCAGTAACTTTGGATGCCCCCATGGTTCCGCTTCCGCTAGACACCAGCGTGATCTTATTGGCTGAGGTCAGGGGACCACTGATCTCTTCTGCTACCTGGGAGGCAGAGATAGCTGTGACCACACCATCCATCAGATTCACCCCACAACTGACTGTGATTCCTCGCTTCGGTCCTGCCTTACGCCTGGCACCCCTAATGACCCCCTTTAGTCACTTAACTTCACCGTATACCCCTCCTCTCAGAGTCCCACCCGTCTCCAGACCTGGGGCAGTTTCTCCAGAAGCATGTCCAGCTGAGCGGCCTCCTGGTACATCTGGAAAGCTTCTGCCTTCTTGGCCATTTGCTCAGCCTCGGCACGAGCACGGGCCCCTATGGCAAAGGCCTCAGCTTCCCCTCGAATCTGTAGAGGGTACAGGGCAGAAAACTCATTAAGGATACCAAATTCTGAGGCCAATGAGACTCAGAGGGTAAAGGCGCTTGCCAGTAAGGCCAACAACCTTACTTAAAATCTCTGGGAGATCTGACCTCCACACTGGCAAGATGCACCACCTTGCCCCCCCACATTGGAGGAGGGGGGGAGGAGGAGGAAGAGGAGGAGGACAGAGGTAGGAGGAGGAGGTAGAGGAGGAAGAGGAGGAGGAAGAGGACAGGTGTAGGAGGAAGAAGAGGAAAAGGAAGAGGAGGAGGAAGAGGAGGACAGGTGTAGGAGAAAGAGGGGGAGGAGGAGGAGGACAGGGGTAGGAAGAGGAGGAAGAGGACAGGGGTAGGAAGAGGAGGGGGAGGAGGGAGAGGAGGAGGAGGACAACAGCAACGACAACAACAACAGGGTTCAGTTGTGAGTGCCTTGAATCCCAGTCAGTACTTGGGAGGCAGAGGTAGGTGGATCTCCCTGAGTTTGAAGCCATCTTGTTTATACAGTGAGTTCCAGGTCAGCCAAGGTGACACAATAATAGTCTTGCCTCAAAAATCCAAAACAAGCAACAGAGCATATTAAACCCTGAAAAGCCTTTCCCTGTGTCAATCAGGAGCCATGCCCCAACTCACCCGCACAGACTCAGCCTCGGCTTCAGCCTGCATGATCAACTGGGCCCTGGGGACAGAAGAGAAGCGGTTGTTACCAGGGCGCCTTTTCTGACTATGAGCGTCAAGGGGCCGGGAGGGGGCTCAGGAACAGGGCGTTACTTCTCTGCTTCTGCCAGACGCTCCAGCCGGTAACGCTCAGCCTCTGCAGGCTTGCGCACACGGGCCTCCAGCTCCTTCTCGCGCCGGGCGATCTCCTGCTCCTGCACTGCCACCTGCTGGGCGCGCTCGACCACTTGCACCTGCACCCGCTGCTCCTCGATCTGCTGCTTCGTCTTGGCCACCTAGGGAGCAAGGGGAACTTCGAGTCATAGCTGGGGAGCAGGTGGCCCGAGTCAGAGAAAAAAGCCAGCGCTACCGGTGGGATACAACGTGGAAGAGACCCAGGAAGCCGTTTTCTGGTCAGCTCAGTCTACTGGGTAGTGGGATCCATTTCAAGTACAGAATCAATCAAATGCCTGGGAACCTTCTTGTGGCCCTGTGACTTCTCAGAGCAGCTAGGCTAAGGACTTAGCATCTGAATGGATGAGGCTGGTACTTGCCCTCCCTGGGATGAGACAAAGCGTCTCTCTCAGGTTTTCCTCTCGGGTAACTCTCTATAGTATGAGGGTCATGGAGGCACTGAGCCTTTTGGGATCATCATCTACCTCCGCAGTCCTGTTCATGTCTCCATTTCTCTCTGTGGCCATTCTTAAGAGTAAGCCACCATCGATGCCAGCCAGGACAGCTCAATCGATAGTCAGTACTGCCTTTTACACCCTGCCAGCAGATTTTTTTCTTTTTTATCTTTTGCACACAAAATAAGGAACAAAATAAACTCAAAAGGAAAAGTAGACGTGTAGAAAGGGCTTCCTAGCCGGGCGGTGGTGGCCTACGCCTTTAATCCCAGCACTTGGGAGGCAGACACAGGCGGATTTCTGAGTTCAAGGCCAGCCTGGTCTACAGAGTGAGTTCCAGGACAGCCAGGGCTACACAGAGAAACCCTGTCTCGAAAAACCAAAAAAAAAAAAAAAAAAGAAAGAAAAAAAAAAAGTGGCTTCCTCCCACCTCTTGCCTCAAACCTCTTGGTTTCCTTTCTAGAAGCAATTGCTATAACCAGCTTCCAGAGATTGTGTGTATTCAAATTTCTTTCTTTCTCTTTTTCTTTTTTCTTTCTTATTCTTTCTTGTCATCATCATCTGGCTTTTCAAGACAGGGTTTCACTATGGAGCCTTGGCTATCCTGGAACTCAACTGTAGACCAGGATGGTTTCAAACTCAGAGGCCAACTACCTCCCTAGTGCTGAGATTAAGGGCATGTGCCACCATTCATCTCTAAATATTTATTTATGTATTTTATGTATATGGGTGCTTTGTGTGTATGCTAGTATCTGCATACTAGAAGAGGGCACTGGATCTCACGGGACTATGGTTATGGTATATGAGCCACTGTGTGGTTGCTGGGAATTGAACCCAGGACCTCTTGAAGAGAAGCAGCACTCTTAACCTCTGAGCCATCTCTCCAGACTTTTTTTTTTTTTTTTTTTTAAGGTAGGGTTGTCACTCTGTAGAAAGGCTACAGAATCCAAGCTGGCTTCAAACTTGATGTGATCTTGAACTAGCTAAAATGCCTTAGGGCATAAAGGCATCTGTCTCCCAGCCTGACTACCTGAGTTTGATCTTGGGGGAACCACATGGTAGGGAAGAGCTGGCTCTTGCAGCACGTTGTCTCTGACCTGAACATACATAAATATAATTAAATTAAACATAACAGTGGATGGAGAGAAAACTCAGCAGTTACAAGCACTGGATCCTCTTACAAAGGATCTGTGTTCACCACCCAGCACCTGCCTGGCATCTTACGACCATTTGTAACTCCAGTTCCAGGGGACCAGATGCTATCTTCTGACCTCCACAGGCACTGGGCATGAACACATGCACACGGTGGTCACATAAACATGTAGCCAAAACACTCATCACATAAACACATAACATAAAAAAGAAATCTTTTTTTGTTTGTTTTTCCAGACAGGGTTTCTTTGTGTAGCTCTGTACACCAGGTTGGCCTCCAGCTCATAGAGATTTACCTGCCTCTGGCTCTCAAGTGTTGGGATTAAAGGTGTGTGTCACCACAGTGAACACCTTTAACCCCTGCACTTCGAGGCAGAGTCAGGAGGATTTCTGAGTTCAAGGGACAGCCTAGTCTATACTTTTTATCACCTACTTGATTTTGTTTAAGTGTTTTTGTTTAAAGATACCTTTTACACTAGGCATGGTGGTACATGATTGTAATCCCAGCAGTAAGAAAGGCTGACACGGGAAGACTGCTGCATGTTTGAGTCTAGCCTGGGCTACTTTGTGAGGACCCTGTCTTAAACAAGCAAGCAGGGCATGGTCGTGTACAACTTTAATCCCAGCACTCGAGGGTAGAGGCAGGTGGATCTCTGTGTTTGAGGCCAGTATGGTCTACATAGTGAGTTCCAGACCAGATAGGGCTATACAGAGAAACCCTGTCTCGAAGAACAAAAGAATAAAAAAACATCAGGCAGTGGTGGCACACACTTTTGATCCCAGCACTTGGGAGGCAGAGGCAGGGGGATTTCTGAGTTCGAGGCCAGCCTGGTCTACAGAGTGAGTTCCAGGACAGCCAGAGATATACAGAGAAACCCTGCCTCGAAATACCGAAGCGGGGGTGGGGGGGAACAAAACAAAAAAAATACAAAAACAACTGATTGATGAACAAAAAAAAAGAGAGAGAGAGAGAGCTGATGCGTTAGTGTGAAACAGAAGCCAACTGTATTTTAATTCGTGCTTGAACAGAGGTAACCTAACAACACACGCTTTCTCCATAAGGTACTTCCCAGACCCTAGTGCTAAGGGACTCCACAAAGCACTTTAGCACTATCTGAATCGTTTTAGTGTAAGTGTATGTGTGTGTGCATGTGAGTGTGTGTGTGCTGTGAGTGTGTGCACGTGTGTGTGAGTGCATGTGAGTGTGTGTGCATGAGAGTGTGTATGCGCATGTGTGTGCATGTGTATGTGAGTGCATGTGAGTATGTGTGCATGTGTGAGTGCGCATGTGTGTGTACATGTGAGTGTGTGGGAGTGCATGTGAGTGTGTGTGTGAGTATGTGCATGTGAGTGTGAGTGCATATGTGAGTGTGTGTGCATGTGAGTGTGTGTGCATGTGAGTGAGTGTGTGTGCATGTGAGTATGTGAGTGTGAGTGCATGTGAGTGTGTGTGCATGTGAGTGTGTCTGTGCATGTGAGTGTGAGTGCATGTGTGCATGAGAGTGTGTGTGTGCATGTGAGTGTGTGTGCATGTGAGTGTGTGTGTGTGTGCAGTACCCTCAGTCCTGAGAGTCATTTTAAACAGCAAAATCGCTAACAAAACCCAGAAATGCTGCTAATGATAACCCAGCGAAGCAGCCTGCAGCCTGAGCGCAGACACAAGGCAGCACGTCTGTGTTTGAGCTTATCTGGAGGCTGCATCAGCCAACTAGAATTCTTCAACATTCTGTGTCCAGCATACACAGCAAATGCTGCCGGCACTGACCTGCGGTTTACCCAAATCCTGGTGAGCAGGCAGATCCTCAAATGTGCAACGCATGAATGACAGGGGCTAGCTATACCTTCTGGTAACGTAAAGGGCTGCCCGTGGCTCCCTGTCCATAATTCAAGGCTATTTCCTTCCTCACCCTCTCTTTTGATGACCAAAGTTTTGGGGCATCCTGTGTACATGAGAAGAGGCTTCTCTTCTTCTAAACAGAGAGGCACAGTCTACTTCTTGATCACTCACATTCATGGTCTGCCTCCCTGCCTTTCTATCTTTCTGTCTGTCTGTCCATCTTGGGTTTTCAGCTGAATACTTCAGTCTACATGTATGTGCAGATACACACATGTGTGTTTGTGGAGACCAGAGGACAGCTTACAATGTCACTCCTCCTCAGACATCATTTGCCTTATATTCTGAGTCTCTCCTTGACCTGAGGTTCAGCGATTATGCTAACCTGGTTGGTCAGTGATCCCTCAAGTCTCACCTGTCTCTGCCTTCCCAGTGTGGGGGGATTATATGTGCGTCTGGGCACTTTATCAACTGAGCTATCTTTACAGTCCCTGCTTGAGTGTCTGCCTGCCTGCCTGTCTGTCTGTCTGTCCGTCTTGGGGTTTCAGCTGAATGTTCCAGTCTACGTGTATGTGAAGATACACATACACATACAGGTGTTTAAACTTTGAGTCCCTGCTTTAATGTCTTTTATTATGCCAAGGAAAAGGGTCAAAAATGGGGTATCCTAGGGGCTGGAGAGATGGTTCAGTGGTTAAGAGCACTAACTGCTCTTCCAGAAGTCCTGAGTTCAGTTCCTAGCAACCATATGGTGGCTCACAACCATCTGTAATGCGGTCTGATGCCCTCTTCTGGTATGTCTGAAGACAGCTACAGTGTACTCACATGCATAAAATAAATAAATCTTTAAAAAAAGGAGGGGGGTACCAATACACATAAAATAAATAAACAAATCTTAAAAAAAAATGGGGTACCAGAATCAGAGCAAAGATCAAAGTCTCTCCTAATACAAACAAGAAAGAGGAAGGGTCATTGAGCAAGTGGTATAGACACCTGTGCTTACCTGCAGCTGATAGGCTAGGTCAGCCTGTGCTCGCCGGGTATTGACCTCAATGTCGTACGTGGCTTTCTTCAGCTCATAGTCCCTCTGTGCCTTGGCCATTTCTATTTCACTGAGGCACTGTGCAGATACCTTCTCCTGCTTGGCCTTAGCCTCCTAGGTCAGGTTAGTGAGGAAGGCCAAAGGGTAAGGGCCTGCTCTCTGCCAGACTCTCTATCACCACCCCCTGCTGACCCAGCTTGGCCAACCATGCTCAGCTGGACCCTCCAAACCCCATGTGCCCTTGTCCCCTGGGAGTCTAGCAAGCCAGTGGTGACTGAGCAGTCCCGTCTCTCTCACCCGTATCCCGGCGTCTCTCTTGGCCTCTGCTTCCCCAATCCGAGCATCTTTCTGGACTTGCGCTGTGCGAGCTTTCCCCAAGGAGTGTAAGTAATCCTGTGGGAGAGCAAAAAAAGTCTCAGGAGGGTTTGAGAGGCGGGATCAGGAAGCAGGAAGGACCAACTGTCTTGGCTTTTGTTTGTTTTGTGGTGTAGGGTGGAGCTGGGGCCCTCAGCACCCTAGGCAAGATCATCGCTCCACCACTAGCCATGTTGTTTTTTTTGAGATAAGGTCTATTATACAGGTCTGTCTTGGAACTAACCTTGTAGACCAGACCGGCCTCCAACTCACAGGGATCCACCTGCCTCTGCCTCTGCCTCCTGAGTGCTGGGATTAAAGGCCTGCACCACCACACCAGGCCATTTGTTTTGAGACAGGATCTCACCCTGTAGCTAGGGCTAGCCTGGAACTCATTATGTAGCTCAGGCTGGAATGGAACTCATACATAGCCCAGATGACCTACTGCTTTAGGCCCCCACCCCAACCCCACCCCAGGGTTGGGATTATAGGTTCCATCCACCAAGTCTGTATCAACTGACTATTTTTACCTGGTCATCATGAATGTCCTTCAAAGTGTAGCTAACCACGCTGATACCCATGTTGACCAGGTCGGAGGAGGCCACTTTGAAAACTTGCTCTGAGAATTTCTGTCTATCCTTATAGATCTCCTACAAAGAAAGAACAGTGGGAAGAGGGGAGTCAGAGTCATCACCTGTCCTAAGGGAGCTGCTCTGTCATGGTCCTCTGGTACCTCTCATCCTGACATCCCACCCAGGTCTTCTCCTGTCCCTCAGTCCCACCTCCACGGTCATATGAGCCATGATTGCCCTCTGGTGGCCCTCCAGTGTCTCCAGGGCAATATGGGCAATCTCCGCTTCCGTCTTCCCCAGGAACATCTGGCAGGCAGCTGCCAGCATCTCCTTGTTCTGGCCCTGGATTTTCACCTGCAGCCATAGCAGAGATAAAGGGGGGATGGCAGTTGAAGCAAGGAGAGGAGGAGGAAGAGCTAGGTGTCTTGGGGCAGCAGCTGAAGGTGAGACCAGCAGAAAGATAAGAATTGAGAAGTCCATGGTCAGAGGAAACGGCCAGGAGGAAGGTGGGGGTGGGCTTTGGGAGGAAGGCTCTGAGAGCCTCACCTGGGCAATGCCCGTGACTGAGATGGGGACCCCATGGCGGGTATAAACCTTCTCACTCTTGACATTGAGGGTCAGTGTGTTGAGAGAGATCCTAGGGGGAAAAGGAGCAGACAGTGAGAGAAAGAGTAGAGAGGAAAATGGGCTCCCCTCCCAGGGTTCTGTTGCTACCTACCTCTGGATTTGCTGAATGCAGGGTAGGACAAATACTCGGCCTCCGGCCACCATGACTGGGGGGCTCCTGCAGAACCCTGTAAGGTGAGGGTATAATGTGACCGTGGCAGAGCAAAAGGCCATGGGGTAAAAGGTGAAAACCCATAAGAAGAATCTGGATGCTGAGGCAGGTGCATTCTATGCCTTGGAGGCTGGGAATCACAGGTGGTTTGTGGCCATTGTGGGCAGAACATAGGGGCTGGGAAGCTGGTGCAGACGGGAAGGGGGCTGAGGTCAGGTTTAAAGGAGGGGGTGGGTGGTGAGTGTCACTGGCTGAGAAGGAGACTTACCGGAGACCACCATGGCCTCATTTGGGCCACAAGTGAAAAACATGGTTGAAGCTGCAGCTGGAGGGAATAGAACGGAAGCCTTTGCAGAGGGGAAGGGGCCCTGTGGCACCTCCTGCCCCTCCTATCCAGAGCACCGACTGCCTCTGCCACCGCCCAGTCCCTTGAGCGCCCCTGTGACAGTCCTAAGATTGCCCCAGGGACGTCTTCCTCCGTGCCAGCGGATTCTCGAGGTCTTCCTCTCACCGCGCCCCCTAACCCCTCCACCACACAAAGCTCTCCCGCGCCCAGGGGTCTGCAGCAATTCCGCAGCCTCCAGGCTCTTCAGTCGCCCAAGGCTCCGCCTCCCATCCCCACTCACCTTCCGGAACGCCGATAAGCAACCCCACTGGGGTCTAGGGAAGCGCGGAGACCCGCAGAGCCCCAGAACGGGGTGGGGACTGCTCGGACACTCGGTTTAGTGGAAGCTGCACTGGCGCCCCCCACCCGGCCGCACCCTGTTGCAGCAACAAACACGACCCCGCCCCCTCCCAACCCCTCGGTCCGCCCCTTTCCCAGCAGGCCCCGCTCGGGTCCGCAGCACTCCAGTTCTCGGCAGCCCAGGGGGATGCCAGACATTCCCCCCCCCCCACACCCCGCCTTGCTCCGAGCTCTGGCCTGGAAGCCCCGCCCCCCACCAAGGCCACGCCCTTCCACCCCGGGTCCTGCAAACCCGCCGCCTGCCGTGAGTAAGCAGGTTGCCACACCACTCTCTAACCGGGAAAACCGCAGACCCAGCAATGTATGACAGCATCCGGTGACCGGATATAGGTCTGTAACTCCAAGAAAGAGTTCAGGACCCAAGAAAGGGTGCGGACTGGGGACCTAGTCACATCCTCCCGCCACTTTTCCCCCCAACCCACGCTTGAAATGATACACTTTGAGAACTGCTGATAATAATGACAGGCAATCAAGTTTATTCGTGTTCACAGAACATACTAGGCGACCCCAGACAGCCGCCCTCTGACAATCCATGGACCCAAGACTCCTGCAGCTGCTCCAAGAAGCAATCAGGAAGACATCAAAGGCCACAGACCGGATTCCCAAGGGTCTGCCGAAGCCTTACAACAGACTACAGAGTTGAAGTGATGGAAGACAGAGTGTTACCCTTAAACCTATACCCCCCACTAAGACTTAATCCCCAAGCTGGGAGTCCTACCACCCAGGTCCTCCCCTCCCACAACTCTGTCTCACAGACCCTATAAATCGTAATAAATATCTGTTATAGCAAGGAGGCATATCTCGCACCCCTGCATAAGTTAGAATAAATATTACATACATCCCTCCTTCACCTAGGAGGATATACATAAATACATAAATATTAATTAGACACCGAGGTCTCTGTTCGTCCCCAGTGGGCCTAGCCAGGACCCACAGTGCCTCGGGCTCGCCCCAAGCACCCACATCTTGGCTGTAGTGTTCTGAGTTTAGCGTTGCCTTAGAAGTCCCAGTTTGGGATACGTTCTCGCACACCAGATACCCCTGGTGCCTCTTTGTTTTTTTCGGACTGTGACCCATCGCCTTTAGAAGGCCGCCGGGTGTTGCTGGAGAAAAGCTTTGAGATCCAGAGCATAGTCCGAGGACTCCGAGGTCAGGTTCAAAGGTTCGAGGACCGGGGGCGCAGTAATGGGCGCAGAGATGGGCTCAGGTGATACGGCGCTGGTAGTAGCATCCTCCGGAGTCAGGGGCTGCGACACACCCTCTTCAGCCATCAAAATCTGACAGAAGATGATGGCGAGCAGGAGAAAGAGGACCCTCTTGGCAATGTTGGGTTCCTCGGTTGGTAGCTGGCGCCGGACCTGAGCAGATAAAAGAGGGAAACGTCAGATCAAGGTCCCCGCGTCTAGTCATTCCCTACAGGTATCAGGGCGACGCGACCTCCTGCTGCCCACTCGGGCGATACTCACCACTCGAGGGTAGAGCACCCTTCGGCTGCGTTTTCGGTGCCCGCGAGAGGTGTTCAGACGCGCGGCAGACGCTACGGCCCGCTCCGGGAGAGGATCGAAGGTGAAAATCTCGGGACCGGAGCCCCGCCGGAGTTCCGGGCCGGTGGAGGGAGTTGGAGAAGGGGCCCTCAGGCCAGTCATGGTGTGGAGATGGTTGCGAGAGTGGCACATAGTTTACGCGTAGTGCAGAGGATGTAGAGGAGTACAGATCCCGGGCCAAGCAGCGCTACTTATAGAGCCAAAGAAGGGGCCGGGCCCCGGGAACTCCGCCCTTCGCAGCTGGGGAGTAGTTGGCTGCACAGGGCTGGAAATTCCAAGGAGGAAGCAAAATGTAGGCGGAGCCTTGACTGACTATTCTCTAGGTGCCCCAGTGCACGTTTTTTGCCTGGAAGTAGTGAATGCGGGTGGGTGCAAACATTGGAAGTAAGCACATGTCCGGACATGAGGTAGCTAAAGAGGGGCTCCCAGACACGTAGCAGATGGTTCAGCCACCCTCCTTACAGAGGCTCAGCAAGATCAAGGGACCATAGGAAATACATTCACATACTTGGAGGTATGCGTAGGAAACAAGGGGGAAGTCATTGCACAAACTTCCAAGAAGATTAAGAACACACTAGAACCCACAGACCCGGCTCTGCCTGCCTCCGTTCACGTGAAAACCATACACACATCACAGACATTTCAACAGAGCGCGCGCGCGCGCACACACACACACACACACACACACACACCACAAAACGAGGTGCAAAGATTACCCAGAGACACCCCAGAGAAGTTATTCAAGGGATATAGCGGAGACAGGAAGTCCGAAGCCCCTACTTTTGTCCTGTGCTAGGTGGGTCACATAATAAGATGTAAAGTGAAGAACGTTCTAAAATTATGAGACTTTGTGCCCGTCGTATATAGCGCCTTTCGGAACCTACAGAATCCCCGTATTACTTTGGAGGCTGCTCTTCCTGAAAGCAAAAAGCGACAGTTTTGAGCACCTGTAACAATCCAAGTGAAAGTGCTGTGGAAACCAGCCAGCACACTATAAAACGTCAGCCCTCTTCCCTGCGGCTTGCCAAGCTGAGGCAGGAAGATACCTTGAACCAGAGGAATCTGGGACCAGTCTCAGAAACACAGCAAGATCCAGTTTCAAACAAACAACAAACAAACTAAAACCAAAACCGTAACAAAGAAGGGGCTGGAGAGAGAGAGGAGAGAGGAGAGAGAGAGAGAGAGAGAGAGAGAGAGAGAGAGAGAGAGAGAGAGAGAGAGAGAGACTGGAACTGGCATCTCACATCCAGTCCCAGGAGATCTGATGCCCTTTTTTGATCTCTGTCAGCATCCGTACGAATGTGGTGCACATATGTACACGCAGACCAAAGGCTCATATACATAAAGTGAAAATGAACTATATCTTAAAACAAAACAAACAAAACTCAGCCTGATGACCTGAGTTTGATCTCAGGGATCCACATGGTCAAAGAACAGAACTGATTCTTAGAAAGTCACCCCCTGACTTCCATGTGTGGTCTACATATGACCGCACATACACACACCCAAATAAATAATCGAATTATATACGAATATATGTCCACTGTTGAGAGCTCCGAGCTTAGTTCCACGGGAGGAAAGCAAGTCGGATAAAGCTATCACTTTGGTCTGGAAGATTTTATCCCCTCGACTTAGGAGGGGACCATGACCAGACTCTTCTGATGGTCCTAAGAAGACTATCAAAGGGGACCCTGAGGAGTTAGTGTTTACGTGTGACTCATAGTCAGGGAGGATTCAGTCAGGGGTGACATTTGAGATGACCCGTTAGGTGGGATATGACACATTCAGACTTGAAGGGTGACTGTTAAAAAAAAAAATCAGCAGAGGCTCAAAGCTGGAAAAGTACAGGATTCATTTGGGGGAATCTCAAGAAAAGCTACCTCAGAGTAAGTTTCCTGTGTAAGAGTCATGGAAAGGGCTAACGGTGGGAATGGCGGGAGAGAAGCTGGGCAGAGAGGAGCGCTCACCAGACAGGCTTGAAAACCCGGGTTTGACCCCAGAACAAAGAGCACAGGCCAGGAGTAAGAGCAGTCTAAACTAGGAACTGACTGGGATGAGGACTATGCCCTTGAGCCGGAGAATATGAGTATTCACAGGCAGAGACCTCGGGCAGAGACTAACAGCAACCTGACTGAAACGAGACCCCAGGAGACATTTCTAGCATGAGATCATCTGATATAGGCAATACATTGGGTGTCATTGGAGAAAGGACACAAAGGGGCTCCAGGGCTCTGGGGTGTACCTGACTCAGAACTTTATCTCATTGTGAGCCTGGTGAGTATACAGGATTCCTCCCTTCATTCAGTCAGAAGCTTCGGTCCACACCCTTTGTCCTTCATAGAACCCAGCACAGGGCCTTGCAGGCAGTTCTTACTCAATAATCCTTAAAAATGTGTGTGTATGTGTGTGTGTGTGTATGTGTGTGCATGTGTGTACAGATGTATATATGTGCACCCCACACATGCAAGGGACAAAGGAGTCAGAAGAGGGCGCTGAAACTCCTGGAACAGGAGTTGCAGGTGGTTATAAGCTGCCTAATTTGGGTGCTAAGAACCAAACTAGGACCTTTGCAGGAACAACAGGTTCTCCTGACTGCTAACCCTTCTCTCCAGTCCCTCCATAATCATATTAAGTGAAGATGAAAATACAGAACTATGCACACATAGTATTCTCAGACGGACTGGGTCCTCCAAGCTTCTGAATAAAATAAATTCCTCTAGACCTCTCAGATAAGCAACGTCCTAAGAAAAGCTGGGGAGCTGGAGAGGTGGCTCAGAGGTTAAGAGCATCTCTGCTCCTGCAGAGGACCTGACTTGGAATCCCAGTATCCCCATGGTGGCTCATGATCATCCATAACTCCAGTTCCAGGGGTTCTCATGGCTTCTTCTGATTGCCGAAAAACCAGATACACACGTGGGTACACAGATATGCATGCAGGCGAAAATGTTCACAAATAAAATAAAATGAGTAAATCTAATTAAAAAAAATGAGACTTTTTTCTTTTTTCTTTTTAACTGGGAACTGAAAACAGAACCTCATGTATGCTAGGCTACTGCTCTACTACTGAGCTATATTCAACCTGAAAGTTATTTATTTTTTTTAAAGATTTATTTATTTATTATTTATGAATACACTGTAGCTGTCTTCAGACACTCCAGAAGAGAGCATCAAATCTCATTACAGATGGTTGTGAGCCACCATGTGGTTGCTGGGATTTGAACTCATGACCTCTGGAAGTGCAGTCAGTGCTCTTAGCCACTGAGCCATCTCTCCAGCCCCCTGAAAGTTATTTATTTATTTATTTATTTATTTATTTATTTATTTATTTATTTATGGTTTTTCAAGGCAGCGTTTCTTTGTGTAGCCCTGGCAGTCCTGAAACTCACTATGTAGACCAGGGGGTGGCCTTGAACTAACAGAGATCCACCTGCCTCTGCCTCCTGAGTGCTTGGACTAAAGGCGTGGGGCACTACCTCCCTCAGTTCAACCTAAAAAATTTAAAAATTGCCAGGCAGTGGTGGCGCACGCCTTTAATCCCAGCACTTGGGAGGCAGAGGCAGGTGGATTTCTGAGTTCGAGGCCAGCCTGGTCTACAGAGTGAGTTCCAGGACAGCCAGGACTACACAGAGAAACCCTGTCTCGAAAAACCAAAAAAAAAAAAAAAAAAATTTAAAAATTATTATTACATTTATTTGGTGGTGTGTGGCTCAAAGGACAACTTTTGGGAACTAGTTCTCTCCTATCATGGGGCTCTGGGATTGAACTCGGGTCATCAGGCTTGATAGCATGCACCTTTTCCTATTGCGCCATCTTGTCAGCCCTGGAAGAGCTCTTAGACACCAAGTAGGAAACACAGAAGGGCATTTTTTTTTCAACCAAGGATGGTTAGGAAAACAAATAAGCTTCACACTTGGGCTAGATGCTTCACTGCTGTGTACATGATTGTTTCCTGGGCTTCTGAGCCTCATCTAAACACAGGAGACAATTCCCACATTTCATACACCTCTTCCTGTAGGCATAAACAAATATCCGTTTTCTCATATCCGCCTTGTGCTCTTGCCAGCGTCCTCACATCTGCACCTGAGCTGAGACTATCACATACCTGCTCACGCTCACGCTCTCCTTCCAAGGAACTCACACACTACACAGGGACCAACGAGAGAGCACAGCCATTCCAGAGTGTGCACACAGACCCTCATGCACAGATGGGAGGGGGTTCTGAGGATGAAAGGAAACTGGCGGGGGAGGGCAGGAGGCCCCCACGGTTAGGAATGCATAACTTGTTTGTGATGGAAAATTTCCCCAGGGCTTGGGTCAGGGAGGGAAAATAAGAGACCTCAGGTTCAGGTTTCGCCACTAACTCCTACATCTGGAATCCTAACCTCCAGCTGGGCCCAGTTAGCCTCACTGTCCTTCCCGAACAAGGACCTTTCCTGTGGCCATACCAGAACGGGACCCAGCGATGATCCAGAGGATCCAGCTTGTTGCTGTTCTTTCTCACACAATCTCACCCCATTTCCCAGTGTCTCTGGGGACTCCTGGCTCTGCCACCCGGGGAAGCTAGGGAGAGATGGAATCGCTAAACCAGGGAGGGGGTGTGCGAGTGGGGGCTGGGCGATGAGTTAAAACTGGGAAGTACCAGGGGCTGAGCCCGTGTTCTCATTCTGGAGAATCAGGCCCTTGGCTGCTCGAACACCCCCGCCACGCACACACACACACACACAGCCCCACCCCCAGTCCCAGTTCTCCTTCCCTTCCTCTTCCAGAGCAGCTCGTTCCTTCTTTTCCTTCCTTTGACCTGTCTCCCACCCTCACCTCTTTCTTGGCCTCTTGTTTGTTTACTCTGTAGTAGTTGGAAAATCATCATTTCATCTATTTGTTTAACCTTTTAATAATTTTTGGTGCTGGAGACTGAACCCAGAACCTCTTGAACGCTTACTCTGAGCTATATCTCCGAACCACACCCAGAGTCTGGGTCTAAGGAAACCCTCAGCAGATGGGCTTCAAGAGTGTGCAGGCCTCGTGGACTATTTACCCCTTTATGTAAACACCCTTATGGTATCCTCAGTAGGTGGCCTGGGGCCTAATTGGGTTTTTAAAACAAAGTTTTAGCTTAAAACAAAACTTGTTTTGTGTGTATGGATGCTTTTCAAGTATGTTTGTTTGCGCACCTCAGAGGTCCGTAGGACTCCTGGGATTGGAATTGCAGGAGCTTGTGAGCTGCTGTCGACCTAACGAAGAGTTATCAATGGAGCTATTGCTTCAGATCCAAAATACATGGTTTTAAAACTATGTCTCCTGAGGAGCTGAACTTCACCTCAGTGTTCCTTCAGCTTTCTCCTGTTAGAACCTTGCCTTCGCGTCCTCAAATCAGAAGTTGGAAAAGATCCAGTTGTGGCTCAGGCTTCTCTACCCGCCCGCACCCTTCTCCCCGCGCTCTCGGACACAGAACAGGGGAACAGTAGACGTTTGAAAGTGTGTGAGTCTATGCCGGGCGGTAGTGGCTCATGCCTTTAATCCCAGCACTTGGGAGGCAGAGGCAGGTGGATTTCTGAGTTCGAGGCCAGCCTGGTCTACAGAGTGAGTTCCAGGACAGCCAGGGCTACACAGAGAAACCCTGTCTCGAAAAAAAAAAAAAAAGTGTGATTCTGAGCAAGGGAGGCAGGACGGAGAGATGCAGCCAGAGGTTTGGGGGCTGAAGATGAAAGGCTCCTCCTTTGCAGGGCACCTAAAAACGTTGCTGACTGAGACACGTTTGAGTTGGAAACCAAGAGAGATAAAGGGAATGTATTATAAGCTAGTGGTGTTGAGGAAATACTGCTTAAAGTCGAGTTTCATTATTTATTAAGCATGCAATGCTAACCCGCTCCCTCAATTGACAAGTGGGCAGACTGGCCTCTCAGTTATGCAGAGATTAAATACAGGAGTGTCGTCATGTAGCAGGACTCATCCCATGCTTCCTTTCAGATCTGCAGTCTAGGTCATTAAACAGAAAAAGCCATGAAAGGAGAAACCGAGGCTCATTGAGAGACTGAGAGTCGGTGGGAAGACAACAGGGAGGGGGAGGGGGAGTCTGAGCAGAGCTTACTATATATAACACCATGATAAAGCAAAGCCCTTCATTGTATACAGTGAGTGTACACTAATTTAAAAATAACCAAGGGACTGGCTCGGTGGCTAAGCGCACTGGCTGCTCGTCCAAAGGACTCTATCACCCACATCCAGTACCTCACAATAGCTTATTGCTCCAACTTCGGGGATCCGGTGGCTGCTTCCAGTCTTCAAGGGCACCTGCGCTCATGTGCACATACACTCCCCCGTCCCCACAATACAGACACATAATTAAAAATAAAATAAATCAAAAGAGAGACAGAGAGAGAGAGAGAGAGAGAGAGAGAGAGAGAGAGAGGGGAGAGGAGAGGAAAGGAAAGGAAAGGAAAGGAAAGGAAAGGAAAGGAAAGGAAAGGAAAGGAAAGGAAAGGAAAGGAAAGAAAAAAAATGCCGATGCCGGGCGGGTGGTGGCACACGCCTTTAATCCCAGCACTTGGGAGGCAGAGACAGGCGGATTTCTGAGTTCGAGGCCAGCCTGATCTACAGAGTGAGTTCCAGGACAGCCAGGGCTACACAGAGAAACCCTGTCTCAAAAAAACCAAAAAAAAAAAAAAATGTATATATATATATATATCAGAAAAAAATAATTTGAGCTCGGAGCTCGGTGTGGCACAGGGACACATGCCTTTAATACCAGCACCAGGGACACAGAAGCAGGTGATCTCTGTGAGTTGGAACCAGCCTGGCTGACCTAGCAAGTTACTGGATAGCCGGGTCTACATAAAGAGACCCTGATGCACAAAGGAAAACATAAAAAAAAAATACAATAAAAAGAACGGAGGAAGGAGAATGAACGTGTTCTCCTCCAAAATTGAGCCAGAATTGATAAATAAACAAACAAATACTTAAGACAGTTCCTGGCCTGCAGTAATGGCCTGCTACTTGGGTAGGAGCCATTATTGTGAGCCATTATCTGGGGACAGGAGTTGCACTGGAATAAAGATGGCCCCTAACATGATTATAGGAGCTGCAATCTGCAGTTTCTGTTCCATTTCCTTTCCCCTGCTCTTTCAGGCAGCTTTTGTGGTTCTTTGTTTATCACGGAGAAAGGAGAGATTTCTGTGTTCCTACTTCCTCTTCGGCCGGTGTGATTTTACACACCCACCCTTGCTCTTGGCTAGCACACAGTTTAGCTGGGACAATTCTAGCCAGAGGCATCCATTGATAGGAGTAGAACACACCGTGGCGTGTCTTTGGCAGTTGATTAATGACCCCTGAAGTTGATTGTTTAGATTCGATCAGATCCTGGCAATTTTCCTATGACGCAAAAGCAGGGCAAATGTGCCTGGAGCTCCAGGGCAAGTTGCAGAAGTAACAGGTCTACCTGCCCTGTAATACAGCTCAGTCTGGCTCAGGCCAGCTTTGCCCAGCTGCACCAACACAGGCTTCCTATACCAGCTCTCAGGAAGCAGGTAACAGGGCTTCTCTTTGGCTTCTGTTTCCTTCTTGCCAGATTTAATTCTATGAAGGCTGATTTGTTGACCACTACTTCCAAGGTCTAGAACTTTTTTTTTTTTTAAGATAATGTCTCTGGCTGATGAGATGCTCATGTAACAAAGCCATCAAGACTGAAAACCGTAAAATGACCAGGAACCACATGGCGGGAGGAGGAAAGGACCAACTCCTACAAACTGTCCTCTGATTTCCATTCACACACTGTGGCGTGAATGCCTACACACACACACACACACACACACACACACACAGACTCACTCGTAGCTCACAGGGCCTCTGTGTGCTAGGCAAGCACTCTACCAACTGAGTTACAATGCCCCACCCCCTCCACCTTTCTGACCCAAGGCCTTGCTTTGTAGCTCAGGTTAGCTTCCAGTTCTTCTTGATCTTAGTCAAGACACAAAAAGCAATGCCCCCTCACACTACATTCCCCTGACTGTGCCTGTCCAGTGCTGCCAAGATATTTGTCACTCCGCTTAACTGAAATTTTAAATCCCCCTTCTTGCTCCCCTCTCCCCCAGCCCCTCCCATGCCTGGCCTTGCATTTGCACTAGGCAAGCACTTTACCGAGTGAGCCACACTGCAGCCCTAGAACTGGATGGACGGCTTGGTTAATAGAGTTTGACTGGAAAGGCTAGAGACACAGGGTTGTTTTTGTTGTTGTTGATTGTTTTATGTCAGCGTAGACTTGATCTTAAGAGAGTCGGACTACAGCTCCCTTCACCACTCCAGTGTTAGCAACTGGAGGTTATGACTGAATCTAGGGTTTCCTGTATGTTAGACAGGCACTTGCCAACTGAACAGCCGCCTACCCCATCCTTTGTACACAAGATCAAAATATGATCACAGGGGGGAAAGGTAAAATGGGTAAAGGTGTCTCTTTGTCATGCCTTTTGTGGTACCCTGTATTTACCGATGACCCGTCTATACAGTTGAAAGCCTTAGATTACAGGCCCTCTGTTGGACTTCCACTTCTGAAGTCCCATGATTCAGCAGTGGTTTTTTTTTATAGGTCCCCAAAAGTCTGATGTGCCTCCCTCCCCCTTGAGAGCAGCACCACAGGGCCTTTTCTTTAAAAGTTGGGAGGGAATGTCCCCTCCCAGAAAGGCTTCTGGGCTAGAGTGCTCAGTCGAGGGCTGGCCAGATGCCATTGGGGATCGCGTGTTAGGACTGGCTTGATCTGCTGCCAAGGGTGAGCCCTGCTGTGGTATTCTGGGAAGAGTAGATGCCATGTGACTCAGAACCAAGTTAGGGAAAAAACAACCTCACTCAATCCCTGGCACCCTGCCGCCCCAGTATGGCTTTGACATGACCTCATGAAAGAGGAAGCTGGACCGGGCAGGCAGACTGGAGCTTGGCTTTCCCTTCAGGTTTGGTCTCCACTGTCTCATAGGTTCCCTAGAGTGTCTGGGCCTTAAACTGCCGTCATCCTGGCTCCTGAGCAGTTCTGGCTCACTGAAGACTTTCCCCCCTACATCAGACAATCAAGGAGTTAGAAATCCCACCCAGCACCGAAGGGACTATGGGATGACATGTGTCTCTTCTCCTAGTCACCACTGAGCTCCTTCCCTCGATGGCTCCCATTTGGAGTTGCTCCTGTCTGCTGAGTATCTACGATAGATCCAGTGCTACCGCCTCCCAGAATACAGGAGTGGTTGTATAGCTACATTCTCCAGTTCAGAAAACAGGGACTCCCACATTCCTGGGCAGCTGAGCCACCTTTTTGGAGCCTGCCGAATCTCAGCTGAGACCAACCTATCTAATGTTTTTGGTATTCAGAACTACCGGCTTTCAGGAAATGAGGGCGGTTGATGGGAGGACAGAGAACCTTCCAAAAGCCAGGTGTCCCTTGGTGCTAAAGTCTGGCACTTGACACTTTCATCGACATGGCCTGGGTTCAGTTCTTGAACTGATGAGGTGACGTGAGGGTGAAGATGTGGCGGCTCAGTGGCTGGAGCACCTGCAGAGCATGCTTGAGGCCTGAGGTCTGATCCCTCAGAGAGTAAAACAGATACTGTGATGCAAGCCTATAATCTCAGCCCTCTGGATGTGGAAGACGATAAGGAGTGTTGAGGTTCCATCTTTTGTTTATATTGTAATGTTAAACACTGGCCCCCAAGGCCTGGTTGCCCCCAGGGACAAGAGGATCTCCAAGTAGACTCAAGTGATGCTGTGACCGTGCCCCCCAAGTTATCCCTGATGGGTGAATAAAGATGCCAACCGCTATAACTGAGCAGAGTTGAGGTAGGCAGGGCTTGGGGTTCCTGGGCTGACCAAGCTAGTTCCGTCAGTTAACAGGGTCTTGAGGTGGGGAGTGAGGATTAAAGACAGAAAAGGCAATCAGACAACACTATAACATGAGTTCAGCCAGTGTTGAAGGTGAAGTGGGGTCTGCTTTTATATCATTCTGGATACGCACAAAGAATATGGTCAGTCCTGAGGCATAAATAAAGTAGTCAAGGAACAAACAAGGCATTAACAGAGTAATTAAGGAACAAACAAAGCATAAACAAAGGCCCCGCGATCACTATATTCAGGGTCTTAACAAGACCCATCAAGATACAAAGAACATCTTCCTCAGCTGTATTCATCTTGAGCCTACTTCCTTGTCCCAGCTCAATGTCAAATTCTTGCCAGATTCTTAGAAGACATCACCAAGAGCTCTTCATGCTCTGCTCAGGGTCTGAGGAGACCATGAGGGAGAGAGAAGATGGTGGAGAGAGGAGACGATGCCGTGGGCTAAGAATCTTAAAGTCATAGCCATGAGGCTGCTCTGTTGGAGTTAAGAGCAGCTCAGATGGGACATAGTAAGTAATAACTCGGGGTTATCAATAGGAGAGTAGATTCTAATAGCATAGAGGATAGATATCTGTCAAGCCCTAGTGCTGATTAAGACTTATTTTTTTTTTTTTTTTTTTAAAGATTTATTTACTTATTTTATTTATGAGTACACTGTCGCTGGCTGTCTTCGGACACACCTGAAGAGGTCATCCAATCTCATTACGGATGGTTGTGAGCCACCATGTGGTTGCTGGGATTTGAACTCAGGACCTCTGGAAGAGCAGTCAGTGCTCTTAACCGCTGAGCCATCTCTCCAGCCCCCAAGACTTATTTTTTTAATATACATTATTTTATTACAAATTTAAAAAAAGAAAAAACTAAAAAAAATGCAACATCCTAAAAAAAAATTCTTTTTACTGGTATTACAAATTCCTATGAAGTTTTTTTTTTTTTTGCTACCATAAGAAATTAAAGAAACCATTAAATATTTAGAAACATTCAACATCAAAAGCTTTAAATTTTTTTTTTTTTTTTGGTTTTTTTGAGACAAGGTTTCTCTGTGTAGCCCTGACTGTCCTGGAACTCACTCTGTAGATCAGGCTAGCCTCGAACTCTCGAACTCAGAAATCTGCCTGCCTCTGCCTCCCAAGTGCTGGGATTAAAGGCGTGTGCCACCACCGCCCGGCAAAAGCTTTAAATCTAACTGTACGTTGTAGCCCTTGAAAAAGCCACGAACTTTTTAAAAAGTATTTTCTCTACAAAGAATCTCATCAGCTATACAAAAATCTGTACAGTTTTTATACCGAAGCTAATGTTGAGCTGCACTTGAATTTCACATTCTTAGCAAAAGAATCGCCTGAGCACATATACTCCACACTTTAGGACAGCCATTTATTCTTCATCCTCCTCTTCCTCCTCTTCGTCTTCTGGTTCATTCTTCTTCTTTGAGCCTGTTGGCCTACCAGGACCCTTCTTTCCTACTTCACTTTTGCCCTTGGCACGGTATGCAGCAACATCCTTTTCATACTTCTTCAGTTTAGCTGCTTTCTGTTCATACGGTTGTTTATCTTTGGCAGATTGCTCAGACCACATCTCACCCAGTTTCTTTGCAGTATCTCCAATAGACAGGCCAGGGTGTTCACTTTTGAACTTTGGGCGATGTTCAGAGCAAAACCGGAAGAAGGCAGACGGTGGTCTCTTCGGAGCATTTGGATCTTTTTTCTTCCCTTTTTTATCACCTTTGGGAGGGACATAGTTCTTCATCTCCCTGTCATAACGAGCTTTGTCGCTCTTGGCCAAATCCTCAAACTTCGACTTTTCCTTTGCAGACATGGTCTTCCATCTCTCCGAGCATTTCTTCGAGAACTCGGCGAAGTTGACCGACGAGTCAGGATGCTTCTTCTTGTGCTCCTCCCGGCAGGTCTGCACGAAGAAGAGAAAAAGGCGTAGGACCTTTTGCCCCGCGGCTTGTTGGGGTCACCCTAACCCATGATGACCTGGCGTCTACCTGGAGTGAGCGCTTCCCTCAGACCTCCACGGAGATACTTCCTTCCCCAAGCTCTGGCGAGAGCTAACGCAATCCCCAGCCTCTTGTTTTGCTGATTAAGACTTTATTATAATCTAAAGGTCATTTGGGTCTATTATCTGGGAACTGAATAATCTAAGGTGGGATAGAAGCCCCAGAGTGAGATGAAATACATTCTGAGACAAAGAAGGATAAGGAGACCAAGGCCACCTACATATATAGTGAGTTTGAAGCCTGCTAAGCTAACACAAAAACAAAACAAAAGCTAAATGTGTTCCCATGACTAGGTAGACTAAGGCTGGAGCTTCATTCTGAGTTCTAAGCCAGCCTGATCTATGTATAGAGTCTTTGCCCATCAGGACAACATAACAAGACATTGTCTCAATAAAAACAACAACAACAACAACAACAAACCCCTAGGACAGAAAAAAATGTCTTGGTACTCAAAGGTGCTTGTCCCCAAGATTCTCTGGGACTCACATCACTTACATGATGTAAGGAGAGAACTGATTCCTGTAAAGTTGTGAGTTGTGTTCTCTCTCTCTCTCTCTCTCTCTCTCTCTCTCTCACACACACACACACACACACACACCTATACACATGCACACTAAATAAATGCATTGTGATAATAATTTTTAAGAAACCATTGAGATGGCTCAGAGGGTAAAGGATCTTAGTGCCAACCCTACAAAAACCCCCATTGGAAAAGGAGAGAACCGACTGCTGCAATTGAATAACTAGATATTTTCCTTTTCTCTTCTGTGTGTTTTTTTTTTTTGCTTTAAAAACTCTTTTTTTAAAAAAAAACAGTTGTATTTAATTTATTTTATGTGTCTGAGTGTTTTGCCAGTGTATGTATCATATGCAGGCCTGGTACCCACGGAGGTCAAAAGAATGCGCTAGATTCTCTGGAGTCACGATAGTTATGAGCTAACATGTGGGTACATGGTCCTCCGGCAGAGTGACAGGAGCTCTTAATTGCTGAGTCATCTTTCTAGCCCTATTTTATTATTATTTTCTTATTATTTTTGAGACAGGATTTCTCTGTATAGCCCTGGCTGTCCTAGAACTCACTCTGTAGACCAGACTGGCCTCGAACTCAGAAATCTGCCTGCCTCTGCCTCCCAAGTGCTGGGATTAAAGGTGTGTGCCAGTGTTCTGCCCCACATTTGGGGGCTACTATGTCCCATCCTGAGCTGCTGCTCCAGTCTGCGGGTCAGGGTCTAGCAAGAGAGAGAGTGGGGATGGAAGGGCAAGAGATTCGAAGAATAGAGACAAGACAGAGGGTCTGTTCCAGTCCCTCCTTTATTGAAAGGAAATATAAGAGTATATATAAGCATAAGCAGGGGACTGCAGCTGAAGACACTTTACCACGTGCACCTTGCAGCTGGGGGCACTAAACAACAAAACAAGATATGTGAGAAAAACAAGATGTTTATCAGAGTGTGCTCAGCTGTTGTAGGCTGTTTAAAACAAGTCTCTTGTCAGGGTATATGGCCCGAGATGGCTGCAAAGACGATAGCCGCTTTCTGCTAGGAGTTGGCTCCCAACACCTGGCTATTTTTTTTTTTTAAAGATTCTTTTTCTGTGTATGAATGTTTTGCCAGTAGACTTGTAATTGCACCTCACACATATATGCCTGATGCCCATGGAGTCTAGAAGAGGGGGGTTGGATACCCTGGAGTTACAGATGGTTGTAAGCTACAGTGTAGGTTCTGGGGATTGAACTCAGGACCTCTGCAAGAGCAGGCAGTGCTCTTAACCACTGAGCCATTTCTCCATCCCCTCTTTTGTCATCATTTATTGTTATCTTATGTGTATATGTGCATGTCTGTATCTATATTATGTGGTTAGAGGAGGGTATTGGATTCCCTGGAACTGAAGTGACAGGTGGTTCTGAGCAAACCTGGGGATGCTGGAAACCCATCCCTGGCTCCTCTGCCAGAACAGCAAGTGCCCTTACCCTCCGATGCTCTCTGCAGCCCCTAATTTAATTCTTCTGCTTGTTTGTTTTGGCACTGGTGTGGAATCCAGAACCTCACGCTCGCTCGGAAAGCACTGCACAACTGAGATACAAACCCAGCTACTGGGTGTATTTTTAATTCCGGGAGGATTCCCAATCTCTTTTCCAAAGTGGCTTGGTTTTTGAGACAGGTCTTACCCTATGTGCCTCAGGTTAGTCTCCAACTCTGCTGCCTTAGTCTGATGACAGGCAAGGCTGCAATTGCCACACCCAGCTTTCCATAACTGTTTTAAGGAGGTGGGGTTGAAATGTCCCTAAGTAAAGTCTTTCAATCTACACTCAAAGCATTTTCTTTGTCAAAGAACAGGTTCCCAACGTGGGTTACCTCAGGGGACAGAAGTGGGCTGGCAAGTCATCGAAAGCTTCTTCAAGCCTGTACAACCTGGGAGGCCACAGCAGCCTCAGCATCAGGCTGAAGTGACTGGCACTGTAGCAGTCCTAGGGTGTATGTGAAATTACAGAAACCCAGACTCTGCAGCTTACACAGTACCTTGTGTACAGGGTGCTAAGAGCTGAACTCAAACCTCACACCCACAGTTATTGTCTAGATCTTTGACATAGGCTTTCTCAAGAACGTATCTTCACATACAAGGTGTCAGATTGAACCCAGGTCTCCTTCCTTCTGGCACATTGGTTGCAGCAGGGTGTGGTGGGAGAGGCTAGAACCGGTGCAATTCCATGTTTGCACCCATTTAATTTCCTGGTGAGCCTCTGAGAAGGTCAGGGTGTCCTCAGCTGGCAGGTTAGGAGAGGACCCTGGAAACTCCATGTAGCTGGGCTGAGGCAAGCTATATTTGGCTTCCAGGAATTTTGGCTTCCAGGGCAAAAGCTAACAACGCTCACACTTTCCTGCCTGTCTGAGGCCCTCATTACTCTCAGCATGCTGCTCATCGCTCTCACTCTCTGGTTTGCTGGTTCATGCTCTCCGAAGGCTTAATCTCAAAAGGTCGTATATATGAGTCCCTCGGCTACAGTTACCTGGCTGGATATTCTGACCCAGTGTTAGGCCACGGGAAGAGAGAGGCCAGATTCCCTAGCTTGGGTCTTGATTTAGGGGGTAAGTCAGGCCCTGAAGACTTTCCTCCAACAGAGGTATGCACACGAGATCCTTGAAGGCCTTGAGGTTATCTCAGAGAACCATTTGCAGTCAGGTATGAAAGATTAGCACAGGAAAGGTGAAGGCAGCAGAATCAGGAGTTCAAGGCCACCCTGAGCCACAAAAGACCCTAACCTTAAAAAAATGAACCGATTCGTATAAAGACAAAAACATTCGAACCAGTAATAGTCAATAAGGTTATGTGGCCGCTGGTGACCAGACAGGACAGGACAGAACAGAGACAACATTCCCACCTTCACAGAAAGATGTGGTACTGATATCAGGTGGAGGAGGACGGGAGGCAGGGAGATACTGGGGAGACATTGCTGCAACCAATGGTTTTAATTCTGTGTGCTGAGAAAATGTGGTACACAGCCACCATGCCTCATCCCTCAACCTTGGGGACACTCGTAAGAGTCATGTTCCAGGCCGGGTGGTGGTGGCGCACGCCTTTAGTCCCAGCACTTGGGAGGCAGAGGCAGGCGGATTTCTGAGTTCAAGGCCAGCCTGGTCTACAGAGTGAGTTCCAGGACAGCCAGGGCTACACAGAGAAACCCTATCTCGAAAAACCAAAAAAAAAAAAAAAAGAGTCATGTTCCATCCCCTCTCAGTGGTATCACACACTGCCCGTTCAGGAGTCTAGAAACCAGTTCCTAGGAAAACTCTGAAGAAATGTATTTCTGGTTACATCTATGACTTCTACAAAAAGGAACCCCAGAATACAAAAGGGAACTGAAGCCACTGAGTTTCGCTCTCACGGGTTACAAGGAAAACGAGGAGCGTGCTAAGCAATCCTCCCAGTAACCCTGCAGGGCACTCCTGTGCGGCTGGACACACACACAGCTGCAGGCCACAGGCTGGATGAATGCAGTGCAAACACCACACTCGTCAGGCTGACTCTCAAATGTCTCCTAACTAAGAGCCGTTGGAGTTAAGACATAAAATATGGGTCTTGGACTAGTCCATAGGCCTTTAAGGTCAGCACTGGAAAGGCAGAAACAGGCGGATCTCTGTGAGTTTGAGGCCAGCTTGGGCTACACACGTAACGAGACTCTAACTAACAAAAAAGTTTATAATCTAGTTAAGGGAAAATAAGAGATAAATATATATACATAAGACTACTTATATATCTTGGTGTGCATCCAGCTCACACATAATAACCAACATTAGTTCATATATTAGACCTTAACAAATACTTCTCTCCTCCTTTGATAATGCAACAGACCTAGGCATGCTGGCTCATGCCTGTGAATCCCAGAGCTTGGAAGCTGAGGCAGGGGAATTGCCATAAACCATAAATATGAGGTCAGTTTGTTCTACAGAGTGAGCCCTGGCCTCATTCTCCCCTCAAACCAAATCAAACCAAAAGATGGAGCTGATGACAGAGCTGGCTGAGCAGGATCAGAATGCTAAGGCAGAAAAAAGCAAAATGTTCCAGAACTCATTTGGAGTGACCTTACTATGGGGGAGGGTGATGGAAGGGTAGGGAGGTCTTGGATCAAGCACAGAATCAGGAATGTCAAGCTGTGGCCACAGCCTGGATTTAACTCCTGGCTCCCTTAACAGAAATGAAACCCACTCAATCTTTCCCTTGTAGTTTTAGAGGAGATAATTGAAAAACCCACTTTACTTTCTAGAAGTTAAAGTGCTGGTTGTCAGTACTTAGCAGCCTGTTTTCCCTCCACCCCTCACCCGAACGGCCTATTAAAAACAAAACCAGACCTCCATGCGTCCACAGGATTCAAGAAACAGTGATTTGGGCACTCAGCTGTCACAATGCATGAGCTGTTTTTATTTCATAACCCGATCTGGGACGAGTTTCCACTGGTCTGTGCCAGCACCTAGCCCAACACTGTTATATAATTCCATCTCTACCCTTGATTCCTCCTAAGGAAGCCCAGCCCTGCCCATCCAGCAGACTTGCCTGGCTTGGTCCACAACCATTTCCTTGACAATAGGGATGTGGAAATATTCTGATGTTCTAGCATGTGACCTCAGCTTCCTCACGTTTTTCTAATTCTTTTACCTCTCGTCTTCCTCATGTGCAAGCCCGTGCAGGTCAGAGGTCGATCTGAGGCTTTTTTTTTTTTTTTTTTTTCCTAGTTAAAGGAGCTCTTACTGAAACCTGGAACTTACTAATTAGATGAGATTGGCTGGCCACGTCACCCCCAGGCCTCGATGTGTCTTCACCTCCTCAGCACAGAAATTCCAAGGGTTGCCCAGTTGCCCTGTTCTGATTCTCTGTTTTTTGTTAGTTTTGAGACAAGATTTTACTTGTAGACCAGGCTAGCCTGGAATGCAGAGCTCCACCTGCCTCTGCCTCCCAAGTGCTTCGAGGTAAAGGTATTAGCATAGCTGGCTAGATTGATATTTTTTATTCTGTTTAGGGAACTGGAGAGATGGTTCAGTGGTTAAAAGCACTGGCTGCTCTTCAGGAGGACCCAGGTTCAATTCCCAGCAACCATGGTGACTCACAACTGTTTGAAACTCTGGTTCCAGGTAATCTGACAACCTCTTCTGGTCTTTCAGGGCACCAGGCACACACATGGTACACAGATATACGTTCAGGCTAAAACACCTAAACACAGAAAATAACACAGTAACAAAAATATTAAAAGGGTCGATTTGCCGGGCGGTGGTGGCACACGCCTTTAATCCCAGCCCTCGGGAGGCAGATGCAGGTGAATTTCTGAGTTCGAGGCCAGCCTGGTCCACAGGGCGAGTTCCAGGACAGCCAGGGCTATACAGAGAAACCCTGTCTCGAAAAACAAACAAACAAACAAACAAAAAAGGTCAATTAATTTGAAAAATATTTTTATTTTCACGTATGTTTATTTGTATGGGATATTGCTACACGTGTGGATGCTCTCGGAGGCCAGAAGAAGTTGTTAGATTCCCCCGGAGCTGGAGTGAGAGGAGACTGTGAGGCACCTGACATGGGAGTTAGGAATCCAGTTCAGGTCCTTTGCAAGAACAGTAAACATTCTCAACTGCTGAACTATATCTCCAGGTCCCAGCTTTGGCATTTTGGAGACAGAGTCTCATTCTGTTATCCAGGCTGCACTGGGACTCACTGTGTAACCCACGCTGGCTTCTAATTTGCAGCAGTTCTCCGACAACCCACCCAGTGTTCAGCATAGCATTCAGTTTATATTGACCATCTAAAGCCTCAGGAAACTCAGGTTAGCCCAGGTTAGGCCAGAGTGAAAAGGAGAAGATGCCTCAGCTGGGCATGGTTGCAAGGCCTGTAATTCTAGCATTTGGAGGCTGGTAAGAGGACTGGTATAAGTTCAAATCCAGGTTGGGCTGCAAAAATGAGACCTTTCTCAGAAAAACAACAGTAAGCCAGTCATCACACACGCCTGGAATCCTAGCACCTCAGAGGTGGACATATGGCAGTGAGGCGCTCTAGGCCAGCCTAGGTTAAGTAGGACACTGCTTCCAAAAAGCAAAAACTAAAATAAGAGAAAAGGACATATTAACTAATAGCTCTTTGCTGTTTTGATTTTGAGACAGTGTCTCATGTAGCCCAGGCTAGCCTCAAACTCCTGATCATTCTGCCTCTCTCTCTCTCTCCAGTGCTTGTATTAAGGCATGCACCACCATGGCCAGAAATAATTTTCTAATTTTCTTTCTTTCTTTCTTTCTTTCTTTCTTTCTTTCTTTTTTTTTTTTTTTTGGTTTTTCGAGACAGGGTTTCTCTGTGTAGTTAGTCCTGGCTGTCCTGGAACTCACTCTGTAGACCAGGCTGGCCTCGAACTCAGAAATCCGCCTGCCTCTGCCTCCCAAGTGCTAGGACTAAAGGCATG
>NW_021620360.1:983203-1027537 GCF_004785775.1 Grammomys surdaster
GGGGGGGGTAGGGTTTCTCTGTTTATCTCTGGCTGCCCTGGAATTCCCTCTGTAGACCAGGCTGGCCTTGAACTCACAGAGATCCACTTGCTTCTGCCTCCCGAGTGCTGGGATCAAAGGTGTGCACCATCACTGCCCAAATAAATCTTCATTTTACTTTATTATTTACTTATGTGTATGTATGTGTATATGTGTCCAAAGAGATGAGAGAGGTCAGCTCCCTGAAGCTGGACCTTCAGGCTGTTGTGAGTTGCCTGATGTGAGTCCCGGGAACTGAACTTGGGTCCTCTGGTCCTCTGCAAGAACAATGTGCTCTTAACCACTGAGATATATAATCCAGCCCATCTGTCTGTCTATCTATCTATCTATCTATCTATCTATCTATCTATCTATCTATCTATCTATTATTTATTTTTGAAACAGGGTCTCTTGTAGGTCAGGCTGGCCTGGAACTCACTGTGACCTTGAATCCCATGATCCTCCTCTCTCTATCTCCCACTGGAATTACAGGCATGCACACAGGTGACTCCTCACAAGAACCCAGCAATTGTTACCAGCGAGGGAGAGAATGTGTGTAGGATGGTCGGATGGAGCAAACACCCACAGCATTCCTATTTCCTCCTGTAACTTGTATTTCTTTGTCGTTCTGATTATCCTTATTAGGGATAGTCAATCAATCTTGTTTGCTTGTCTGTTTCTTTTTTGAGACTGGATGTCTCTATGTAGCCCTGGCTTTCCTGAAACTCTCTCTGTAGACCAGGCTGGCCTTGAACTCAGAGAACCAACACCTCTATCTCCCGAGTGCTGAATTAAAATCATGCACCACCACCTCCTGAAATATTTGTTATTTATTTTTAAAAACTATTTGTTAATTATTTTTTATTTTATGTATATGAGTACACTGTTGCTGTCTTCAGACACCAGAAGAGCGCATCAGATCCCATTACAGATGGTTGTGAGCCACCATGTGGTTGCTGGGAATTGAACTCAGGACCTCTGGAAGAGCAGTCAGTGCTCGTAACCACTGAGCCATATCTTGAGTCCTTTAATTATTATTTGTAAAGATGTATTTATTTTTATGTATATTCATGAGTGTCTGTATGCAAGTACATCACATACATGCTTGGTCCCCAAGGAGGCCAGAGGAAGGTGTGAGTCCCCTGGGACCAGGGTTACAGGTAACCACATGGCACTAGGAACCAAACCCTGGTCCCTTGAAAAAGCAATATGAGCTTTTAACCATGGGGCCATCTCTCTTTATTTTTTTTTACTATGTTTATTTGAGTGTATGCTCCCATGTGTGCCACGGTACGCACACAGATAACCATGAAGAGTTGACCTTTTCCTACCATGTTACAGGAATTGAACTCAGGTTATCAGGTTTGGTGGCAAGTGCCCTGACCCTCGGAATCACCTTGCAACTTAGAGCTGACCTAGATAGAAGTGTTTACAGCATCGAAATCAGAAGTGAAGTCAGTCAAGATCGCTTCACCCTCATCCCAGGCAGACATTTTGCTTTTTTCTTTTCTTCAAAGATGTGAACTGAATAGTGGAGGACTGTATCCCAGATAGGAGAGGTTTGGCTGTGAGTGGGACAGCTATAAACTCTAACCATATACTCATTTTTCCATGACAGAAACAAAGTCCAGATTAAGGCAGATCATCGAGGACTCGGGCAGCTACTCTACCTGTGGCCTCTCTATCCTTAGCGTCTGGCAGAATCTTCGTGGATCAAGATTGTGGGAAAACTGCTAATTTAGGTCAAAGTCCACCATGACCGGATAACCTCTGCACAATATTGGAGATTCCCTTCATTGGTAGGATTTTCCCTCTCTGATCTTGTCTGGGGAATTCTAAGCTCCCACACAGGCCTCTACCTGAAGAATGCCATGTAACCTCAGTTAGATTACAGACTCACTTTTCTTTATCCTGATAAAACCTGTTCAGCTAGCACCTGAAGATTCCTGAAATGCTTCCTCATGCTAATGAGGCATTCCCGGTACTCCAAACCCCCATCCAATGAACTTTGCCATTCTGGATGTTCCTACCCTAAGTCCCCCAAAATTTTATAAGCCTTGAATCACCCCCAAGTAAAGTTGATCTGCCTCCTGATAGCTGTTCCTGGTGTGGTTATTCCACAGTACGTACTCACATGACTTCCTATGCCCCACCCCCCCAGCCCCCATCTCTGCTCCCACTACCCTCTTGGATTGACTCGGTAGACAAACCACGAGAACAGGAAGAACCACATAAGATGGCAGCTTGAGCTCTCCCCTCCTGTCAGTAGGTGGGACATACTCACTGACAGAAGAAGAAAGCCATGGCAGTGAGTATTTCAAGGGGGCTGAAATGAAGTCCTGAGCCCTATCTGACTTCAGGTGGAGGCCTAGAGAGGATTGAGTTGTAGTTGGCCATGTGTCCTGGGGGAACTGGGAAGAGGACGGTGGATCCTGGGATGGCCTGAGCAGCTGGCCACCCCACCCACAAAGGAGCAGTACTTGGAAACCTGTAGGAGAGGGAAAGGCGAGCTGGGGTGCCAGGAAGGAGGGGAGTTTGTACTATGAAGGGGCTGACTGGAATAGAGACAGGAATACTGACCAATGAGGTTAAGTAAACAAGGTGGAGGTCCGGCTCTGTCGGAGGATCTTGGACAGCAGACAAAAGAATCTTTTATCTCTTGCCATTTGGTTGCTCCAGGCAGTGAACTTTTCTGTAGGGAGACTAATCAGAGGCATTTTAGAATTTTAATCTGACACACGTGTGTGCTGAACCTGACAAAAGGGAGGGGGGGAGACACAAGAAGTAGCAAGAGAAGGACGTTGTCTCCATGAGCTGACGGGAACGGGGAGACACGGAAGCAAAGAGATAAGATTCGAGAAGCAGTTGCTAGGAAACACACTGGGATGGATGGATGGCCTCAAGATGAGCTTCAGGTTATGGGTCTCAAAGGCTAGGCTTGAGGAGAAAGGAAAAGGAACATGGCTTGGTAGATGTTTGATACTGGGTTACCAGGAAGTACAGCTACAGGCAGGGACTTGTGTTCAAGGGATTTGCTGGAGGACACACCAAACTGGTGCCCACTCAGGCTGCAAACTGCATCAGAGGAGTTAGGTTCATCTTAGTGCAAGGTCCCTGTGTGTGTGCGTGTGCGCACGCGCGTGCACACATGCACAAGCACAAGAGGCATTGTCTAAGGTCCGTTTGGAGCGTGTCCCAGAGAGGCTGCTGAGAAGAGGCAGCTGAGTGGACCAGCTGGGAACAGGATCTTGACCCAAATGGCAGCTGTGCAGAGCATCCATGTTGAGCACGTTGGAGCTGAGGCTGTAAGGAAATAAACAACTGGCAACCTGGAGCCAGCAAGAACCTGGAGGCCTAAGACGGCCACACCTGAAGAAGGGGATTAGATACTCAGACAGCGGACTTGAGGACAGTGGGACACAGGTGACATTATGAACGAGCTTGGAGCTCTTAGAAGGTCACCGATGGACAGAGGGGCGACAATTGGCGTGCCTGGCGGGAAGGTGGGTGGAGAAGAGGTTGGTAGGGGAAGCGCGGTAAAGCGGTAAGTGGCCCTTTGTGAGGACCGGAAGTCAAAGGGAAAAGGTCGAAGGGCAATGAGTAGGACAAAAGGTCGACATGTTTTTGTTCAGCGTTGTTGTTGGCCTTTGAGAGAAGTCATGGCTGACTGGTTGAGAAGCCGCAGTGAGCTCACATTCCCGCTCATATCCCGCGGCCTGACATTCTGACAAACACGAACCTTAGGACACTTTATTTTCTATTCCTTTTTGGTACTGGGACTGAACCCTGGGTCTCATACATGCTTTTGTGCTGAGCTATAGTCAGTCTCTTTAAAAAAGATTTTTTAAAAAAATATTTATTTCTATTTTAGGTGTATGAATGTTTACCTGCAGATGTTTGTGCACTACCCACATGCAATGCCTGGAGAGGCCAGAAAAGGACTTCAGATTCCCTGGAACTTAGTCCAATATGTGGGTTCTGGGAACTGAACCCATATTCTCTGCAAGAGCAGCAAGCGCTCTTAACTGCTGAGCCATCTCTCTAGCCCAATTTTTAGTCTTGAGACAATTTCTCACTAAGCTGCCCAGGCTTGTCTTGAACTCACTCTGTAGCCCAGGCAGGCTTAGAACTTGTCTCCCTGCCTACACCTCGCCAGTAGCTTGAATTATAGCCCCGGTCGCTAGGGAGTCTTCAGCTAACATTCACAGATTGCTCAACTGACCTAAAATTACTTTATGCTACCCAGCAAACCAGCCTGTCTCAGTGGCTTCAGGCAGGCGTTGCCAGGTTCATAGATCCTGCAGGTAAGGCACTAGAACAGAATAGTGGGGACAGGCTTGTCTCTGCACTGAGCGACTGGAATCACCCACAGCCTCCTCCACCCCAGTGTTGGTACAGACAGGGTGCTGGCTATTGCTAGGACTGGAAACTGAGGGAATATGTTGAAAGGCAAGGGGTATGGAGAAGTATGGAGAAAGCTTTGAGGTTTTTTTTTTGTTTGTTTGTTTTTTGTTTTTTGTTTTTTTTTGCCAGCTCAGGTATTGCTGGCTTTAGAAGAACAGTGTCACAACAGAAATAGGTCTAGTTTGTTTTGCTTCCTGTTTCTCTTGCACACTGCTGGCTGGTTGCTAAGAGACAAGGTATAATCTTCCCCCCCCCCTCAGTACTAGGGTTCAAACCCAGGCTTCATGAATACTATGCAAACACTTTACCCCTGAGCTACGCTTCAGAACCCTGTTACACTTATTTTATGATACCACTTTTTTTTTTTTTTTTTTTTTTTTTTTTTTTTGTGGGGGGTGGGTGTTTTTTTTTTTTTTTTTTTCTTTTTTTTTTTTTTAAGATTTATTTATTTATTATATATGAATACACTGTAGCTGTCTTCAGACACACCAGAAGAGGGCATCAGATCTCATTATAGATGGTTGTGAGCCACCATGTGGTTGCTGGGATTTGAACTCAGGACCTCTGGAAGTGCAGTCAGTGCTCTTAACCACTGAGCCATCTCTCCAGCCCCCATGATACCACTTTTAAAACGTTTATTTTGTTTTTATTTAATAACGCATATGTGAGCATGCCTGTGTTTGGGAATGTGAGTGTGTGAGTGCAGATGTTCAAAGAGGCTGGGGGGAGGGTTTGAATTCCCTGGGGCTGGAGTTACAGATGGTCATGAGCTGCCCAATGTAGGTGCTGGGAACAACTCGATCTTCTGCAAGAACACATGCTGTCTACTGCTGAGCCGTCTCTCTAGCTCCATTTTTTTTTTCTTTTAAGTGAAAATCAGAGAAAGGAGATTTATTGATTTATTTGTTGCATACATTAGGGAAGTGGAGCAAATAAAGGAGTCCAGCGACACTCCGAATCTTTTGGAGACAGGGTCTCATATATCCCAGACTGGCCTTGAATTTGCTAAATAACCAAGAATGACTTGAACAACTTGTTTGTTTCAGAGACGAGGTCCTTCTCTGTATCCCCTGGCTGTCCTGGAACTTGCTATATAGAACAGACTGGCTTTGAATTTTCAGAGTTTAAAGCTCTGGTTCCTCAGTGCTGCCATTGAAGGTATGTGTCTGGCAGCAACGTCTTTCTTTCTCAAGACTGGTTCTGTCCTTCCACCGTGGGTTCTGGGGGGGTCAGAATCAGTCAGGCAGGGGGTTTTTACTCTAATAATCAAGCTGACTTTCTTTCTTTCTTTCTTTCTTTCTTTCTTTCTCTCTTTCTTTCCTTCCTTCCTTCTTTCTTTCTTTTCTTCCTCCTCCTCCTCCTTCTTCTTCTATTTTTCTTCTATTATTTTATTATTATTATTATTATTATTATTATTATTATTATTCAGTTCACCATATATACCAGGCTGGCCTCAAACTCACAGATAGCCATCTGCCTCTGCTTCCTCCATGGTGCCTGGCCCTTTAACAACCTCCTCTTCCTCCTCCTCCTCCTCTTCTTCTTCCTCCTCCTCCTCTTTTTCCTCCTCCTCTTCCTCTTCTTCCTCCTCCTCCTTCTCTTCTTCCTCTTCCTCCCCCTCTTTCTCCTCCTCCTCTTCTTCCTCCTCCCCCCCTCCTCCTCTTCTTCTCCTCCTCCTCCTCCTCCTCCTCCTCCTTCTTCTTCTTCTACTCCACCTATTTATTACATTGATTTTCTTACTGTTACATGTGACTGTCAATGTATATATGGAGGTCAGAGAGGAACTGTATCCAACTCAAGCCTTCACCCACCAAACCATCTTTCTGGCCTGATACCATCACCTTTATGTAACTGGATCACTTTCCTCACACCCCATTAGTCAGAATGGGCTCCCACAGTGGAGTGTCAGTCACATGCCAAGGAGAGCATGTAGCAGGGGGCCATTCTTTTTGAAAGAAATAGCAGTAGCCTCCCCTTACTTTAGGATGCATTCTATGACTTCCCGAGTATGTCTAAAATTGGTTCCCAGGGGCTGGAGAGATGGCTCAGTGGTTAAGAGCACTGGGTGCTCTTCTAAAGGTCCTGAGTTCAATTCCCAGCACCCACATGGTGGCTCACACCCATCTGCAATTGGATCTAATGCCCTCTTCTGGTGTGTCTGAAGACAGTGACAGTGTAATTATATATACATAAAATAAATAAATAAAAAGTCTTTTTTTTAAAAAAAAATTAAAATTGGTTCCCAATTCACCATAAGCTACATTTTTCTGTTATATGTACGTATCTGTGATAAAATTGAATTCATAAATTAGGCACAGTCACAGATTAATAGTAAGTGTAATAAACAGTATAATCATACTAATACTGTACTAAAAAACTGTGAGATGTAGTGTCTTGAAATAGCTTACTGTGAGGGCTGGAGAGATGGCTTAGTGGTTAAGAGCACTGACTGCTCTTCCAGAGGTCCTGAGTTCAATTCCCAGCAACCACATAGTGGCTCACAACCATCTGTAATGGCATCCAATGCCCTCTTCCAGTGTGTCTGAAGACAGCTATAGTGTACTTACATACATAAAATAAATTTAAAAAAAAATAATGTGAAGATTTAAAAAAAAAAGCTTACTGTGTAGCACACATCCCATTTTCTGTGGTGATGTGGTAAATTGAGGTGCTTGATGTAGGCATTGAGACGTAGTTCTGGGTTACCATTGGCCTTTTGAACATGCGTCAGGAGGCTGTTCTGCCTGAGGGCATTGTACATCATGGGACCATGATGATGCAGGGTGAGCAGTGTATACAGGATGGATACTCTGGACAGAGGGATGATTCACATCCTGGGAGGGGCTGAGTAGGACAGCACTAGATTTCATCATGCAGCTTGAAACAGCAGAACTTAGGAACCGTGTATCTCTGTGATTTTCCATGTATTATGAGCAGGGGTAACAGAGGCTACCACATGTAAAGCATGGACAGAAGATTACTTAGATGGTTGTAGAAGGAAGGCTCCTCTTGGGCCCAGCATCTTCTTTTCACATATACTGTGTTGTTTGATCTAAACCTGGTATTGGGAGGATTTCAGTTAAAGCAACTGAGGCTCAGAAGGGAAAGTGGTTCAGGGCCCAGTGTTCAGCTGTGTCAGGACCCCTGGGTCTCTAGGTGTATGCTGATCTTACCAACAAAACACTTCAATATGAACTGTTCCTTCTTTCCCACATCAGCACAGGGCCACCACAGTGTAGAGGGGAGTCCCTGGGACCCCTGTTGACCGGTCCTGCATTTTAGAGGCATGATGGCTTATTTTACTTGTGTAAAATATTTTATTATTTTATGTGCGTGGGTGTCTTGACTCCATGTCTGTCTGTGTGCCAAGTGTATACCTGGTGGCAGCAGAGGTTAGGAGTCGGATCTCTCGTAATGCCAGTTACAGGTGGCTGTGAGATATGGGTCGCTGGGAACCAACATTGGTCTTCTAAAGGAGATGCCAATGCTCTTAATCAATAAGCCACTTCTCCAGCCAAAGCATCAAGGTGATTTAAGATGAACACTTTAGGGGAGCTGGGAAAACAAATAATATATAAGTCTTAGGGTTTTACTGCTGTGAGCAGACACCATGACCAAGGCGACTCTTATAAGGACAACATTTAATTGGGGCTGGCTTACAGGTTCAGAGGTTCAGTCCATTATCATCAAGGTGGGAGCATGGCAGTGTCCAGCAGCCATGATGTAGAAAGAGCTGAGATTTCTACATCTTGTTCTGAAAGGAAACAGAAGACTGGCTTCCCAGAGAGCTAGGATGAGGGTCTTAAAGCCTATGCCCACAATGACATGACTTCTTTCAACAAGGCCACACCCACTCCAACAAGGCCACACCTCCTAATAGTGCCAAACATATTCAAACCATCTATCTATCTGTCTGTCTGTCTATCTATCTATCTATCTATCTATCTATCATCTATTTTTATTATTTATTATTTTTTATTTTTTGGTTTTTCGTGTTTTTTTATCATCTATTTTTAAATGAAGACTATATATGATTTCTTTGGACAGAACTGAATTCAGCTTCTGAATTAGAGAGAAGGTCAGGATGAAGACCCCCTCCTCTCCCATCTCAGGGTTCTGGTTGATGAACAAGGGTAGGAAGGTAGGAAGTGGGCAGTAATGGGATCTTACCAGGGGCAGTTGAGCCATTGGACCCAGACCTGGGCAGAAAGAAGGAAAACTAAAGAGAAGCGGCTCGGAGCAGCTCTCCATCTCAGAGCGAGGAAGGGGATCCAATGCTGCCCATTCCCCAAGTTACATCTCAACCCCTAAACAGCTCAGTTCCCTCAGGAGAGAAATCCTGCTGAGGAAAGCAGTGGGGCGGGTGTTACATCAACCAAGAGCAGGCCAGGACAGATCTTGGGACTTGTACCAAGCCTTAATCTCTAAATCTTGCTGGTGCCTTTCTCCCTCCCCAGCCAAGTCTTTGACAGTATCTCTTTAGAAATGTCTCCAGGCTAGCAACTTCTTTCGGAGATTATAGCTCAGGAAAGGTCTGAAACCACGACTTCCACTTCTCGTGTGTGGGTTGGCGGCACAGGGCTTTCTTGTTCCGTGATGTACCAAGGAAGGCCACCTCTTGCTTGATCCCTGCTCTTCATGTCCCCAGCTACACCGACCCCACAGAGCCTTCTTGGATATTTCATTATTTTCTTTATTTTTTGTGTGTATACATATGTTTTGGAGACTCTCTCTCTGCCTGGGGAGATGTTAACAAATGTCTGCCTCTTTACCAGCCACCAAACCAAAAGTACCATTTCACCAGAGTCAAACTTGGAGAGCCAGTGAGTTTATTGGGTTTACTTAAGAGCCCAAGTGAGGGATGACTCACAGGAGCAAGAGTTACCCCCCAAAACAGCCACAGTGACGGATTTCACCCTAGAATAGATAGATGGCAACTTCCCCATGGTTGCACTGATGGAGTCCTGTCTTAGGCCTGGTCTTAGCTGCCCTCCTGGGCTCCTGGTACTTGGGACACTCTTGAAAAACTAACAAATGGGTGGACACCATTATGGTTTTGTTGGTGAAGACTGGGTGGGTGCCTGAGGTACACATATAAAAACCAAGTCTCGGTAGTGAGAAGATCAGGGTACTTGTGAGACGTCCCCACTATGATTTAAAATAAAATAACTATATTTTGTAAAAGGGCTTCTGTTCTGAAGCTTACTTTGTAGCCTGGGTAGGCTTGACTAGTGGCTATCCTCTTGCCTCAGCCTCCTGGGTACTAGGATTACAGGCAAGCGCCACCAGCCCTATGTGGATAGATGGGCTTTCTCCACTCAGTTTTCCCCATCCCTCTCTCTGTTGAAGGGAGACATCACCTCTTCCATGAAGTCCTTGATGAAAGCTTGCTGTGTCTCCAATGCCCTGCCTCCCCCACTTGGTTCACCTCCACAGTACAGTGCCTGAGTCACTCATGTTTCTTTGTTCAGGCCTGGCCAATGTGCCTCCCGGTCTCCCCCGCCCCCCCTACAGAAATTACTCACCAGTTACGTCATCGATCGCTGGAATGTGCACCGTCCTCCAAGATCCTCTTTCTTCCCACACCATCTATTGTTTTGTTTAAACGAACAATATTTTCCCAATAACGAGTGTTTACTGTGGAAAATTTAGATGCGAAACGTATACAAAGGATTCTCTCCTCGGGTGCCCCTTACTCCAGAGCTTCACGGGTGTCTGTCATTCTTTCTGCTACTTTATTTTGACAAGATCTCACCATGTAGCCCAGGCTGGCTTCAAACTCACAGTCGAATCTCAATCTCCTGTTTGCCGGGTGGGGCTGGGACAACCACGCTGGATGCTCGTTTTTTCCTTCTCCCTAAAATCCCTCCTTCACCCCCTACCACCCACTCTGTGAGTGAATCTTATCCTGTCTGTTGTGAAGCTCATTCTCTGAGAAACCTTGCCTCCCCCACAAGTCAGGACTCCTGTGACACATGCGGGGCCCAGTATTTTTCCTTATCGAACTAACCACAGCTAGAAATAAATGGTCATTTGTGTTCCTCTTGTTTGATATGTCTCCTAGATACGTGGCTTGATGTACAGGTTAAGACTGGCTTATTCATGTGTGTGTGTGTGTGCGTGTGTGTCTAGTCTCAGATGCATGATCCTCCTGCATCAGCCTCAAGCATACTGAGACTTCAGATATGTGCCACCAGCCTGGCATCTTATTATTTATCCTATCGGTCTCACTGACCAGCACAATGTCCAGTATATGGAAAACATATTGACACATCAAACCAGGACACTATCCTAGAATAACCATGTGGTCACATTCAATTACTCTCTATAAGGTCAATTTGAAGATTGAGGATGCAGCTCCGTTGGTAGAATACCTGTATAACATACGGTAAGTAGCCCTGGGTTCAGTCCCCAGCACTGTATAAACTGGGTGTAGTGGCCCATATTTGTAATCCCAGCACTCAGGAGGTAGATGCACAAGAATCGGAAGTTCAAGGCCATCCTCAGCCACAAGGTGAGTTCAAAGCCAGCTTGGGCCACATGAGATCTTGTCCTTAAAAGCCATTGTGTCGGGGACGTGATCCCGGAGAGCTGGCTCAGTGATTAAGAGGAACATACTTGTTCCTCTTGCAGAGGACCCCAGTTTGGTTTTCAGCATCTATGTGGTGGTTCACAACCATCTGAACTCTAGTTCCAGGGGATCTGACACCCTCTTCTGACCTTCGTGGGCACCAGGCACACAATGTGTACACATTATATATATATATGTGAAGACAAAACATTCATATACATAAAAATAAATAATTTTTCCAAAGGATCAATCAATGAGTAAAGATGGCTTAGCAGTTAAGACTACATACTGATATTTCAGAGGATCTAAGTTTGATTTCTGTCTCCCATATCAGGCCACTTACAGTGGCCTATAAAGGCAGCTCTAGGAGATAGATGCTCTCTTCCACGTGCACACATGTGCACACACAGAGAGACATACACACTCACATAAACACATAGTTAAAAGAAATTTATTTGATAAACACAGCTAATTGATTATGGTACACCTGACATGGTCCCAGAGACAGGACACTGAGCTAGAGGTTCTCACTCCCAAGGAGTCCTCAGCCTTTTCAAGAAGAAAGATTAGGCCGGGCGGTGGTGGTGCACACCTTTAATCCCAGCACTTGGGAGGCAGGCAGAGGCAGGCGAATTTCTGAGTTCAAGGCCAGCCTGGTCTACAGAGTGAATTCCAGGACAACCAGGACTACACAGAGAAACCCTGTCTCGAAAAAAACCAAAAAAAAAAAAAAAAAGAATGATTAGTAAATAAGATTTCTATATATCTTTCAAGTGTATGACAGCTAATATTAGGCTATATTCATTGACAGAATCCTGGAGAAGTGACACCATCCTGTTTAAAGATAATGTATTTTAATGTGTATGTGTGTGTACCTATGTGACCTTATGTGTATCATGTGCATATGGTGTCCTCAGAGACCAGAGTATGTCAAATCCACTGGAGATGGAGTTACAGGTAGATGTGGACCACCTGACAGAGATGCTGGAAACCAAACCCAGGTCTTCTGCAAAAGCAGTATGTTCTTTTAACTGCTATCTAACCAGCCTCAACATCATTTTAAAGATTTTTGCCATGCCTTTGGTCCCAGCACTTGGGAGGCAGAGGCAGGCGGATTTCTGAGTTTGAGGCCAGCCTGGTCTACAGAGTGGGTTCCAGGACAGCCAGGGCTATACAGAGAAACCCTGTCTCGAAAAACCAAAAAAAAATTTGCCCTTGCTAACGAGTTAACCTCACAGAATCTGGGATTATAGGTTGGGGATGGGGGCTGTGAGATTACAGGACAGTGACACAAAGGCAGGTAAGAAACAGAGCCAGGAGAGAACGGCAGAATACTAGAGGATATGGAAGGGGCTCTCACCCTGGAATCTTGTTGAAGCCTCTTGCCAGTTGCGAGCCAAGAATGCTAACAAGTGCTAGCAGGATAACTTAGTGGGTGAAGGCTTTTGTAGCCAACCCTCACTACTCGATTTTGATCTCTGGAACCCACATAGTGGAAAGAGAGAACAGACTCCCACAAGTTGTCCTCTGACCTCACCTCCACAAGCAACGCCCCCCCATGGGGGGGTAAATACAGGAAGTAAATACATGTAATTAAAAAAATTACAGAAAAAAAAAGAATTCCATAACAATTAACATTTGCTACGGAAGTTGCCAACATAGAGACATTGTTTCTTTTACACAGAGATGTTTCAAATAAGAATGTAAAAATAGCAATGAATCAGGCTCAAGGACTCGGCATATACGACTTGATTACTGCCTCCCTCCCCCCTGGAATTTCACAAACAAGATTAGTAACTTTGTTTCTTTGTGTCTAGGCTTTTTTTTTTTAAAGGTTAGTAATTTCTGTTTACAGTGGAGATATCCTAACTTCCTGCATGACCCTGACCTAAGATGTGACCTTATCTACACAACAGTTCTGTAAGTCACACACAAAACTCACTTGGATTCCTTAGCAACCATTGAAGAACTCACCAAAGTTGTACACCTAGGGTCTGGGAGTGGAGATTTCTTGGTAGAGTGCCTGCCTAGCGTGCCCTGGCATCAATGCCCAGCACCCCGTAGGTGATTGCCCATTGTTCCAAAACTTGGGAAGTAGAGGCACGTGGACCAGAAGTTCGTCATCCTGGGGCTACATAGCATGGACTAGCATGGGCTACTGGAGATGCTGTCTTAAGTGATGACAACAACAGGAACCTAGCACCAGGGCTTTTTCCATCCGCTCTACCTTAGGAAACTTTGCTGGTCTCTTCTGCTCCCACTCGTTCTGAGAATCTTCACCTCTTTGGTTTTTTGTTTTTAGACAGGTTCTCACTATGTAGTCATAGGTGCTCTGGAACTCACAGAGATCCACCTGCCTCTGCCTCCTGAGTGCCACTATGCCTGGTAATTCTCACATCTTTTGATATTTGCTGTAAAGATCTCTCTGGCCTGCATGTTTTTTTTCCCTCATGTCCACATCTTCCATCACCTCCGGCCCGGGTGTCCACCTTCACCTCCCACCTCTGCTATCCGCTGGTCTCACTTCACTCAGATCTCTTCTCCACTTTGAAGCCAGACTAAGCCATCCCAGGTGCAAGCACACACAGCCTTTCCCTGGCTTAAAACTCCAGTGGCTTCCCACAGGCTTTGCCAAAATACATTCAATGGGATTGGAGAGATTGCTCAGTGGCTGCTCTTGCACAGGACCTGGGTTTGGTTCCCACGACTGCTCACAACTCTCTCTTTTTTCCCCATTAATTTATTTATTTACTTACTTTACATCCTGATCACAGCCTCCCCCCCCTCCTTGTGCCCCCTCCTCACGCAACTCCTCCCTTTTACCTCTGAGAAGGGGGAAGTCCTTCCTGGGTACCATCCCACCCTGGCACCTCAAGTCACTGCAGGACTAGGCACATCTCCTACTGAGGCCAGACAAGTCAGTACCGTTAGGGGAACGGGATCCACAGGCAACAGAATCAGGTGAGCCCTGTTCTAGTTGTAGAGGGACCCACATGAAGACCAGGCTGTTCATCTGCAACTCTCTCTTTCTTTAATTCCTCTTTCTCTCTTCCCTTTCTGAGACAGGGCCTCACGTAACCCAGGCTCCTCTTACACTCACTGAGTTTGAGGATGAAACTCGAATTCCTGCCATTCCTATACCTCCCTCCCTTCAGACCTGCACTGCCATACTCAGTTTTATGTGCTGACTCTAACATTTCAGTAAGAGCTCTACCAACTGAGCTACACCCCCAGCCTGTTTGCTATCTATTATTTTTAAAAAAATAATTTTAATTAATGGATTTACTATTATTTATGTGTAAGAGTATTTCCCTACGTATAAGTCTAGACATCACATATATTCCTGGTTCCCCGTGGATGCCTGAAGAGGACTTTAGAACCCCTGGAACTGAAGTTGCAGATGATTGTGAGCCCCAGGCTCAGTAGTAGATTACATATATCTTTCTTGTGCAATCATGCTTTCTCATGGCTGTCAAGCCCTGCTCACACCTAGGCAAGTTGGGCATGGTGGCACCCATATCTGTGGCCCCAGCATTGGGCTGGCAGATGCTGGAGGATCTCACTTTGAGTTCTAAGCCAGCTTGGTATACATAGTGAGTTCTAGGCCAGCCAGGGCCACACAGTAAGACCCTTTCTGAAAAGACCAAACATACTTGGGGACTGTGGATCAGAGGCCACTGGGGGGTTGTATGTGTAGTGGGACTAGAGTCCCACACTTGTCCTGACACACTCTACCCTGTGTGCATTTCTCTACCTTTTGAAATCTCGTTATGATAAACCAGCAGACGCAATCATTTTCCTGAGTGTCATGAGCTATGCTTACAAGGTAACCAAGTATGCGAGGGGAATTGTGGGGATTTCAATTTACAACACAGTTAAAACAACTTTGGACTTTTATGTCCAGTTTTAAGTCCACTTAACAAAAGCTAGAGTTGGAACCTCAACTGAGAAAAATACCTCCATAAGATCTGGCTATAGGGCATTTTCTTAATTGGTGATTGACAGGGGAGGGCCCCGCCTATTGTGAATGATATCATCCCTGGGCTGGTGGTTCAGGACTCTATAAGAAAGCTGGTTGAGCAAGCCATGGGAGCAAGCCAGTAAGCAGCACCCCTCTATGGTTTTTGCATCAGTTTCTGCCTCCAGGTTCCTGTCCTGAGTCCCCTCCGTGATGGGCTGTTACCTGAAAGTGTAAGGTGAAATAAATACTTTCTTCCCCATGTTGCCTTCGCTATGGTATTCATTGTGACCTAGTAGGACAGAAGTAGGCACCAAGATTGTGTGGTATTTCTGGGACAGACCTGACCATGTAGTTTGGGGGAAGCTTGTGGAGGGCCTTTGGGCAAGAAAGAACTTTGAGTGTTCAAAGCTTGGTGAACTGTTCTGTAGGAGCTTGGAAGAAAGGAGTTTTGAGAGAAATGCACACAACAGAGGTTTGGCTTGTGATGTTTCAGAGGGAAGCAAAGACTCGGTTGGGCTATTTGTGTGAAGAGTATGTGGTGTCTGGTCAGTAGGAGCTGAAGAATTGGCTGTGATTAACGAGAGACCAAAATCACTAAAGTAAAACCTTTGCTTTGCTGGGACAATGGATGCTGGTTAGCTGGGGATGAAGGCTCAGCTGTGATTAAGAAACCAGCATCATTGAGGTGAAATCTGGGAAATGTTTCTTCAGGGTCAGCCACAGAAACTATGTTCTGGGGTATTGAAGGTTGTAATTTGTGCTGGCACCTTGTGATGGTTTCTTTGTATGTGCTCAGTCCAGGGAGTGAAGGTGTGACCCTATTAAAGTAGGTGTGGCCTTGTTGGATTAGGTGCATCACTGTGAGTGTGGGCTTTAAGACCCTCATTTTAGCTGCCTAGAAGCCAGTATTCTGCTAGCAGCCTTCAGGTGAAGATGTAGAACTCTCAGCTCCTCCTACATCGTGCCTGCCTGGATGCTGTCATGCTTCTTGCCTTGATGATAATGGACTGAACCTCTGAACCTGTAAATCAGCCCCAATTAAATATTGTTCTTTATAAGAGTTGCTTTGGTCATGGTATCTGTTCACAGCAGTAAAACCCTAACTAAGACACCGCTGAATTTAGTAATGTAAGAGTCACCCAGCTGGTGCTGGTTTTGAAGGCACGAAAGGGTCATGGAGAGCAGCTGAGGTTTGGCCCTGTTCGGCAGAGCAGGAATGAAGAGCGCCCAGGAGAGGCTATTGGTGAAAGTGCAGCTCAGTTGCAGCAAGGGACCCAGCAGTTTTAGAGATGCCAGTATCACAGGATACCAAGAACAGCAGCAGTGGTGAAGTGGAGCCAATCGGAGCATAGTACAATCTGTGTGTACTGCAGTGGTAAGAGCTGGAGAAATGATCCTAGGCCCTTAAAGGAGGCCAAAAGAACGTGAGTGAATCCCAGATAGCTGTACATTGAGTTACTTACACTTTTGAAGTTTGTTCAGATATGCATCATTCAGAGTGTGACTGTGTCCTGGTTTTTCCCCTCTTGAAGAAAGGGTTTAATTTATTTTTGATTTGATAGTAGCCTACCGTCAAGAGACTTTGAATTTTAAAGATTCTGAATTTCAGTTTTTTAAAGTACAATTTTCTTTTTATTTTATGAACATTAGGGATTTGTATGCATATATGTCTGTGTGAGGGCGTCAGATCCCCTGGAACTGGAGCTACAGACAATTGTGAGCTGCCTTGTAGATCCTGGGAATTGAACCTGGGTCCTCTGGAAGAGAAGCCAGTGCTCTTAACCACTGAGCTATCTCATTTTAAGTGAGTTGTTAAAAACTGTGGGACTGGGGCTGGAGAGATGGCTCAGTGGTTAAGAGCACTGACTGTTCTTCCAGAGGTCCTGAGTTCAAATCCCAGCAACCACATGGTGGCTCACAACCATCCGTAATGAGATTTGATGCCCTCTTCTGGTGTGTCTGAAGACAGCTACAGTGTATTCATAAGTAAAATAAATAAATCTTAAAAAACAAAAAACTGTGGGACTTTAAAACTTTGGAGTGTTCATATTCTAATGTTGATAGTGTGTAATCTTGGAGACTAATAAGAAAAAGAAAGGTTATAGCTTAATAATGTATATACATGTTAGGGCCTTGAGAGGTGGTGTGGGCTTTTGCTTGGTTGCTGTTGGTTTTGGTTTATTAAATAGTTATGTGTAAAGAATGGAGGAGGAGGAGAAGAAGGAGGAGAACGAAGAAGAGGGAGAGGAGGAGGAGGAGGGAGAGGAGGGAGATGAGGAGGAAGATATAGATATCCTGTTGTTAGATGATCAGATATCCTGTTAATCTAAGATCAAACTTGCCCCAAGGAACTCGACACCCCTAATCACCAGGAAGTAGTCTAACGATAACAATTTCCCCTCTATCCTTTTTTCTCTTCTGTCTAGTGTTAGGGGGTGGAGAAAGGTGGTAGAAGGAACCCACAAAATATCTCAAGTCCAGCTATAGACATGTCTCTGTGTCAAGATGACAAGGCGCAAGCTGTGCCTGCTAGTTTTATATCAACTTGACACAAATTAGAGTTCTCTGAAAGGAGGGAACCTCAACTGAGAAAATGCCTTCATAAGATCCAGCTGTAAGCCGGGCAGTGGTGGCACACGCCTTTAATCCCAGCACTTGGGAGGCAGAGGCAGGCGGATTTCTGAATTCGAGAGTTCGAGTCTAGCCTGGTCTACAGAGTGAGTTCCAGGACAGCCAGGACTACACAGAGAAACCCTGTCTCAAAAACAAAACAAAAAAAACAAACAAAAAAAGAAAACCAAAAAACAAAAACAACAACAAAGACCCAGCTGTAAAGCATTTTCTAAATTAGTGATTGATAGGGAAGAGCCCACCGCATTGTGGGTGGTGTCACCTCTGGGCTGGTGGTCCTGGGTTCTATAAGAAAGCAGGGTGAGCAGGCCATGGTAAGCAAGCCAGCAGGCAGCACTCCTTCAAGGCCTCTGTATCAGCTCCTGCCTCTAGATTCCTTTCCTGACTTCCCACAGTGATGAACTGTTACCTGGGAGTGTAAAGTAAAATAAACCCTTTCCCTCCCAAGTTGCCTTGGTCATGGTACTTCATCACAGCAATAGTAACCCTAACTAGAATGGGCTTTAACAGGCATCTAAACTGAGGCTCAGTCAGTGAGATGTCTCACCAGGTAAAGCCACTTGCTGTCAAGCCTGGTCACCTGCCTTTGGTCCTCAGAACCCACAAGGCAGATGGAGAGAACTAACTTTTGTAACAGTATCTTTTATTCTCCTGTTGTAATTGTTGCCAGCCTCTGTCTGCTAACCTAGGCCTAGTCCCAGAAGCTTCTAGACTCTGCTGTACCATCTAATCTAGGCCTAGAATGTTCTCAGCCTCTGAGACTAAGCTCACACTTTCTTGTTCTTGATAAACTCTAGCTGGCTGGATCACCTCAGCTGTTCTGTCTGAAAACTCCTCTCACAGCTGACTTATATTCAACCTGGCTTTTCTCTCAGTCTCTGAATTGTTTTGCTTGGCTAAAACTAACTCTAGTAATCTTTTCTATTCTTCTGGCTCCTTCTGATTCTCTTGCTTGTTCTGTCTTCACTTGTGTCTAGTTTAGTCTCTCTTCAATCTGTCTCTGTAGAATTTTCCTGGTAAAACTGTCTCTTTCTCCCTCTCAGCTGCTTTACTCTCCCTCTCAACTCTCCTGTATCCTGTGCTATACTTGTCCCCTCTTGTACTGTCTCTCCCTTAAGTAACTTCCCTTTCTTTTCTCTTCTCCTAAGGGATGAGCATATCCTATTCTGTCAAATCGTTCTCTGATTCGTTACTTTGTCTGCCACTCAATTAGATATCACTTTCAAACATGAGTGCTTTCTCTTACAAACTAACTTTACCTTCATTGTTTGGCGTTAAAGGTGTCCCCTAAGGGAGTGTCTGTATTCCAACCAGGGGGATTAAAAGTGTGTGCTAAGGGCTAAGTCACACCACAACTAGAAACAGGTTCAAATATCCTGTAATAAACTTTCCCAAGTTGTTCTTTGACCTGAACGTGTTCAACATAGTATGTGAGTGTCTCCCTATAATTTAATGTAATTAAGATTTTTGGCAGATGCTTCCAGGGAGGACTATGTTTCCAGGGAGGACTATGAATGGGATCTTGTGTATTTCCAAGTTCTAAGTGAGAAAATGTGTGAACTCCAAATGTGCTTTCCCTGACATACTCTGGGCTTCTTCCCTCTGTCTCTGAAGCCTGCCCCTCCTTGCCATGTGGCTGCTAGTAGACCCTCAACTGCAAAAGGTATGACTTTCCTCTTTCTGACAATTGTTAAGATTTATAGCTTTCCTGCTCTGTTTTTCTCTTATACACTAGACAATCTTTTTGTTTGTTTGTTTGTTTGTTTGAGACAGGATTTCTCTGTCTTGGAACTTACTCTGTAGACCAGGCTGGCCTCGAACTCAGAAATCCACCTGCCTCTGCCACCCAAGTGCTAAGATTAAAGGCATGCACCACCACTGCCCAGCTTCTCTTATAAACTAATAAAATTGTTCTCAAGCTGAAAAAAAAAAACCAGGTTTTTTTAGTGTGTGTGTGTGTGTGTGTGTGTGTGTGTGTGTGTGTGGCAGTGTGGGGCTGGAGATGTGTCTCAGTTGGTAGGTTGCTGGCTGGTCTGTCTTGTATGAATGAATGTCTAGTGTTACATAAAAACTGGCTATGATAGCCTACAGCTAAAATCTCAGTGTGGGAAGTGTAGGCAGGAGGATCAGAACTTCAAGGTGGAGGCTGGAGAGATGGCTGTACAATTAAGAACATTTAATCTTTCTTCAGAGGAAACAGGTTAGGTTCCCAGGACTCATGAGAGCTATTCACTAGTTCCAATGAACGTGATGCCCTTGTCGACTCTGAGGGCACCTATACAGGCCTTGTGTACATAAATGCATGCAGGCACACCCATATACACATAAAATAAATCTTTTTTTTAAAGTTCAAGGTTGTCCTCAACTAGTTAGAAGCTGGCCTGGAATCCATGACCCTCTGACTAAAAAAAATAAAATAAAATAAAAAATAAAAATAAAGGTGGTGGACAGGGGTTGGGTTTAATCTCCTCCAGCAACACCCTCTCACAAAACATTGGAGCCATTATAGAGACCTGAGGCCCTTATCCTGAGGGATTTGATCCCATCTCTAGAACAGGTCAGGACTGGATCAGATTAGATCAGGAAGGACAATTCATTGTGAACTTAGAGTAACAACTTGTTTAAAACTAACAAGCAATAAAAATGTTCCCTTCCTTGTCCTTGTACTTACGGGTTTGGCTTTTTGTTTGTTTTAGAACAAGGAGGAAGAATCTGGCTAGGACCTGGTGCTGCTATAAAGGGGGTGGAGGTGGGGGCTAGTACTCTGCCTGTTGGTGGACTCTGGACCTCTGGGGACTCTGAGACAAGAGGCATGTGCAAGTTTTTCAGGGCACAGGAAACCATCAGTCTGTTCTAGAGCTGCAGAGGGGACAGCGTTTAGAGCCTTGACACAATCCCAGCCCTAGCTAGCACCAGCTCAAGAGTCCATTCATTGTACCTACCTGTAATCCTACCGCTCAGGAAGTAGAGGCAGAAGGATCAGACCAACCAGGGCAACCCTGTCTCAGCACCACAGAGCAGGACATGGAGCTGAGAGCTGGCTCAGTGGGAAAGATGCTAGCTATGTAAGGAGTCTGAGTGCAGATCCCAAGTAACCAGGTAAAAGCCAAGTAAGAAGTAGGTGTGTTCCAGGGGCTCTATGGTTAGTGTCTTAGTTAGGGTTATACTGCTGTGAACAGACAACACGCATGCTGTGAACAGGTGGCTCTTTAAAGACAACGTTTAATTGGGGGTGGCTTACAGGTTCAGAGGTTCAGTCCATTATCATCAAGGTAGAAACATGGCAGCATCCAGGCAGACATGGTGCAGGAGGAGCTGAGAGTTCTACATCTTCATCTGAAGGCTGCTAGCAGAATACTTACTTCCAGGCAGCTAGGATGAGGGTCTTTTATAACCCATAGTAACACACCTACTCAAACAGGGTCGTACCTCCTAAAAGTGCCGCTTCCTGGATCAAGCATATACAAACCATCACAGTCAGCCAGCCTAGCTGACACCACAAACTCTGGGTTCAGTAACCAACTAAGTCTCAGAATAAGGTACAAGGCAATAGAGGGTGACATCAAAAATCAACTTCTTGCTTGCTTCCTCATATGTCCTTAGAAGTGAGTGACCTCCATACACATGCTCACATGCACATCACACACACATGCACACACACACACACATACACATGCACACACACACATACACACGGAGGGGAGGAGGAGGAGAGAGGGAGTAGGAAGAGGAGAGGGGGAGGTGGAAGGAGAGGGAAGGAGAGAGGGGGAAAGAGGGGGAGAAACATCGCATTCACAGAAACTCATACACACTCAACACTAAAAAAAGAGAAATAAAAACATGAAATCACTAAGGTCCTGACATTCTGTTCTGACTCCATTCTGTGCTTAGATCTCAACCCTCCCGTCCTTAATAGTCACATCTGTCTTGGTGACACATCTGAGATTTCTGTGGCCTGGGCCGCAGTCTAAATGTACTAACTAAATAATAGACAAGTTATGTCTAAAACAACAGCTATGTCCTGCCAGGAATGAATGTTTCAAGGTTGCTCCACTGACTTTGATGTATCTTTCTGGGTTTTGCTTTTACAAACTGTATCCCTAAACTCCAGCACCAAGAGACTTTTCGGAGGGCTCAAGCTCACTCTTGGTCAGGTGGTCAGCTGGCTGAATCAACGGTTGTTAACTATCTCTGGTGGATCATTACAAGACAGTAGCAACAATGAAGATCAAACAGAACAGAATACCTACAGATGGAGGAAACCAACCAGACAATGAATGATACAGACTGCTGACTTCCCAACACAGTTGTTGGTGGCCTTTCTTTTTCCTTCATGTCTATCTCCTCTTCCTCCCTCCTCCTCCCCCTCCTCCTCTTTCTCCTTATCTTCCTCCTTCTCTCTCTTCCTCATTCTCTTCTTCCTCCTCCTGCTCCTTCTCTGCCTCTCCTGTCTGTTCCCTCTCTTAGTCCTCCTCCTCTTCTTCCTCTTTCTGCTTCTCTTCCCCCTCCTTCTTCTGCTCCTCTTCCTCCTCCTGCTACACCTCCTCTCCTTCCTTTCTGCTTGCCCTCTCCTTTCCTTCTGCTCCTCCTTTTTTCCCTCCTCTTCTATTCTTCTTGTCTACCTCCTCCTTCCTTCCTCCCCTCCTTTTTCTCCTTCTTTTCCTCCTCTCGTTCCTCCTCTTCCTTCTCTCCCTCCTCCTCTTTTTCTCCTCTTCTCCTCTTCTTCCTAGTTTTTTCTCCTCCCATTCCTCTTTCTTCTCCTCCTCTCTCTTCTTCTCCTTTCTTTTTTCTTCTCCTCCCTGCTTCTTCCTCCTCACTCTCCTCCTCCGCATGTTCGTAGGACTTCACTTTGTTATTTGCTGAGCCAGTCTCTCTGAGTGGTCCAGATTGACCTTGAACTTGTGGTCTGCCTATTTTATTCTCCTAAATGCTGGATGCAAGGTTGTTTTGTTTGTGACTTTCTTGGTTTCACAGATGCTTTTCATGGGTTATCAGAAACAGCCACGTATGGTAATGTGCCTGTAACCCTAGCAGTAGGAGGTGGGAGAAGCAGGGGACTGTTGCCAACTCAAGGCCAGCTGCCAGCTCAAGGCCAGCCAAAGCAACATAGTGGCACTGTCAGACACCAGAAACAGCTGGGGTGGGAAGATAGCCTAGGTTCAGGGGAGCCCACAGGCATTGGCAGGGAGTAGGCAGTGCTAGCCACATAGACTCTTCTATTTGCTGTGGGCTGCATAAGCCTGGGCTTTGTGTATGACACAGAGGAGGTGGGATCTATCAGATAATGGAGCTCCAGCTAAAGCCAGACTACTTGTGACAGAAACAGGACATTACGGCCTCAAGCTGTCTGGCCTTCACAGGCATGGGTATGTGTTATGTCTGCATCTTGGTGACAAAAATCCCTGACGAAGGCTTGAGGAAGAGTTCATCCTGGTTTGTGGTTATAGAGGTTACAGTAACCCATCACGGTTGCAAGGGCATGACAGAGTTCATGGTGGCGAAATCTGACTATGAGGTGAAGATCAGAAATCAAGGCTGGAAGCAGGGATGACTTTAACCCCCTAAAATTTTGTCAGCCATATCCCATGTCCAAAAGACTGACTGTTCTCCAACTTGGGGGTTCCTCCTGCCTTACGATCCCATACACTGGGATTATAGCTATGTTCATATCATGGCACCCTGGCTTTCTTTTAAAACCGTCATGTAGATTTTATGATAGAAAATGGTTTTCAGAATTTAAGATGATAAAAAAATAAAAAAATAATAAAAATAAAAAGAGAGAGAGAGAGAAAAGGAGAAAAGGCTGGGCGGTGGTGGCGCACGCCTTTAATCCCAGCACTTGGGAGGCAGAGGCAAGTGGATTTCTGAGTTCGAGGCCAGCCTGGTCTACAGTGTGAGTTCTAGGACAGCCAGGACTATACAGAGAAACCTTGTCTCGAAAAACAAACAAACAAACAAAAAAAACAGAATTTAAGATGATGATGGATGTGGTCACATCTCTTTAGTCCCAGCACTTGAAAGGCAGACGCAAATGGATTTCTAGGACTTGAAGGCCAGCTAGAGCTACATAGTGAGATCCTATCTCAAACAAAACAAGAAAAATTAAAATGAAGACTGGGCATGATGATGTGTGCTCATCATTCAAGCATTTGGGAGGCCGAGGCAGGAGAAGCCTTGTAAGCTAGAAGCCATCCTAGGATTCCCAGAGAGATGCCATCTCAAAACAAACAATTTAAACAGCAGCAAAAAACTCATCAGATTGCTAAATTCTTCCCATTCTAGGACAGCTGGGGATGACAGGAAGAGCCTGTAACCCAGGCCTGAGCTGAGAAGGACAAGGATACTTCCCAGCTGCCTGTCTGTGTGTCCTAAGGGTTACTGGAGGCCAGGCTGTGTATCCTGATGATAAAGGTCAGGCCCATTGCTGGAAAGTTCCTTTACTCTGTCAAGGAACACTCATTCAATATCTATATAGCAAACACTGGGCTTTGCCAATGAGCAGGACTGTGCTTCCTGGCTCTCCAGTGAGGACCATGAGTTTAAAGCAGGTATGTGTGTGTAGGGGTATGTTTGTATATGTGTATGTAAGTATATGTGTGTGTATGTAAGAATGTATGTATGTATGGGCATGTGTATGTTGGCACACTTGAGTGCCTTATCACATACACAGAAGTCAGAGAACATGCAGGAATCCATTCTCTCTGTCCACCGTGTAGATTCAGTCCAGGGATTGAACACATCAGGCTTGGAGTCAGGTGCCCTAACCCACTGAGCTATCTCAAAGTCCCATTAACCAGTTCTTTGGTAACTACAACCAAAACAGTATTATAGACTTCAGTGGGCTTCAGATCTCCTGGAGCTAGAGTTACCGGAAGTTGTGAGCTACCTAATGTAGGCACTGGGAACTGCACTCCAGTCCTTTGGAAGAACAGGAGGCTCTCTTATTTGCTGAGCCACCTCTCCACTCCTAAGTTAGTCTTTCTGGCAGTATTGGGAATTAGACCTAGACCTTCACACATGCTGGTAAGTGCTCTACTGCTGAACTATAGACACAGCCATTTATTTTATTTATTTATTTATTTATTTATTTATTTATTTATTTATTTTCTGACATAGAGTCTTCCTGTATAGCTCAAGACTCTATGTATGGCCTGGAACTCTACATCTTAGAGAAAACGGTTTGGAACTTGTGGCTATCCTCCTGCCTCTGCTTCTCAAGTGCTGGAGTTACAGGCATGTGCTTCACACTCAGCTTTATTTGCTTCTGTATTTATTTACCTGAACAATTGTGTTGGTATGTTGTCCAGGCTGGCCTTGAACTTGGGAACTTACTTGTTGTATTAGGGTCATCTAGAGGAACAGAAATTATAGAATGAATCGATGTATAGGGGGGGAATTTATTAGAATGGCTCGCAGACTGTGGTCCAGCTAATCCAACAATCGCTGTCTACCAATGAAAGGTGTAAGAATCTATTAGTTGAACCTGGGCTTATAGGGGCTCACAGAGACTGAATTGCCATCCATAGGAGTGACCTGGGTCCTCTGTACATTTTTAACAGTTGTGTGGCTTGGTCTTCATGTGGGACTTCTAACAGCTGGAGCAGGGACTATCTCTGACTCTGTTGCCTGCCTTTGGATCCTTTCCTTCTACTGGGCTGCCTTGTCTAGCTTTAATAGGAGAAGATGCGCCTAGTCTCACTGCAGCTTGATATTGCCACGGCTGGTTGATATCCATGGGAAGTTTGTCCTTTTCTAAAAAGAAATGAAGGAGGCGTAGATGTAGGATGTGGAGGGGAGGTAGAGAGAAGGGACTGGGAGGAGAGGAGAGAGGAGGAGACTGCAATCAGAACGTAAAACAAAACAAAAACAATCCACTGGTCATTCAGTTCACAGCATCTCAGCTGGTCTTCAGGAAACACTGGAATCCTGAAGAAGTAGGTTCTTATGCCAGTTCAGGAATAGACTTGCCACTGAGGCGAGCAAGCAGGCAAAGAGAGCAAGGTTTTATCTTCTATGTCCTTTGTATAGGCCGCCAGCAGAAGGTGGATCTTCCCACGAAGATCCAGTTTAGAAATGGATCTTCCTACTGCAAATGATTTAATTAAGAAAAAATGGCTGTGCCCAGCCATTTGAGTTTTAGTTGAGTCTGAGTGTAGTCAAATTGACAACCACCAATAGCCACAGCAGGTGCGTCCCCAAACTTTCACGTTTCTGGAACAACAGGTGTGTGCACTGGGACTACAGATGTGTGTACTGGGATTACAGGTGTGTGCACTGGGACTACAGGTGTGTGTACTGGGACTATAAATGTGTGCACTGGGACTACAGGTGTGTGCACTGGGACTACAGGTAGTCCCAGTAGAATAGGCCCTGGCCCTATTCTGTCTTTACAGCAGGTTGCATGTATTCTCATTGCTGAGTTTTGAGAATTCTTTGTGTGTTTCCTGCCACTTAATTTTAAATCCTCTGAACAGGATCTTTCGCATGGTAAATGCCTTTTGTTGTTTATTTTTTTATTGACACATAACTGAGGCACAGCAAAGCCTGTGTTTTTTTTTTTTTAAGATTTATTTATTGTATATGAGCACAACACTGTTGCTGTCTTCAGACACACCAGAAGAGGCACCAGATCCTATTACTCCCATTACGGATGGTTGTGAGCCACTGTGTGGTTGCTGGGAATTGAACTCAGGACCTCTGGAAGAACAGTTAGTGCTCTTTTGTTTTGTTTTGTTTTTGTTTTTTGTTTTTGTTTTTCGAGACAGAGTAGCCCTGGCTGTCCTGGAACTCACTCTGTAGACCAGGCTAGCCTCGAACTCTCGAACTCAGAAATCTGCCTGCCTCTGCTTCCCAAGTGCTGGGATTAAAGGCGAGCGCCACCACCGCCTGGCTCAGTTAGTGCTCTTAACCTCTGAGCCATGTCTCCAGCCCAAAGCATGTGAATCTTAAGTATGCAGCTTGCGTGGCTGTTCCCAATCTGATAGCATCCAGAGGCTTCTCTCCTTCCTCTTTCCAATCAATATGCAGCACCCATTTCCTCCCCTGACCAAAGAGCCACAGTTTCCGCTTCTTTCACCACAGATTGGTTATGACTGGAAGGTTTTTTTCTTTCTTTTTCCATCTTTTGAGACAGGGACTTATTGTGTAGACTCAGCTGGCCTTAAACTCACAAGAGATCTGCCTGCTTCTGCCTCCTAAGTATTCAGATTAATTTCTTTTTTGAGAGCCCAGGAAAAAAGGGTTGAGACAAGGCTTCCTATGTGGCTCAGGCTGGCCTTGAACTCATAATCCTCTTACCTCAGCCTCTTAACCTGGAAAGGTCTCTATTAAATGACTGTCTTGGGTGCTGCCAGCCTTTCCATCTCTTGAAGAAGACACCAACACCTATCAGCAAATGTCATTCAGAGAGGCTGGTGAGAAAAGTGGGGATTCCTGAATCCCAGTGAGCAAACTTCACAGCAGGCTCAAAGAAAGAAAGAGCTTCAAACTCAAGTGGGTGGGGCAGTTCTCCCAACCAAAAGACAGGGAATCAGCCTTTGTTTATAACAGTTGCTGAATATAAAACAAACCACATAGCTGTGAATCTTGGCCACCAAATATGTAAACTGAGAACAGCCATATCTGCATAAGCTGGTCATTCTCACATGCACAGTCCATGACACTCAGGAGAGAGACATCAGGAGGCATAGGAGTTCAATGCTAGCCTTGGTTACAGAGTGAGTTTGAGGTTGGCCTGGTCTGTACGGCAAGTTCCAGCATAGCCAGAGTGACACAGCAAAACTCTGCATCAAACAAACAAAATACAAAGAAAAGGGAAAGAGGAGAAGAAGGATCAACAAAGTTTATGAGGGAGGAGGAAAGCAGGGTGAGCCTATGAGAACAGATCGACCAACAGCAGAGGCAGATGGAAACGATCCTGTTTAGCTGTTCACCACAGGCAAGTAATTTGTCATGCTGGGGCAGCAAAAACCAAGCTTGGCTATCAGCATGTGGCCATCTACTTCCCAGTCTCCCACCCATCAGACTTGAGGCCTGAAGGGAGGGAGTCTTCAAGAATAAAGAGAGAAAGAACTCGGCCCCCCCCACCCCCCAGGGAGTTAGAAGGGATTCCTGGATAACTGGGAGTCAGCCAGAGCAGGGTTCAGGAAGGGGAAGAGGGTCAAGAAGCAACAGGAGCCCAGGGTGGAGGCAAGGGGCATCAGGAGAGGCCACAGCAAACTCAGATCCTGATGCAGACTCTAGGACTCCGGGCACGCTGTGGACTCGGGACCCGGTGCAGACTCCAGTACGTTTAGATGTTGGTCTTCCTGTAGATGGAGTAGCAGCGATCTGGGATGTCTTAATGAAGAAAACAACATACTCAGATGTTAGTTAAATTACCCTGTCTGCTGTGTGAACAGTGTGGGGCGGTTGGGGTGGGGTGTCTCTAAATTAGGCTGTACGTCACACACAGGGTGTGCAAAGAGATAAGTTAGCCTCTGGAGAATCTGCTGCAGGCCAGGCATTATTTCATGTGGGCTGGTCTGTCTTGTCTCTTCTTCTTTTCTCTCCCCCCTCTTCTCATCTCTTCCCTTCTTCTCCAACTTCACTCTATCTCTGCATGGTCTCATGTATCCCAGGCTGGACTTGAACTCGAACTCCTGAGTTTCTTGACTCCACCTTTCATGTGAAAAGATGGACACCACCATATCAGACAATATTTGTGAATTTGTTTTTGTTTGTTTGTTTTGAGACAGGACCTTTTGATTTAGCTCAGACTGGTTTTGAAGCTGCAGTTCTCCTGCCTTAGTCTCCCTAGTATTGGGATTATAGGCTTGTGCCATTGTGCTTGGATAACTCTTTGAGTTATCTTTCATACTGGTTCCCCCAAATAACTATATTAGTCGGACATGATGGCATTCACCTTCCCTAATGCTTGGATATCTGTGGAGGGAGAAAACCACTGGTGCCCCTAAGCAGGAGACCAGCCTTGGTAACCCTGTCCCAATACAAAAACATAAATGAAAATGAACCAACTGTACTAATTCTGCTCCTTTACTTCTCACAGAGATCTGCTGGGCTCTGCCTCCGAGTACTAGGATCAAAGGCATGTGCCACCAAGCCTGGCACAGCAGGTATTTTTAATCTTTCTTGCGTGTGTGTGTGTGTGTGTGTGTGTGTGTCTGTAGTGACAAGTTTGGAGTTTTGATTTCTCTAAAAAGCACAAATATTAAAAGAATATGTTTTCATTTTAATTCTATGTGTGGGATATGGGGCTGTTTCAGATTGTCCACAGCAGCTGACTATGATTTGCTTCATACTCTAGCAGGGGCGTGGTTTTACCAGCTGTAGTTAGTTTCTGGCAATGTGTGATATCTGGAAATGTGGGGGCTTTTCAGAGGGTCTATAAATGCTAGGGCCCGGAAAGATGGTGTGGGTTGTTGGTTGCAGTTTGTTAAGAAGTTGTGTGCAGGGCTGGTGAGATGGCTCAACGGTTAAGAGCACTGACTGCTCTTCTGGAGGTCCTGAGTTCAAATCCCAGCAACCACATGGTGGCTCACAACCATCTGTAATGAGATCTTATGCCCTCTTATGGGGTGTCTGAAGACAGCTACAGTGTACTTCCATATAATAAATAAAACCACAGGGTCAGAGTGAATAGGGCTGGAGCGAGAAGGTATGCTAAAACAAACAAACAACAACAACAACAAAACCAATTTCCAAATCCTATTGAGGAAGCATAGCTTAAATATGTATTGTATGAGAGATGACTAAATAAAATTTTAGAAAAAAAAAGTTGTAAAGTTGTGTGCAAGGAAGAAAGAAGAAATTAGATAACCTGATGGCAAAAATCAAACTTGCCCCAGGGAACTCAATGCTCCTGTCAAGAAGTAGTCTAAGGATAACACTGACCCCCCTCCCCCCACTTTTTTCTCTCCTATCTATTAGAGGGTTGAAAGGATGAAAGAAAAGGAGTGAAGAAGGGTAGGAGAAAGAAGAACCCACAAAGAAGCCAATGCTTGTGTGCTCCCGGCAGAAGCCGGAGGTTGACACTAAGTATCTTTTTCCATCACTCTCCACCTTATTTTTTGAAACAATGTCTCGCACTGAATCTGGAGCGCCCTGATTTAGCAAGACTGGCTGGCTAATGAACTTCAGGGATTCCCTCTGTCTCAGCCTCCCCAGTAGGGAGGTATAGATATATACTGTTACATCCAGCTTTATATGGATGCTGGGAATCTGAACTCAGGTCCTTAAGCTTCTGTGGCAGGCACTTTATTCACTGAGCTATTTCTCCAACTCAAGCTGGCTCTGGATTCATGATATTCTTGTCCCCAATTCTTGAGCATCTGCCTGTTGGATCATTATAATCATTTGGTAACTGGGCACGGAAGTCAAATAGCTGAGCGAACCATGGGCAGGATCCCTCTTCATGTGGAGCAGGCTGCCTGGCTCTGGAACAGTGCCATCATCCTCTCTCTTGCCTCCTCAGGTCCAGCTTCTCTGAGCAAGGCAGAACTCTACAGTGCCATGTACTTCAGGCTATGAAAGCACTCACACAGATGACGTCACTCCAGCCGTGCAACTGGGAGAAGGGCATGATTACTAATAGTTGAAAAAAATATTATCAAAAGAAGTGTAGCGATTTGTCAAAGGTCAGATCCTGGTGGAAGAACTCCTCTTCAGACATCTTCTGACTCGGCATCCAGTGCTTAGCCTTGCAACATTAGTCAGCTGATGCAACCAGCCTTGAACCTCACACGTGGCACCGGGCATGAGGTCAAGGCCAGAGCTATTTCCCCCCCACCCCCCGGACTACTCACCTTCCTTCTGTCTAGGAAAACACTTTTCTGGGCTCAGAGAGAGGGGAGGGGGCGAGAAGGATCGGGTCACAGAGAAGTAAGGGATTGGCATCAATTTCCTTTTGTTGAGCAATGGTTTCCGCCATCTGGACAGGTGACGTCAGCTGTCTGGATTTCAGCCACGGTTCTGTGGTTCAGGCGCCCAGGAAGTAGACTTCCGGCTAGAAAGGCTCTGACCTAAGGGAGGAGCCTCGCAACTTGTAAAGACAGGAATCACTCCAGGGAAGGTTTCACTGTAGGAGAAATCAGGTTCAGTGGCCGAGAGGAGCTCAGCCACTGGTGAGGGGCAGGAACCTCAGCAAGAGAGGAATAATGTCTTCATCTCGGTCGATTTTCGTGACTAATAGATTCGAGTATATTGGGAGTGGGTGGAGGAAAGGTAAGCAAAGCCAGGGAAAAAGACACACAAACTGAAGGTAAACACAGGCCAAGAATAGAAGCCTGATCCTAACCCTGGAAATCTTTGCAGGGACACTAAATCCTCAAGAGAGCGGAGCTGGGCTCCTGAATAACTTCACTTTTGGAATTTCAAAAGTGAACCTTAGAAAGACAACTAAGCAACAGATTCATTAACTAAGCAGAAAGCTAAGCTATACCCTCTCCCTTCTTTGGTCTCCACAGTCCCCAGGCCTGGTTCCTGAACCAGCTTACTCACCCTAACCCTTCTAATTTTATCTCTTGTGGTCCTCACAGTGATAGTGGGACGGAAGAAATAGATGCCTTTATTTACTTACCTTCTTTTTTTATCTCTCTTGAGACAAAGAGTTGCTTTGTAGTTCAAGCTAGCCACAAGCTCACACCAATCCTCCTGCCTCTGCTTCCCAAGTGGTAGTATTACAGGTGTCAGCATCATTCCAGCCTATGCATTTTAATGCAATAAAGCATAGGTAAGCATACAGTTGAGTGGCATTAAGCCTGTCCTCACTGTGTGCACCCATCAGCAGATTCCCCTTTGAGATATTATAGTTTCCTACTCAGGAACCTAAATATGCTAGCCCAGAGCCCTACCACTGAGCAACTCCAGACTCTATTTTTGTTTCATACATATGAGTGTCTTCTTGCTTGCATACATATGTGTGTGTATGATACCCAGAGAGGTCAGAGAAGGTCTCAGATCTCCTGGAGCTGCAGGTGGTTGTGAGCTGTCCGGTGTGGGTGCTAGGAACTGAGCTCAGGTCCCCTGGCAGAGCAGCAGGAGCTTTAACTATTGAGCCTGAAAATGGCCCCAGTTTACCCTTTTAGAGGGAAAGTGAAGTTTGAAAAATATTCATAGAGTAGCCGGTGTAGATTGTAGCCATTGCCACGACTGACTTTTTTTTAAAAAAAAAAGATTTATTGATTGTATGTATATGAGTACACTGTAGCTGTCTTCAGGCACACCAGGAGAAGGCATCGGATCCCATCACAGATGGTTGTGAGCCACCATGTGGTTGCTGGGATTTGAACTCATGACCTCTAGAAGAGCAGTCAGTGCTCTTAACCACTGAGCCATCTCTCCAGCCCCCACAACTGACTTTAGAACATTTTTATTCTCCTCAAAAGACCACATACAGAGCTGAGCGGGATGGCAGGCGCATGCAATCCCAGTACTTGGGAAGCTAAGGCAGGAGAATTGTTCTGAGTTGGAGGCTAGCCTGAGGTACATGAACAAAAAGGGCTACACAGAATCACAGAATTTTTTTTTTCACAAGTCTTTTCTTCTCCAGTCCCAGGCAATTCCGTTTGTCTTGACAGATCTGTGTATTCAGGATGTTTCAGGATTCATCCCTGTTAGAGCATGCGTCTTTTCGCTCTCCTGCTCAAGACGTTCACTGGGTGGCTCTACCATGTCTTCACCCACCCATCCCTTCTGGCCATTTATTTTGGGTGATGGTTCATCTTCACAGTCAACTTGACTGGGTTAACAGGATCGTGAGAACACACCTCTGGGTGTTTTCCAGGAAGGGCTCAGTGAGGAGGAAATGTTGCCATAAAATAAAGTGCATAGGCCCATGGGCTGGTCTCAGACTGAATAAAAGAGAAATCCTAGCAGAATGGCAGAATTCTTCTCTGCTTCCTGACTACGGACTGACACAGCATGACCAAGCACCTCATGTTCATGCCACCCTGCCTTGTCTGCCATGATGGGCTGTATGATATCACATTTTAGCTACCGTGAAGAACACTCACTGCTCTGGGCCATCTTACAGATTTTGAGTGGGAGGAGGAGGAGTGTTTCTAGGTCATGTTAGGTCACATGTTTGTTCCAGGTTCAGCCTTTTGAAGAAATTCCAGTTTTCAGAGTTCCCACTAACAATGGGGACGATTTGACTTCCCCAGGCTGTCCTCCCGCTCCTCACCCTCTGGTCTCAGAATGTAGCCCAGGCTAGCCCAGGCTAGCCCAGGCTAGGCTGTAACTCGTGATCCTCCTTACCTCATTCTCCCAAGTAGCTGGATGATAGGCACTAGCCATAATGCTCAGTTTCTCCTTTTTGTAGGTTGATATATTTGAGCCAGGTGTGATGACACATACCCACAATCCCAGTCCTTGAGAGGTAGGGGCAGGAGGAGAGATAGTCCAAGGACAGACTTAGCTACATCATGAGTTCAAGTCTTAGCTACATGAAATCCAGTCTCAAAATAAATAAATAGAGGTATTTGTATTTTTCATTGATTTGTAAGGAAAGATGCTTTCTTTGTTTCCTTCTTTGTATCTTTGTATCTTTGTTTCTTTCTTCCTTTCTTATTCAATATCTATGAGTGTTTTGCCTGTGAGTATGTACTGGTATCACATGCATGTAGTACCCACAGGACCCCAAAGAGGGCTGGCATTATCTATGGTTGTGAGCCTCCATGTGGGTGCTGGGAACCAAATCCAGGTCTTCTGCAAAAGCAGCAAGCACTTTTGACTACTAAGCATGTCTCTAGCCCCGAGGCTGGGCTCTGTCTGTGGTATGATGTGGGGTCTAAGTCTTTCCTTCACATGTGTCAATCCAACTGTCTCAGTATTAATATGCTTGTTTTTTTTTTTTTTTTTTTTTTGGTTTTTCGAGACAGGGTTTCTCTGTGTAGCCCTGGCTGTCCTGGAACTCACTCTGTAGACCAGGCTGGCCTCGAACTCAGAAATCCACCTGCCTCTGCCTCCCAAGTGCTGGGACTAAAGGCGTGCGCCACCACCGCCCGGCAATATGCTTGTTTTATATATTCTTTTGAGACAGAATATTGTGCTGTAGCTCTGTGACCTGAACTCACTGTGTAGCCCAGGCTGGCCTCAAACTTGCAGTGATCCTCCTGCCTCTGTCTCCTGAATGCTGGAATTGCAGGTGTGTGGTACTTTTAAAGAATCATCTCTAAGTTGATCTCTAACATAACAAACTTTAAATCTGTTTTTTTTAAAACACTGTCTCCCCAGTTGCTCAACATTACATACATGAGTTATGTTCAGTAAATACAGGCGTGTTGAAGTCTCAGCCAAGTAAAACAGCTGGGTGGATCAGGCAGCTGGAAAGTGTCACAGATGGCTCAAACCCAGTTTTTTTTCTTTTTCCTGGAGATAAGGTCTCTTGTAGCCCTGGCTGGCCTCAAACTCCTTATATATCAGAAGATGACTTAGAACTGATGATCTTCCTGCCTGTACCTCCCAGGTGCTGGCATTACAGATGTGTTCCACTATGCCTGTCTTAGGGTTTTACTGCTGTGAATAGACACCATGACCAAGGCAAGTCTTATAAGGACAACATTTAATTGGGGCTGGCTTACAGGTTCAGAGGTTCAGTCCATTATCATCAAGGTGGGAACATGGCAGCAACCAGGCAGGCATGGTACAGGAGGAGCTGAGAGTTCTACATCTTCATCTGAAGGCCACTGGCAGAATATTGCTAGCATGAGGCAGCTAGGATGAAGGTCTTAAAGCCCACACCCATAGTGACACATCCACTCCAACAAGACCACACCTACCCCAACAGGGCCTCACCTAATAGTGCCTGGGCCAAGCATATACAAATCATCACAATGCCCATTTTATGTGGCACTGGGACTTGAATTTAGGGCTTCCTGTATTCTAATTGACCAATAGACCATGCTATCCACTACGTCCCAGCCTCAGTTCTCATTCAATTAATAGCTCTTGTACATTGTAGTTTCTGATGCTTATGTTACCAAAAGACCCTTTGCCACAAGACTGGATCTCCTGTCAAACCCTGTCTTCTGTCTCTTGATGTCTGTCAGGGCAGAGATTCCCTCTTGGTGAGCAACAAAACTCCTGTCCTTTCTGACTCCTCCTCCCCCATCCCAGCCTGTGAGATGAAGCTTCCTTGTATGGCGTGCTGTTGCTGGAAGGTTCTTCTAGATGTCTGAGCAGAGCTCAATGTTCTACATAGTCTGCCATAAATCCCAGTGTCTGACAGGCCTTGGTTTGCTGCCATGGCGTTCAAGGTATGCAGACAGCTTTGAGTACTCTGCCAGGCATGAACTGAGGCCTTGGGTAAACTGATACCCTGCTTCTGCCCGTGGCACAGTGTGTGTCCGTTTTTGGACACAATTTCTCACTCTGTGTCTCTGAGAAAAGTGAAACCAGGTCACATCAACTGCAGCTGCCAAAAGTCTGAGCAGCTGGGCCTGGTGGGATACACCTGTAATTTCAGCACTGGGAATGTAGAGGCAGGAGGATAGCTTCAGGACTCTGTGTGTGTTTCCAGGATCAAGCAGGAAGGACAGAGGACAACCTGTGGGAGTTGGTTCTTGCCTCTCATCGTGTGGGCACGGAAGACTGAACTGAAGTCATCCGACTTGGTGCCAAGTACCTCTACCTGCTGAGTCATCGAGCCAGGGGGAAAGAGTTTCATGAATTGTATCTCTTATAATGAGGGTGGGGAACAACCTTGGAAGAAAAAAAGTCTTGCTTAGAAAAATGAAAAGCAGGTAAGTGGCACATGCCTTTAATACTAGCACTTAGGTGACAGACAGAGGAGAGTCTCTGTAAGTTTCAGGCCAATCTGGTCTACATCTTAGGCAAATTTCAGGTCACCTGGGGCTGGTTACCTAGAGACCCTGTCATTTAAAACCAAACCAAACAAACATCTCTGCCCCTCCAAGATATCCCCCTGCCATCTTGCCAGGGCCAAGGTCGACTCTTTACATTAGACTTTTGGAGAGTGGTTGCTTACACTCCAGGTAAGTTAGGCAAGGCTGGGAGCTCACAGCGGCTGAGCTGACCATGGTCTTCAAGTCATCTCAGAGTGCTTCTACAGATAGTCTTATCAACCCAATTTGGCAGAGAAGGCAGCTGGAATTCACCTAAAGTCACAGTTATTTGAGCTTGGGCTTTCCTGTATCCTCAAAGTGCACACTCTGTGTGTGTATGTGTGTGTGTGTGTGTGTGTGTGTGTGTGTGGACAGGTGAAGGTGGTCAGAAGTCAACTGAGGCACTGTTCCTCAGGAATGAGACAGGGTCTCTCTTTGGGACCTGAGGCACACAGACTAGGTGAGGCTGCCTGACCAGCAAGCCCTAGGAATCTTCTACCTCTATCTTTCCAGTACTGGGTTTAAAGTTCATGCTGCTCACCCCGGCTGTTTATGTGGGTGCTGGGGATTGAACTGTGGTCCCCATGTTTGTGTGACAAACACTTTACTGGGAGTGTACCAGCTCCCCAGCCTGAAGTTCACACTCTTTCTAAGGCCCAGCATTCTAGCAGGATAGCCCCATCTTCCAGTCAGTTCCAGAGGATCTGTTACTTATGTTGTCAAGAGGGAGCCAGCTCAGACCAGCTGGTAAGTGGATTGTTTATACAATAGGGATTGTTAACCTCTGTGAATGAGGGGTCTCTGTCTCCCCCACAAGCTGATTTGCTAGCACATCATGAGTTTGTCTCTGGGACTGTAAAAACTCTAACAGAGCCTTGACCCTTTGACTCAGATGAGCTCATGAAGACAGAGCCCGTACCTGTGGTCTCGCACAGCTAGTTGCAGATTATGCTAGGATAGGCACATCTGCTGGGAAGGGAGGAAATGTGTACACATGGAAGGGAAGCAGGCTGTAAAATACTAGCTATTTACATAGGAACAAAGTGCCAGGGTTTTTAGTCATGGGAACTTCCAGGGGAGGCATCGAACCTTTTCATTAGAAATGGCTGGGATTATTGGGGATGCACAACACAGGCAGGGGTGATACCCTTTTCTGAGAAATGACTGTAGACCAAAGTCTCTGCCCAAAACCACACTCAAGGTCCTTTCTGCCTGCCAGGTAGTACCCCTGCTGTGACAGACACCCCCACCCCCCATCACCAGAGGCTACAGGATTTGTGGAGAGCAGAGGTCGGAGAGTTGTCAGCGTTTGGGGAGTGCAGGTGGGCAACTCCTGGGTCAGTTTGGATGCTGTGCAAAAACATAGGCCTCCCTTTGTCGGGGGCCAGGGAGGGAGCATCTCCACGTGGAGGGCAAGCCAGGCTCACACTGACACGGCCCCAGAGGTTCTTCAGACCTTTGTTTGCTTCAGTTAAACAAATCCAGCTCTCTAATAAATATACACTATTTAACATGTAAATGTACTCTCTGTGTGTGGATGTGTGGGTGTCACTAGAGGGTCAGAAGACAACTTCTGGGACTTGGTTCTCCCCCCTTGGCTCACCATGTGGGGTACAAGGGTTGAACTCAGCTGTCTGACTTGACAGCAGGCAATTCTACCTAATGAGCGGCCCTGGCTTTTGTTCTGAGAAAGGGTCTCACTATGTAGCCCAGACTGGCCTCGAACTTTTGAGCGATTCTCCGGCCTCTGCCTTCTGAACGCTGAGATCACAGGTGCATGTCACCATGCCTACCTGGCTCTCTATGGCTCTCTACGCACAGTGACTCTGCAGGTACCTGGAACACCTAAGTAGCCTGTTCTTCGAGGTTCCAGAGAAAGAAAGCTAAAGTAAAAGATTAAACAGCAGCTAAGCAGGTGACACGGTTCACAGGTCAGCCCACAGGCATGGCAGGGACTGCTGTTCCTTGCTCCTGGCAGACAGCTCCCAGCCTCCTCTCCTACCCACCTGCCATATGGACTAGGGCAGACATGACACATGAGGAGCTCCCAGCCTGCAACCTCAGTGCCTTCCTTCCCAGATCTTTCCGATCATATTCCTAGATATGTGACCTCGGTATATGCAGTGTATACAAAAGAGACTCCAGGTCACCCCCACACCGTGGAAGGTGCAATGGGGTACAGTCACTGCAGGGTTGATGACTCTCAAGATGGTCTTCAAGTAGCCCACAGATTGGATGAGGGTACCAGAGCTATGAGGCTGATGTGACATTTAGGATTCTTTGGTGCTGTCTGAAGGACAGGACTGCATTTTCCATGGTATGGTCGTGGACAGGGACAGAAGTGCTGTGTGCCTCTCGGTATTCATCTACTCTGTTGGGCAGAAGCAGATAAGGAGCCTGGTGTCTACACTCCACCCCTGTACCAACCACCAACCCCTTCTATCTGTTACTCAACCAAGGCTGACTAAGTTTTTCTAGGGTGCCAGGTACTACAATGAGACACTAAAGACACCAATAAACAGTTCATGAGCCGGGCGGTGGTGGCGCATGCCTTTAATCCCAGCACTTGGGAGGCAGAGGCAGGTGGATTTCTGAGTTCGAGGGTTCGAGGCTAGCCTGGTCTACAGAGTGAGTTCCAGGACAGCCAGGGCTACACAGAGAAACCCTGTCTCGAAAAAAAAAAAAAAAGTTCATGAATACAGCCTGTTGTTGCAGCCTGTTGTTGGAGGTCAAAGGTCACAGGAGGGGCAGGGGAACGTTGAAACCCAGATTGTGCTACCAAAGATGTTGCGGGGGCCTGTGAGGAGACTCCAGGTTTTATCTGGGTGATAAGTAGTGACTGTTAAAGATGATATTATTCAACTATCTAGAAGAACAAGGGCCCAGCCCATGGGTGTTTTAGCCGTGCCAGTGACTGGCATGGGGCAAGTCCTGCTATGTTCAGCTGAAGGGATGAAGGAATAGAAGTTAAGTGTGGCCGGGCGGTGGTGGCACACGCCTTTAATCCCAGCACTTGGGAGGCAGAGGCAGGCGGATTTCTGAGTTCGAGGCCAGCCTGGTCTACAGAGTGAGTTCCAGGACAGCCAGGGCTACACAGAGAAACCTTGTCTCGAAAAACAAACAAACAAACAAACAAACAAAAAGAAGTTAAGTGTGTGTGCGTATGCACACATGTACAAAAGTGTGTGTGAGTGTGTGCCTGTATATGTATGTGCATTGCATGTGTGAGAGAGTGTGTGGAATGATGGTGTGTGTGTGTGTGCATATGAGAGAGTTTTATGTGTGAGAGAGTGTGTGTGTGTGTGTGCGTGTGTGTGTGTGTGTGAGAGAGAGAGAGTGAGTGTGTGGAGTAACTGTATTTGTATGAGTGTGTGTGTGTATGAGTGGATGTGACTGTGAATTTTCATATGAATGTTGTATATAAGTGTGTGTATACATGTATAATGTGGGCTGGAGAGATGGCTCAGTGGTTAAGAGCACTGACAGCCCTTCCAGAGGTTCTGAGTCCAATTCCCAGCAACCACATGTTGGCTCACAACCATCTGTAATGGGATCTGATACCCTCTTCTGGTGTGTCTGAAGATAGTGACAGTGAGTGTACTCATGTACATAAAATAAATAAATGTTTTTTTAAAGTGTATAATGTGTTGTAGTTAAATTTATTTTAGTTTTATTTAATGTATGTGTAGGAGTGGTTTGCCTGTAGGTATATTGTGTGCCACGTTCATGCAGTGCCAAAGGAGGCCAGAAGAGGGCGCTGGATCCTTGGAACAGGAGTTCTAGACATTTGTGAGTTACCTGGTAGGTGCTGGGAATTGAACCCAGGTCCTGTGCAAGTATTTTGTTTGTTTGTTTGTTTGTTTGTTTGTTTGTTTGAGACAGGGTCTCTATGTAGTCCTGGTTATCCTAGAATTCACTATATAGATCAGGCTGACCTCAAAACTCAGAGAGACCCACTTGCCTCTGGCTCCCAAGTGCTGGGACTAAAGATGTGAACCACCACACCCAGTGCAACAAATGCCATCTCTGTGGGCCCCAGGTGTGTTGAGTGTCCCCTCCCTGCTCAAGTGGAGCTTCACAAACCTTTTGTGTCCTTTGTGTCCCGTGTATAATGAGGGTGATTCAGGAGACATGCTTCATTAGAGTAACCAACCAGCTCCAACACAGTCTCCTCACGGGATCTGACTGGGAGTTGCCACTTCCTGTGTACTACCTCCCTTCCACAAGCCTCTGCTCTTTCTGAAAGCTAAATGCTGTTTCCTGTTACTGTGGGAAGAAGAGGCAGTGTATAGAACTGAGCATGAGGACAGCAGCTGAGCGCTGCCTCCTGTAAACAAGGCTCGGGGAATAAGGCCCAGCCCTTGGAAAAAAAGAAAAAAAAGAGCAAGGTGCGGCCGGGCAGTGGTGGCGCACGCCTTTAATCCCAGCACTTGGGAGGCAGAGGCAGGCAGATTTCTGAGTTCGAGGCCAGCCTGGTCTACAGAGTGAGTTCTAGGACAGCCAGGGCTACACAGAGAAACCCTGTCTCAAAAAAAAAAAAAACAAAAGAGCAAGGTGCATACCAGTGTTCAGAATATTAGAGTCAGTAACTATAGCCACTGTTATTTGTCTTTATCAAATCTGTATCCCAAACGACTTTGGTAGGTACAAGGGAAGACATACATATGATAAGTTTGGATGTCATTAAACAGAGGACACACTGGTAAATAAGGGAAGAAGGGAACGGAGGCTGTGAGTGTCAAATGAGTCTGGTGGCTGCTACTGAGATGGATTCTGTGCTCGGCGGGTTAACTGCCTTCAATCCTTCAACTCCACTGTGTGTGTGTGTTTGTGTATTTGTGTGTGTATGTGTGTGTGGGCATGTGTATTCATGTGTGTGTGTGCATGTGTATGTGTGTGTGCATGTGTGTATATATGTGTGTATATGCGTGTGTGTATATGTGTATGTATATGCATGTGTGTATGCGTCCGTATGTATGTGTGTGTGCATGTGTATGCATGTGTGTGTATTGTATGCATGTGTGTGTATACATGTGTATGTGTGTATGCGCATGTGAGTATATCCATGTGTGTATACATGTGTGTGTGCATGTGCGTGTATATGTGTATGTATATATGTGTGTGTATGTGTGTATATGCATGTGTGTGTGTGTGTGCGTCTGTGTGTATGTGTGTATGCAATGCATGTGCATGTGTATGTGTGTATGTTTGACAAGATACAATCTGGCCTCAAAACTACTATATAGGCAAGGCTGGTCTTGGCCTCCTGGTCCTGCGGCCTGCACCTCCTAAGTACTGGGATGACGGGCATGTTCTGTCATGTCTACTTCATACCAAACAACAAGATATCTTTGTCCAGAGAGTTCGGACTCCTTCAGCCCTGAAGTCCACTTCTACTCATTCAGTTGCTAGACCCTGAAATGCAAGAGAGGTTGATGCCCACAGATTCATAGGCCATGCTTCGGGAAGAAAAGCTGACTTCAGTTCAACCTCCTTAAGAGCCTGGGAGAGCACTTAACTCTCCGAGTTTTCTGGTTTTTTCCTAACTGTGTTTATGCTGTTTCCTGTTTGTGTTTCCTGACCACACTGTTAACCACGGTCCCTCCTTTCACTTGAGTTCCGCATCTTCCTCTGAGGAATGTCTGGGGTCAGTAGAGACAGTTCCTGAAGCAGGTTTTTCAAGTCTCTTTACAAATGTCCGTATTTATCACAGAATGATGGAGTTTGGGTCACATTCAACATCAAAATGCTCTTTAGTTTACACTAATTCACAATCTCTAAGGACCGCTGTCTTCTCTGGTCTCCCTGTGTTCTGGTTACAGTTTTAGCAACGGCTGTGTTAACTCAAAACAATGTTCCTGTTCTCAAAGACAGTTTACTCTAGGCCAAATACAAGCGGCCATTGCCCGGGACATGGGTTCAGGTGACATAAATGATATATTCTATGAGGAACAAATTTTTGAACTTCAATACTCACAGAATAAAAGAAAGGCTTTTAGGGAACACTTTGGTCACATTGGTGGGGACCCCTGGTAGGTAGGTTACAGCCAAGTTGGGAAGTCTCTACTGAGGGGGATATCAGATACCAGAAGAGATCTGATGGTGTGCTTGCCTTGGCCAGTGGTCTGCTAGGTTTAGTGGTACATTCTGGAAGATTCACCTGCTAAGCCTCCAGGTGTTAGGCCAGATATAGGGATTGGTAGTTAATGGCTTTAAGGACACTAGAGACAGACCAAAGATCATTTCGGCTGTGGGTTTGCAACAATCCAGGTAACTAGAGAGTGTATGTTCTGATCAGTTGGTCAGCCCACACTGTCTTCAGGCAGGCTTAACCTCAGAGAAGTAGGTCACAGCATTTTAAGGATGTAGGTTCCACAAAGAAGCAAAGTATTTTTTTAAGGTTTTTTTTTTTTCTTTATGTCTATGAATGTTTGGCCTGCATGTATGCCTATGGACTATCTACATACAGAAGCTAAAAGAGGGCTTTGGATCCCCTAGGATGAAGTTCCAGGTGGTTGTGAGCCACTATATGGGTGCTGGGAACCGAACTTGAGTCCCCTGCAGAAGTAGCCAGTGCTCTTAACAATGGAACCATCTCTCTAGTCATCAAAGCAAAGGCTTTTAAAAAGTTGTTTCTCAGCTGAGCGAGGTGTTGCAGGCCTGTATATACCAGCACGGGAGAAGCTGAGGTAGGAAGACTGAGTTGAAGTTCCGTCTGGGGTACACAGTGAGACACTATCAAAAATTTAAAAAAAAAAAAAAAAAAAAAAGAGTGTGGTTTCACATGAATTTAGTCCCAGCACTTGAAAGGCAAAGGCAGATAGGTCTCTGTGAGTGACTTCAAGGGCGGCCAGGGCTACCCAGTGAGATTCTGTCTCAAAAGAAAAAAAAAAAAGGCATATGAATTCTTACTTGGGTGTGTCTCTTTGCTACGGATATCTAGCACAGTAAGTATGTGACTTTGGAAACTTGACATTTCTGTTTGCTTCAGTGTTTCTGAAGACCTCAGTGGAGCCATTAGAGTTCAGGTAGGAACAGAACTTCCTGGCTGGGCGCGCTTGAGAGATTTGACCATTCAGTTTCTCAGAGCAGGTGTTCTGATCTCGACACTGGGATCACAGAGCTCTGAACTTAGGTGGCCTTGTGCTTCAGAATCGCTTCAGTGACTCCTGGAAGTAATTCTAGATGTGATTGCTTGTGGCTACTGAGGTAAGAACTGTTGCTAACTACAGAAGCAGGTTGTGTGTGTGTGTGTGTGTGTGGTGTGTGAAGGTCAGAGGACAACTTGCAAGAGTCAGTTCTCTCCTTGTTGCTCCCACTCTGGGGGGTCCCTCAAATCAAACCCAGGGTTTTGGTCTTAGAAGCTTTTATCTTCTGAACCACCTGGGCTCTAGAATAGGTGGAAGTAAGATCTCATCTCTAGGCTTTCTGACTGAGGATTGTTGTGTCTTGGACAAGGTTTATCTGTTTAAAACGGAGTCCCTGGCCAGGTAAGGCTACAATTCTGGCTACCCAGGAGGCTAAAGTGAGAGGATTAGTTGAGTCTAGCCTGGGAAACAAGACAGAATTGCCAGTGTTACTATATATCCTTAAACCCAGCAGGCAGATGGTTGTTAGCTCCAGGCTAGCCTAGACCACGTGGTGAGACCCTGACCCCCTTCCTACTCCCCCAAAAGAGAGAAGGGTAAGAAGAGGCATGTATACCACAGTTTACAGTTACCCCAGAGGGGACAGAACTGGTGGTAATATAGCATTTAGCACCTTTGTTTGGTTTGGAGTAGGTTTTTTTTGTTTGTTTGTTTGGTTTTTAAGATAATCTCATACAACCCAGACTGGCCTCAAACTCACTCTGTAGCTAAGGATGACCTTGAACCCCGATCCTCTTGCTTATATTTCCTGAGTGCTGAGGTTAGTAACAGTTGGTACCAGGTTCAGTTTAGTCTGTGCATGGGGGGTTAGGGAGAAGCAAACCTAGGTCTTTGGGCAAGCTAACGAAATACTCTACCAACTGAGCAAGACTCCCAGCTTATTTTTTTGAGACATGCTGGCCTTGAACTCTAGGTGATTCTCCTGCCTCAGCCTCCCATAATGCAGGGATTATAGGAATAGGCTACCCTGTCAGCTCCACCTCTTTTGTCTCTTGCAGCTTCCTAGTCTGAATTCTGCCAACTCTGTTTCTAAGGTACCGTGTAGCATAGTCCCCAGCCCACCAATCTCATGGTCAATTGCATGAGAGGCAGGAGCAGATAGAAGCTTGGTGCTTACCTCCCTGAGCCACCTCAGAGGCGCCCCGTGTGTGCTGGTGTACAATCACCAGCTGAGCTGTTATGTCTCTAGGGCTTGTAAGATGGTGACATAGACATTCTGTAACTTCTCTTTTTGCTTGCACGGTGTGCCCGTTCTGTACGTGAAATCACTTCATCTATGATGAGGTCCCTCCCTCCAGACACGGCAGGATTCACATTGAGCTTACAGGTTTTCAAAAACAACTGTGTGTCCCATCTGTCACTCTCCTAAGGAGTGTCCCAGCTCCCAGACACAGCAGCGTATTTGGTGTCTTCAATAATTACACATAATTTGATCCTATTATCAGGCTGCCCTTGAACTCTGAAACTCATGGGATCAGCCTCCTCAGTAACTGGGAGTATAGGCAGACCCCACTGCTGTGTTTGATAAAAAAGAAAGAGCTAGGATATGTTTGCTAGAGGTGTTGTATGGTGAGGTGGAAGGGGTGCCTCTGCAGGCCCATGCTGAGGCATCCTTCCCTGAGGTACCAGGCATAGATGGATATAGTATAGAATAGAGTTTATTTAGGGCATGGGAAGGGGAGTTGAGGAGGGATTAGAGACAGAGAAAGGCAGAGAGAGAGAGAGAGAGAGAGAGAGAGAGAGAGAGAGAGAGAGAGA
>NW_021620360.1:1027547-1081712 GCF_004785775.1 Grammomys surdaster
AGAGAGAGAGAGAGAGAGAGAGAGAGAGAGAGAGAGAGAGAGAGAGAGAGACAGAGACAGAGACAGACAGAGAGACAGAGAGACAGAGAGACAGAGGGGGAGAAGTAACACATGGAGAAAGGGAGTAGGGGAATGGGGAGAGAAGGGACAGAGAGGGTAAAAAAGTGTGTGTGTGTGAGAGAGAGAGAGAGAGAAAGAGAGAGAGAAGGGGAGAGGGAGGGAGAGGGAGAGGGTGAGGGCGAGGAGGGGCTAAGCAGTCAGGCACACCTGGCTGTTGTGGGGTAGAGCCTAGAAGGAATGCTAACACCCACAGATATGGATCCTTACAGTTTCTATTTCCTTTGAAGACGTTCCATTGTGTAGCTGTGAGTGGCCTAGGACTCACTATGCAGATGAGGCTGGCTTTGAACTTGAAGAGATCCACTTGCCTCTAACTCAGAGTGCTGGGATTAAAGAAGTGCACCGCCACATTTAGCCTTTGCCAGAAATTTTTTTTTTTTAAATAGAAGTACTATGGCTTTGAAGGGACTTGTATCTGTAGCTGTGCTATTTATCGGCATTCCTCCAGTGGACTACCTCTTTTGCATCCCCATCGATGATGTCCTAGAGGCCTGATCCCCACAGCTTTGTCAGTCCCTCATGCTGACGGGCTTTGGCTTCTTTCCAGTCTGACAGACAGGAGCGCATACCATAGCATTTGTGATTATTATTATTATTGTTTGTTTGTTTTTTTCGAGACAGGGTTTCTCTGTGTAGCCTTGGCTGTCCTGGAACTCACTCTGTAGACCAGGCTGGCCTCGAACTCAGAAATCCGCCTGTCTCTGCCTCCCGAGTGCTGGGATTAAAGGCGTGTGCCACCACTACCTGGCTTAGAAACAAAATTTAACATCTTTTTTCTTTCTTTCTTTCTTTCTTTCTTTCTTTCTTTCTTTCTTTCTTTCTTTTTTCATTTTTCTTTATGGGAACATTTGTTTGTGTCTTTACTCTTCAAAGCTGTACAGACGTCAGGAACGTTAGCCGTTTGTCTGTGATGTCTGCTGTATTCCTCTCACTGTGATTGTGAAAAGCTTCTAGGTATGTGTGTGTGTGTGTGTCTGTGTGTGTGTGTATTGGGGGAATCCTAGGATTGATATGGTGATGTAACTGGAACATATTTCAGCTTGTATATGAGAGGCAACGGCTTTACGCTGAACTATACCCTTTGGATGTTACCTGATTTCGTTTCTAAAATGTTATGTGTAAGGAGGCTGGAAAGACAGTTCAGGGACTAAGAACACATATTGTTCTTGCAGGGGATGCATGTTTGTTTCCTTTCTATGCCAAATGGCTCATAACTTTTCATACCCCCAACTCAAGAGAATCTATACCCCTAGCCCCTTCAGGCACCTCCACATATGTATGTATACACACATACACAATAAGAAAAATTGATATTTTTGAGGGTCTCTCTGTATAGCCCTGGCTGTCCAGGAACTTACTCTCTAGACCAGGCTGGCCTCGCACTCACAGAGATCTGCCTGCCTCTGCCTCCTGCGAAGTGGGATTAAAGGCAGGCACCACCACTGCCCGGCAAAAATTTTATATGTACAGGACGGTGAGATGGCTTTGTCAGGTAAGGGCATCTACCTCCAGGCATGAAATCCTGAGTGCCCTGTCTCTCACATAGTAGAAGGACAGAACTGAATAGTTCAACCGATCCTTTTCCTTTGGAAATCGTTCCCCTCCCCCAATAATAAATAATAAAATTTTATGTAGTCAAATTTATCAGGGCCATATAACTTAGTGGCAGATCGCTTGCCTATCACATGTGAGGCCCTTGGTTCAGTCCCCAGTACAGCAAAACAAGCCAGCAAATAAAACCAGTGTCTCAGTGTTTCTAGGGCTGTGAAAATCTCTCTAGGTTGTATGAAAATCCACTTCTTACCAAGAAATAACCCCTTTGTATACTACAATAAGCTAATTAAACTTTCTTTTTCCATCAGAGTCCCGACCAAATTTGATTTGTGGCTCATTCCCTCCTCTCTTCGGCTTCAGTTTTCCTGTACAAGAGCTTCTTGTCCTGGCTGGGCTGAAACTGGATGTGGGTCAAAATCAACAGGAGTCTGATTCTCTGCATTTGGTTCCATGTTGCTGTCTGTTTTTCTTTCCTGGACTCTTTGTGTTTTCTGCTTAGTGTTTTTCCAGCAGTTCAAAGGTGTTCCGACCTTCTGGGTGTGAGGAAGACACTGAAGATCCATGCAGGGAGTGACTCAAGCTGGGGCAGAACTTGAAGCCCAGGAGAGTCTCCCCTCTGTTTGTAGATAGGATTTTTTAGGAGAAGGAGGCTTAAAGTCTCTCTCTCTCTCTCTCTCTCTCTCTCTCTCTCTCTCTCTCTCTCTCCCTCCCTCCCTCCCTCCCCCCCTCCCTCCCTCCCTCCCTCCCTCCCTCCCTATACTGCAATATGAGAGCTCATCTCAAAAAACAAACAAACAAACAACAACAAAAAAGAACAACCAACCACCAAATAGTAAATCATCTATTCTTGTCTGTTGGCCCCTAGGGTTATTTGCAGAAAGGACTAGTCACACAGAGATAAAGCCACACAATTGGTAAGTGGTGTTGGGGTCTGTAGGACATGTTCCATGTCACGTTGGAACTCCTACAGTGGCCCAATCCTCTGACCTCATTCTGATGACTCTCAGTGGGCTCAGCTCAGACGTGGACACTAAGGTTAGTTCTGACTCATCAGTGACCACCCTGGGTTGTAGGGAACCACAGCCAGGGAGGGGCTGTTACTGGATATCTTTATTCTGTTGCCAGCACCATGCCTGGAACACGGTGGCATTCTGCACATATCTGTTGGGTGACTGAACAGAAGAGTCGGGGAGGATTGTGGGTTAGAGATAAAGGCTGTAGAACAGAGGTTTGAGTGAAGACTATGATGTGTAGTTAAACAAGGAGCCCTGAAGGTGCTGGGCAGGTAGCTGGGAGGCAACTTGGCTGCTGATTGTACAGAAATGGGGAGACATCTGAAGACATAGTTCAGCAATTTAGCATCTCAGCCTTGGTAAAGTACCCAGACTGTATTTACTTTACTGCTCAGGACACTGGATACTCTTTTAATATTGTTGCTGTAGTAAAACACCCATACTTACAAAAAAAAAAAAAAAAGTAGGGGAGAAAGGGTTTATTTTAGTTAAACATTTCAGGTTACTGCCCATCATTGTGGGGAAGACAAGGCAGGGACTTCAAACATATCACATCACATCTACAGTCGATAGTAGAGATACACAAATGCATGTATGCTAATGTGTAGTCACATTGTATCTACAGTAAACAGTAGAGAAACACAAATGCATGTATGCTAATGAGTTGTCACATTGTATCTACAGTAAATAGTAAAACACAAATGTATCCATGCCAACACTAGTTGCATGCTTGTGCTCAACTCTTTCCCTTCCCTCCTGTGTAATACAGAAATCTCTGCCTAATGGTGTCACCCTCAGTGGACTGGTTCTTCCCACATCACTTAAGTCCCCCAGTAGGCACTCACTCATTGAGACTCTTTCCCCAGATGATTTTAGGTTATGTCTGGTGACGATTACAGCTAACCATCACAGGTTTGTATTCAGGGTAGAGTACCATAGATTCACTTTCTGCTTTTATCTCTTACCAGATAGATTTCTGAACACTTGGTCTCACTAGCCTAGGTCGAGCTCAGCAGCTGTATATGTGAGTTTTCTTCCATCCTGTATATCTGAATGCTTCCATCCCATAGTCAAATCTCTGTCCATCATTCCAAACTAGAAACTGTGACATGTAAAAGACTTTATTAGGTTTCTTTTTTAAAAAATTTTTTTTTTTGCTTTGCGTGTCTTTTAAAAGTCATTTTATCCAGGTGGTGGTAGTGGTGTTTGCCTTTAATCCTGGAACTTGGGAAGCAGAGGTAGAAGGCCTCAGAGAACAAGGCCAGCGTGGTCTTCAGAATGAGTTCCAGGACAGCCAGGGCTACACAGAGAACCCATGTCTCAAAAAAAACAAAACAAGAATATTTACTTTTATTCAATGTGCATGGGTGTTTGGCCTGCATGTATGTCTATGCACCACATTCATATAGTGCCCTCAGAAGCCAGAAGACTGCATCAGATCCCCTGAAATTGGGGCTAAAGATGGATGTGAGCCACCATGCTGGAAACTGAACTCAGGACCTCTGGAAGAGCAGCCAGTGCTTCTAACTACTGAGCCACCTCTCCAGCTCCTCATTATAGCGTGTGCAGGTGTGCCCAGAAAAGGTATCAAGCACTCTGGAAATTAGTTACAATGATGGTGAACCACCTGATGTGGGTGCTTGGGGACCTAACATTTATCTTTTAAAAGATCAGCATGTGCTGAGCTATCTCTCCAGCCCTTATTTGGGGGATTTATAAGGTGTAGGTCAGGAAATACAGATGAAGTCGGTACCTGAACGATGTCGAAAGAAACAGGCAAGGCAAGAGGTGACACTGAATGAACACTGTTGGCTTATTATGAGGCAGTAAAAATTCCCATGTAGGTAACCTTCCATTGGAGTTGAGAACAGGTGCTGTGTGGGACCATTAGAAGATAAAGACTGTAAGATCAAAATCTCCACAAAACCCTAGAATCCTCTAGAACCATCCTAGACTCTCAGCAACATGTGATTCTTTGTTCTGGACTCCCTCAGTAAGAAGGTCACCTATGCTCACAGCTGGAACCTCATGTAAAGTCCTCCCTAGAACCTACCCACTCTGTTCTGGAAAGTTCTTTCAATGTTGTCTGACTTCAACAAACAAGCTAGTTGTGAAGGAGGCGTTGTTGGGTGACAAAACTTTTCCTGGGGAGGATTCAAATCACACATCTACTCATCCCAGATCCCAAAATCCAAGGAGGAGAACAAAGGGTTTTATTCAGGTTGTTTGTAGGCATATAGATCAGAGGTGTTACTTCCAGGAGCAGAGGTGACTCAAAGACATCTGTATCACCAAAGCCCACCCCAGGATGGGTGATGAAGGGACTCTAGCCAGACTGAGAGTGACAAACGTGGCCCTGGCGGTTTGCCCTTCTCCCCCATTCCCTGTTAGATTACGTTCCTAAAGCTAGCCACCGAGGTCCTTCCCCTTATTTGGCCACTTTCTCCTCCTGAGCCTGAGTACCAAGGACTATCAAACTGTAGAAGTCCTGGATTCAAAAACCCACTTTGGCTCACCTAATTTACATGCCCAATTAAAATTAAACACCTCATTCTAACATGGAGTTTCTCCTTTTATCTTTATAAACTGCCATTTGCCTAAGGGCCATGCCCAGTTCCTCTCCATCCAGAGTCAGTCCTTTGTCCCTCTAGGACAAATACCCCTGCCTCCTCTCACTTGTCTCTTTCCTTTCTCCTTTGTCCTCCATCTCTGGTCTTTGTCTCTTATTCCCTGCCCTTTGTCATTCTGGGGCAAATCTCCTTTGTTCTGAGAACTTGATCTTGGGGTGTCTTATCCCGAACACCAGTCCTTTTAAGTGACAACTCAAAAAAGCTGGGAACTTAGAGTGTGCAGCCAGCTTAACTGGTTGGAGAGGATTCTTTCTGACTCCCCTTGGTTTAGCTTTTAGGTTTCTGTTTCTTCCAGGCAGCTGGTCAGGTCTGGATTCATCTTCATAGCTTGGCTTTTCTGAAGAGAAACTCAGCTTTTTGTTTTGTTTTGTTTTGTTTTTGTTTTTGTTTTTTTGTTTTTTTCGAGACAGGGTTTCTCTGTATAGCCCCGGCTGTCCTGGAACTGACTCTGTAGACCAGGCTGGCCTCGAACTCAGAAATCCGCCTGCCTCTGCCTCCCAGATGCTGGGATTAAAGGTGTGCGCCACCACCGCCCGAAACTCAGCTTTTATTACTTACTTTGGCAGGGTGGGGGCCTAGTGAGTCTGGTCAGTTTCAGGGATTTCCTGAAGCCATTTTGAATGATTTACCTTCTTATTTAAAGACCTTTCCTAAAGGATAGAATGTTTCAATTTCAGAGGAAACATATACAACAGGCGTTCAAACAGGCATCCGGCTTGGGGAGTAGGGTGTGCTAGAAGAGCTTTTACCGGTATCCTCAGGGGAGAAAGGAAACAGAAGGTACTTACTCCTGAGAGAACTTGAGCACTCCACAGGAGCCTAAAGCTACACTCACCTCTCTAAATAGTTCTTTTTTTTTTTTTTTTTTGGTTTTTCGAGACAGGGTTTCTCTGTATAGCCCGGGCTGTCCTGGAACTCACTCTGTAGACCAGGCTGGCCTCGAACTCAGAAATCCGCCTGCCTCTGCCTCCCGAGTGCTGGGATTAAAGGCGTGCGCCACCACCGCCCGGCTTTCTAAATAGTTCTTAACCATTCTTTGAGGAAGACACAATTTATCTTCGTTGTGCTCAGCAATGGATGCCACTCAGACTTGTTCTGTGGTCATTGTACACTCACTGTGAGACACCAGCTTCCTGTAGGCAATGAGGACCCTGCTGGATAATGACTGTTTCAGTGTTTCAGTAGCACCTATGAACCCTCCTCTGACCAGAATAATGACAGGATCACTTTTCTGGTTGGGGCCAGGAAGCATATGTAAGGTGTATGGACCACATTCTGGCCTAGCCTGTGATATGCTCAATCAAGTGATGTGTTTCAGTAAAAATTACTTCATCCAGGTCCTGATGTAAGACCCCTAAAGGGCATCAGGCAAACAGCAAATCAATATTCTTTCCGTAGCACCCCTCCCACTCTTGAGAGTCTTCTTCATGTTCCTTGTCATGCTACACCTCTCCCCTTACCCTCTTTGTTTCTTTATTCTTGGGAACAGGACAACAAATTTGGAAGCCACTGGCTTCTGTGTCTTTGGTGACCATTGATAATTCCTGAGGTAAGCTCACCAAACTTGTGTCTCCCTCAAACCACACATCAATAGGATACACTAGTGTCCTCTTCCACAAAGCAGGGGCTGGACCAACTCTTGGTAACAAAGTATGTGTTCCCTTCTTGATTACAAGAAGGTACAGCTGCATTTCTTTTTTTTTTTTTTTTTTTTTTTTTTGGTTTTTCGAGACAGGGTTTCTCTGTATAGCCCGGGCTGTCCTGGAACTCACTCTGTAGACCAGGCTGGCCTCGAACTCAGAAATCCGCCTGCCTCTGCCTCCCGAGTGCTGGGATTAAAGGCGTGCGCCACCACCGCCCGGCACAGCTGCATTTCTTGATTGGACTATAATGGTTCAAGCTTTCACTGAAGCAGAGTTGATACCTAGTCCAGAGTCAACTTGTATAACAATGGGAGGTGAGAGGGAAAAAGGAAGAGGTGAATGGAAGTACTTCCTGGGTCAGGGTCCCAGACTTCCTGAAGCTTTAGCCAATTTGACCATGGAAAGACAAAGTGATACCCAGAACCTGAGGACCCCATGTCCCTTCCTCCAAGTATCTGGAGCCCCACTTTTTGGTGAATGACTAAACCCCCACCCATTGTTTACCTGTAGCAACTCCATCTCCCACCCTGTCAGAAATCCTCCTTTTTCACCTCATCTCTTCCTGCTTCTCCTCACTCCCTTCAAATATTTCCAATCACAGACATCAACATTTTCCTATCCGTATTTTTCTTTTTTCATACTAGCATCTCTGTCCCTCCCCTCCCCCACCTCTTTCAAAGGGTTCCACTATGCGATTAAGGCTGGCCTTAAACTGAAAAGCAATCCTCCAGCCCTATGAGCCTCCTGAGTGTTGAGATCACAGACACATGCAACCATGAAAGACATCATGGCCAAGACAACTCTTCTGAATGATAACGTTTAACTGGGGCTGGCTTACCATTTTAGAGGTTCAGTCCATTATCATCATGGCAGGAAGCATGGTAGTGCACAGACAGACATGATACTGAAGAAGCTGAGAAACTGGGTGTTCTATATCCTGGTCCAAAGGCAGCCAGAAGACTGTCTGCAGGCTGCTAGGAGGAGAGTCTCAAAGCCCCACTCCCAAACTGACACATTTCCTCTAACAAAGCCACACCTAATCCAACAAGGCTGTACCTCCTAGTAGTGACACTCCCTGGGCCAAGCATATTCAAACCACCACACCCCTGAACCATTTCTTCAGCCCTTCTAACATCAGAGCTGGAGAGATGGCTCAGAGGTGTCACACACTCATTGGCTGTTCCTCCAGAGTGACCCAGGTTCAATTCCCAGTACACATATGGTGGCTCCCAACTGTCCTTAGCTCCAGTTCTAGGGGATCTAACACCACCTCCACCTGGTCTCCACCGACACTGTAAGCAAGAGGTGCAGAGCCACACACACAGAGGAAACACCCATACATATAATTTTTGTAAATTAAATAGCAATCCAGAATTCCGATTGGTTGTCCTCAGGGAGCCTGGTATTCACTGCTGGTAATGAGAGAAACTGAGCTGGTGGTCCTTCAGATAAGGGTCCATCTATGTCTCTCTATAAGGAAAGTCTGAATTATCTCTTAACTTGATCAGTGTTTTTTTTTTTTTTCCCCTCTAGAAGACAAAGTTCATTTTCCTACCTGTCTCCCATCTCTTTATTCAAAGGTGTATCATGGATGCCTGGAAACTCCAGGTGCAATGAGAGACTCTTATATCAAATATAAGATCATGAAGCGGTTGAGGGAGACACCTGACAGTGACCTCTGGCCTCTATACACACATGTGCCCACAATCAGGAACACATCCACACGCCTACACACACACCACACACATATACACACACAAAGGAAGCAGGAAAGGATGCAAGATCCAGCCCCATTCTTCATCCTTCTCCCTACTCCCTTGACCTCCCAGAAGGCTCCCTCTCTGCTCAGGATCACACAGGGAACTACCTCACAGAACCTAGGCTTTGCTGCCTACTCATTGTTTTTTTTTGGGGGGGGGTGTCACATAAACTTCCTCGAACTCATCAACCTCAGGTTACTTAACTCCAACTTTCCTGTTTATTTGTTGGGTTTCCAAGGTATAATTTGCATATAATTCAGGAACTGTGGGTAGTAAGAGTCCCCTGCATTTGCCAACTGGCCTATTTTTAGGAAGCACAATTGTTACTGAAATCTGGGGAGGCTTCAGATGGACGGGCTCCCTACTGTGAGTGAGCCTTGTATGCGGACCTGTGCCAGCACATCACAGGAAGGCCACAGTGGGGAAGACTCTCCACACCCCTTCCTCCTCTTTTCCAAAGCCTACGTCCCTAACTGAAAATGCTTTCTTGTTTCAAATGTGTCCCAACAGATAACCCGGGCCAGCAAGAGGGTTGAATCAGTACCACCCTGCCCACGAACTCCAACAAAGTCTTGTAAACAGGGCTGAATGCTAACCAATGTGGTTAGGTCATTGGCTGTCTGCCCAGAGGAAGGAAGAAGCCCCCTATTCTAACTTACATAAAAGCATGAGAGGGGCTCCTTGTTGCCAAGCTTGTGTGTGTGTATGTGTGCCAGCTGCCTGCGCCAGCAGGAATACTCTCTTTGTGTGTTGCTGTCTCTGTCTCTCTAGAGCCTCACACATGATAGGCAAATGCTCAACCACTTAGCTACACCCTAAAGCCCAGTAGAGCGTGATGGTCCCTCCTGTAATCCTGACAGTCTGGAAAGTAGAGACAGGAGGATCGCCACAAGTCATTGCATTATTGTTTTTTATTATCTATTGGGTTTGATTGTGGTGTTTTTGAGATAAAGTCTCTTGTAGCTCAGGCTGACGTCAAACTACTATAGCTAGGACTGACCTTGAATGGCTGATCCTCCACAGGCTGACATGGCACTGGAGAGAAGCCAAGAGTCATATATCTGGATCAGCAAGTAGCAGGAAGCGGGAGAGAGCCACAGGACCTGATTGGAGCTTCTGAAGCCTCAAAGCCCGCCCTTACTGACACACTTCCTCCAATAAGGCCACATGTCTTAATCCTTTCAAATAATGCCACTCCTTGTGACCCTATGTGAACATTTTTGTTCAAACAGCGATACCACATAGAAGGACAAGGAGGGGGAGGGAAGGAGGAAGAAAAGGAGGAGAAGGAAGAGGAGGAGTAAGGGGAAGAAGAACTGACTCTCTAAAGATGTCTTCTGATTTCTACACAAGCACCATGGCACCTCAGTCCACCCCCATCATAAATACATGCCTCATCAAAAGTTATAAGAACAAAAACTAGGGGCTGGAGAGATGGCTCAGTGGTTAAGAGCACTGACTGCACTTCCAGAGGTCCTGAGTTCAAATCCCAGCAACCACATGGTGGCTCACAACCATCTGTAATGAGATCTGATGCCCTCTTCTGGCGTGTCTGAAGACAGCTACAGCGTATTCATATATAATAAATAAATAAATCTTTAAAAAAAAAAGAACAAAAACTATAAAATAAAAACTGTATAAGGAAAGTATGTGATAGATAGTGTAGTGGCAAAATAAAGTGGGAAGTATTCATTTTTGATTAAGAGCTTCATAGATGAATATTGTGTATTGTGACTGTACTGGAATCATATTCAACCACATAACCTCTTGTTTCCTCCCTCCTCCTCTGACCCCCTTCCTTGTCCTCCTCTTCCGTTTGTGTCTTGTGTGCCTACACATGTGAGTAATAAGGCATAGCTGCTGTGTGATCATGGTTACAATGGCCATGGCATATCCAGAATACCAAGGCTCACAGCATCCTTTATTTTTTTTTTAAGATTTATTTATTTTATTTACGAGTACACTGTAGCTATCTTCAGACACACCAGAAGAGGGCATCGAATCTCATTATGGATGGTTGTGAGCCACCATGTGGTTGCTGGGATTTGAACTCAGGACCTCTGGAAGAGCAGTCAGTGCTCTTAACCACTGAGCCATCTCTCCAGCCCCACACAGCATCCTTTTTGGTCCTCCAGTTTTTACAGTCTTTGCATCTCCTCTTTTGCTACATCTTGTTTGGGGCAAACTGTCCAACTATCTCTTACTCTCAGCACTAGGGTCTCCACTTTAACTGTGGCCCACTGCTGAAAAAGACTTCTCTGATTAAGGCTGAGCACTCAACTGGCCTATTTAGAATAAGCACAAATATTTAGAAGGCAGTTTTACTACATGGTAAGTTAGCAAAGCATCTGTAGTAGATTCTCTCCTGGATCCTGCAACCTCCCCTAACCAATGGGTTTTAACCTGATTTACAATACTAGGTATTTATTTCTTCTTGTAGAATCCAAGCAGAGAGTGGTTGGTTATTCCCAGAACACTCTCACCACTGTTGCCTTAGTAACATCTAGCCCAGTGGGTCTGTACTGTGGCCTGTAGAGTCCACAGATGGGTAAGTGTATTGAGTTTTCTTCCCAACAGCATGCATAGCACCTTCTGGTGCTGTGAACAGTAGCCAGCAGGAGGAAGCTTCAGCTTAGTTCCGGCTTGAGTGTGTGAGTGTGTGTGTGTGAGTGTGTGTGTGTGTGTCTGTCTGTCTGTCTGTGTGTCTGTCTGTCTACGTGATGTTCAGAGTGTAAGGTGTCTTCAGTAGAAGAGTCTTACTCTCTAGTTCTGACGACCAACCAAGAGCCATGACAGTAGCTTAAGTTGCAATGGGAGCCTCTGAAGGCTCCCTGATCAACAATCCACAGAAAAGTATTCCACAACCGGAAGTGGGATTTTTGACTTAAGTACCTGTAGCCATGAGATCATCAGGCTGGGAATCTCTGTCCAACCTCTTTATTTGCCTATACTTTTTAGTGAGCTTATAAAGTAGTAGGTTTCTATGTTGCTGCTTCATACACTTTCCCCTTAACCTCCTACACCCTCATCCTATTCCAGGTCAAGCTTTCCACACTGTACCCCCGTCTACACGTCACTCATGTTACCTAATGTGTCTCACAGATGGTATATAACATATCTAACTCAGCCCTGGTCACTGTGTTCCCTCAGGGACAGTCATCATTGAATGTGGGTTCTCTGACCTGTGGACTGTAGAAAGAACTCGGGCTGGCATTACTGAAGGAATGGGAATCCCTGCTGTGTTGTCTCATGACCCGAGGCAGTGAAACAACCCACTCTTTTCCCTATCATTCATCTGCTGACACCCACAGGAACAGAGCAAGTCAGTGCCTGTGGCTGCTCTTCCAAGGGAGGTTTGTGGTTTCTCTGCCTCCTCAGCTCGCAGTGGTGGTTCTCAGCAACCTCCTCCATCTTGATTGGCAGCTCATCTGGATGCACTCTGGCAGAGTAGTCGATTCCACCTCTCATGACATGCCGTCACCCTCTCTCCCGGAAATGCTACTTCCTCGGGCCTCTTGTACCTGAACTGGTCCAGAAGTGGAGGTTACCATGGAATGTGACTCCTGAGACTACTCCTGAGACTGGCCATCTTGTACCCATGGTGTACAAAGCAGTGTGAAGATGTCAAGCAGAGGGCTGGACCCTTGGTGACTCTTTCCAGTAGCTTTACCAGCCTATGAACTATTCCATTTGCATTCCATGACCCAAACTATTCTTGAAGTCACTATGTACCCGAAGCTGGCCTTGAACTCCTGATCCTCCTACTTCCGGATCCGAATGCTGAGATGACAACTATGCTCTCACTTCTTCTGGCTTTGCCTTGAGTTTTTGTTACTCAAAGGAAGTCAAGTAGGAGGAGCCAGAGAGATGGCACAGCAGTTAACACTTGTTGCTCTGGAAGAGGACCAGGCTCTGTTCCCAACACCCTATATTGTAGTTCTGAACCTGTAACTAGGGATCTGATGCCCAGCTCAGGCCTTCCCAGGTGTGGTTTGCATATTTTAGGGTCTTTCCTGTCAACTCAACACAGCTAGAATCATCTGAGAAGAGGAATCTCAGTTGAGAACCTCAATCAGTTGACCTGTAGGCAAGTCTACAGGGCATTGTATTGCTTAATGATTGATGTAGAAAGGCCCAACCTTTGGACCTTTGGGAAGGTGGTCCTGAGCTCTGTAAGGAAGCAGGCTGATGGAAGAGAGCAGCAAGCCAACAAGCAGTTCCCCTCTGTGGTATCTGCTCCAGTTCCCACCTCCAGGTTTCTGCTTTGGCTTCCCTCAAAGGGCTGTGACTCAGGATATCTAAGCCAAATAAAACCCTTTCCTTTCCAAGTTGCTTCTATCACAGCAATGGAAAGCAAACTACGATAGGGACTCTTCACAATGGAAGAAGAATCCTTGCTGGCAACTTCACATCAGGACACCATCAGTCAGATTCCTCTCCTGGATCTCCCCTCCCCTTTTTTATGAACAAAGGCCTATGATGCAGTGACCTGTAGAGTGAAGCATACACTGTACCCAGTAGAGCGGGTTTTTCCCTGGGTGTCACAGGTGGTCAGCCTGACCTGGCCATTGTTAGTTTAATTGTGAAGTCCCTTGTGCCATTGTTCTTGCCCAGGGTCTCCACACCCACTGGAAGAATGTCAAACAGGGAAAAACTCCTGAATCTTTTGGTTTGGTTTGGTTTTTTCAAGAGAGGGTTTCTCTGTGTAGCCCTGGCTGTCCTGGAACTTACTCTATGGACCAGGCTGGCCTCAAACTCTGAGGTCCTCCTGCCTCTGCCTCCCGAATGCTGGGATTAAAGGTGTGGGCCACCACACCCAATTTTCTTTCCTGAATTTTTTATTTTTTTGAAATGGGATCTAATGTAGCCCTGGCTTGCCTCAAAATCAATATGAAGCCCAGGATGACCTTGCGCATATCTTCTTGCTCAGACCTCTTAAGAGCTGGGATTGCAGGTGTTCACCACTATGCTGTTTTATACAATGTTGCAGGTGTTCACCACTATGCTGTTTTATACAATGCTGGAGGTTGAATCTGAGGCTTCCTGCATGCTAGGCAAACAGTACACCAACAGGGCCATACCCTAGCTCCTCTTTCTTGCGTATCAATAAGCAAGAGACAGAAATTGCTTTTGTGAGCTTAGTTCTGGAATTCTAGATCATCAGGTGTTTACAATGCTTAACTGCCTGTCAACATTTTCCTGGGACTTTCATAGGTTCTCTACCAGTAGACTTGGGTTGAGTGTGAATAGGATGTTGCTCCCATCAGCCTTTTGAGGGTCTAGCTGAGGACAGACTTGCTCTTTTCTTCTTTCCTTCCTTCCTTCCTTCCTTCCTTCCTTCCTTCCTTCCTTCCTTCCTTCCTTCCTTCCTTCGTTCCTTCGTTCCTTTCTTCCTTCCTTCCTTCCTTTCTTAAGATTTATGGTTTTTTTTTTTATGTTAGTACACGGTCGCTGTCTTCAGACACACCAGAAGAGGGCATTGGATCCCATTATAGATGGTTGTGAGCCACCATGTGGTTGCTGGGAATTGCACTCAGGTCCTCTGGAAGAGCAGTCAGTGCTCTTAACCGCTGACCCATCTCTCCATCCCAGCCTTGCTTTTCTTATCAGTATATGTACCAACATTATTTTCTGTGTGTACAACTTGAAAATGCTTGGGAAGTCCTTTATACTCAGGGATCCTGATTTCATATTCCTATTAATTAGCTTATCTGCTTTAAAATTACATCTATGCACCATGTGCATGCTCATTCGGGTGCACGGGTGCCGTGACTATGGAGGTCAGAGGAGAACATGTTGGAATTGTATTTCTTCTCCCAAAGGATCAAACTCAGGTCATGGGCTTGGTGGCAAGATTCCTTGACCGCTAAGCCATCTTGCAGGCTCTCGTTTGGGCTTTTTAAATTTTATTTTACATGTATGGGTATTTTTTACAAGATTTATTTATTCAATGTATATTAATGCTTTATCTGCATGTACACCCGAAGGCCAGAAGAGGGCATCAGATCATATTACAGATGGTTATGAGCCATTTGTGGTTACTGGGAATTGAACTCAGGACTTCTGGAAGAACAGCCAATTTCTCTTAATCACTGAGCCATCTCTCCAGCCCCATGTACAGGTATTTTACTTGCAAGTATGTCTTTGTATCACATGCACAGTGGACAGAAGTTAGCATCAAATCCCCTAGGACTGAAATTACGAATGATTGTGAGCTGACTTGTTTGAGCTGAGAATTGTACCCAGGTCCTCTGGAAGAGCAGCCAGTGCTCTTGATCACTGAGCCATCTCTCCAGCCAACTGGTTTTGGCCTTTTTTTTTTCTTTTTTTTGACAGAGTCTAATGAAATGCAAGCTGGCCTTACACATACTATAGCTGAGACTGGCTTGGATTCCTGATCCCCCTGCCTCTACCTCCAGCATGCTGGGTTTATAAGCAAAACCCTTTGACTCCATCCAGTGATTTCTGATAGACAGTACCTCAGGGAACACAGTCTTAATCATTACCTTGCCCTTCTGGATTCCAAGACAAATGGTTATATGTGACATTTTTGCTGTGGTTGATATTTTAGGTCTTGATGAGTTTCATCAGGGATTTGAGCTTCTCTGCTATTTGATGTGGTGACGGTTTGCATTTACAAACTCAAGAAAAACAGGAGGACATCTGCATTGTGACCCTGGGCCATTACGTGCACAATCAAGAATCACGGTTCATCTGTTCATCATCGCTGCTGGTTCGAAGTTCTTATCTTTCTTCAATGAGTCATTTTGAGAGCCATTATCAGATACTGTGGAACAAAGGGGTGGGGAGAAAGAAGGCATCCACTGTACAGTACATTTAGGGAACTCATAAATGTCTTTTCTGTTGATAAAAAAAATCAGAATCAGGTATGGTACATAGAGACAGGAATATCAGGACCTTAGGGCTACTAGCCTTACCTACATAGCAGGTCCTAGGTCAGGCTGGACTACGGGAGACTGTCTTAAAAATAAAAATCAGCCAGTAGTTTGCCGTGGAGTCTGAGTATCAGCATGCCTGCTTCTTTGATGAAACGATCATTTGATAAATGATCGTCTTCTTCTTCTTCTTTTGTTTTTGTTTTTGTTTTTCGAGACAGGGTTTCTCTGTGTAGCCCTGGCTGTCCTGGAACTCACTCGGTAGACCAGGCTGGCCTTGAACTCAGAAATCTGCCTGCCTCTGCCTCCCAAGTGCTGGGATTAAAGGCGTGCGCCACCACCGCCCGGCGAGAAACACTGTCTTAAAACAATAAAAACAAAAACAAAACAAAACTCACAAAACAAAACAAAAGAAAACAAAAAATACAAGTCCTATCCCTGCCCCAGAATCCATCACCAGACCCTATTCCCGTCCCACTGAACATCAGCCACTAGGTGGCAGTGTCTGCATAGGTGGGAAAAGCCAACACCACCTGATGATAGCTCACCCACAGTGGTGTTAGCAAGTTCAAGACTACCCTGGGCTACAAAAGACCTTGCATCAAAAAATCCTCTTTCTTTTTCTTTCTTGTTCTTTTTTTCCTCTTTCTTTCTTTCTTTCTTTCTTTCTTTCTTTCTTTCTTTCTTTCTTTCTTCTTTTTCTTTTCTTCTTCTTCTTCTTCTTTTCTTCTTCTTCTTCTTTTTTTTTTTTTTTTGACAGAGTCTCTCTTTGCAGCCCTGGATGGCCTAGAACTTGCTATATAGACCAGGCTAGCTTCAAACTCACAGAAAGCCTGCCTCTGCCTCCCAAGTGCTGGTATTAAAGGTGTGTGTCACCACCTTCCTGACTTCAAAATAAAAAAAACAAATTTAAAGGCTTGTATATAATGCCAACGAAATAAGAGATTCAGGGTGCCTGACACCTTGTCTCAGCCCCTGGTAATCAGAAACCAATGTAAAACATTTTTCCTCTAATCTCAGTTATTACAACATACCAAAAGTCTTATATTGAAAAAAAAATCATAACTTGCCCTATTTGGTTTGTAATTGCAACTTGTAAAGGATACTTTGAAACGTGATTGGAAGTTCATTGAGACATAGAGGCTGATTGTGTATTTTTTAAAAAGTACATATCCCTCGCTGGGCGGTAGTGGTGCACACCTTTAATCCCAGCACTTGGGAAGCAGAGGGAGGTGGATTTCTGAGTTTGAGAGTTCGAGGTTAACCTGGTCTACAGAGTGAGTTCCAGGACAGCCAGGGCTACACAGAGAAACCCTGTCTCAAAAAACCAAAAAAAAAAAAAAAAGTACATATCCCCATCCCTCTCTAACAGTCTCATTCTGAGTGGGTGTCGTCCTTCTTAGGAAGCCAGTAGAGATGGGTTCTTGGAGCCACCAACACCCGTGATATGTAAGCCCATGATGATGGTGGAACAAAGAATAATAAGAGATTGAATCTGACCTGAGGCCTGTGGAGGATCAAGGAGCCGTGATTCAGCCTTTCCCGATGCTGCCTTGTAATAAGTAATATTCCACTTTGAAGAAGTAAACGCTGATCTGTGAGAGGACCATGGGAGTGGCCTCGAAGTAGCTGGTGAGGGACTAGGGTTTGGGAACCCATGAATTTGATGGCACACAAGAGTAATCTCAGGAGTTGGGAGATGGGGGCAGTAGGATTAAGAATTCAAGGCCAGCCATAGCTATGCAGTATGAGGCCAGCCTGGGCTACCTGAGACCCTATCTCAAACAAACCAAAGCCAAAATTCCACCTCGTTGACTTCAACCTGTGATACCCAAGACTTTGTCATGCTGTGCACAAATGTCTCATCTTCAGAACCTTGAGGTAATAAATGAGATGTCCTATTACATCTTGAAGCAAACAAACCAAGTATTATGTTAATAATATTCCTCTGCCTTTCATCCCTGACTTTCTCCCTCCCTAACTTCCCAGAGTATTCCCACAGGTTCAGAATTAGGCCTCGGCTCTAAGAAAAGTTCCTTGCTATTATTTTTTGTTTATCTTTCTAATGTTTCTGATGATATTCTTCCAGCAGCTTTCTGCAAATGGCCCTTCTTCACTCTCTCACAGTGTATCACCATTACATTCTGCTTACTTCTATTTCTTCTTGACATTTGTTCTTAGGTCACCTCAGGAGCCCTTCCGTTCCCTGAAAACCCACATCATTCAGAGGCAATGGCTTTCTGCAGCTCTAGCTGCTGACCTGAGCTTGTGGTATAGCCTTAGCCCCTACCCCAGACCTTAGGCGGGGACCATGCACTCCGACACTGGCCCTGGGGCAGGGATCTTGCACCCCCACTGGGGACCATGCTTGGCCTTGCCCATGATTACTCATTAAAATCCAACTGAAATATTTAATTTGAGGAGAGGTGACAAATATGTACCAGTGCGAGGAATTAAATAACACAGAGATAATAACCCTTGAGACACACCTCCCCCATCATGCAGGTCTAGGCCTGGGGATGAAAGGTTTGGCTAAGACCCACCTGTTCAAGAGATTCTCTTTTAGAAGAGCTATAAAATAAATCTTGCTGCCTTTCATCATCTGTAATGGGGAAACTCTGAATAACTTCCCTAGGGACCCACTGAGTCACCTAGTTAATCAAGGAGTGGGTATGGCCAGGTGACTTTTCTTGGCTTTAGCAGCCAAACCTCAGCTATTTTTTGTGCCTGTAGGGTAAATCCCCCATATTCAGAGTCCTGCTAACACTCTAGGTTCTCTCTTACACAAGCGGGAATAGGCAGGTTAGCTCCATGAGCCTGAGCCAGAGGGAGCAAACTCCAAGGATACTCTCAGTTCCCACACAGGAAAGGAGTTAGCTGGCCGCTCTCAGGGAAATACTGAACTCACTGTCCTGTGGGTCCAGGCCTGGAGAGTCCCAGAGCCAGCTGGCTATGGGGATGGAAGCTTGAAGAGAGATAGGCTGCAGAGATGGCTCAGTGTTCAACGGTGCTTTCTGCTCTTGTAGAAAACCAGAGTTGGTTTCTGAACTGCCTGGATCTGACAGTCTTTTCCGGCTTCCACCAGCCTTGCATAAATTCATGTGTAAACACATAGCCTTTAAAAAGGAAAAGTTACTGGGCGGTGGTGGTGCCTACCTTTAGTCTCAGCACTTAGGAGGCGGTTTCCAGAGAGACCCTGTCTTGTTGTGTGTATACGTATACACATGCTGCCTTTGGAGGCCTAAGGCTTCAGGTACCCCTGGAGTTGAAGCTACACATGCTTGTCCCCTGCCCGACATGGATTCTGGGAACCAAACCTTTAGAATTAAAACAAAACAAAACAATGTATCCTCTTCACCACTGAGCCATTGACCTCTCTCGCTCTAAGAGGTGTTTTGAGACAGAGAAGGAGAGAGAGCGAGAGAGCGAGAGAGCGAGAGAGCGAGAGAGCGAGAGAGCGAGAGAGAGAGAGAGAGAGAGAGAGAGAGAGAGAGAGAGAGAGAGACAGAGAGAGAGAGAGAGGGAAAAGGAGAGAGAAGGGAGTGGGGATGAGAACCTTGGGAGAACTGCTGAACAGATTTGAAAGTCATCGTTTAAATGAGAATGGACTGCGGCAGTAGGAGATGCCAGGTAGGCAGGCAGACAACGGACTGGGGATGAAGCCCAGCACTTAGAGGTGTGTGGAAAACAAGATGCTTGTGGAACCCAGGGAGGCACCGCCCGGAAGGTTAAGAGGTTGGAGAGGAAGCGACTATAGAAATGAAGAGAGCAGAGAGACATAAACCGACACACACACACACACACACACACACACACACACCGTGTGAGCCCCAACGAACTGCAATAGTTTGTGATACGCAATAAGCTTCCGAAAGGACTGTTGTTGTTTGCAGTAGGGGAAAGGGGATGGGGTGATGTAATTTAGTGGGGTTGAAGGTGGACTCAGGCATGCCAGAGAGGAAAAAGGAGTACCCTGAGTAAGGCAGACACCGTGTACCACCGAATCTCATGGAGAACCAAGAGCAGTCTATGGACAGCTCTCCGCTATGAGCGCTTTCAGGTCCACCAGGCTGCAGATTCCTGGACCTTTCCTTCTTGCAGGGCCAGGAACGAAGTGCCCAGTTCTGTAGGTCTGTAGGGTAACACTGCTCCAAGCTCTCTGCAGCCTGCAGTGTTCTGGGTGAGATGCAGGTTAAAGGACCATGTAAAAGAAAAAAACGACAACAAAAAACCAGACAAACAGCTGGGCAGTGGTGGCACATGCCTTTGATCCCAGCACTTGGGAGGCAGAGGCAGTCAGATTTCTGAGTTCGAGGCCAGCCTGGTGTACAGAGTGAGTTCCAGGATAGCCAGGGCTACACAGAGAAACCCTGTCTTGAAAAAACCAAACCAAACAAAACCAAACCAAACCTGTTTTACTTTTTTTTTTTTTTTTAGAGTAGGAAGGAGAGGAAGCACCCAATCAGAAGAGTGCTTAGAATCTGAGGAGGAGGAAATGGGTGGATTGTAAGACCCAGGAAAGGGCTGGGGAAACGGGCGATGGCTCTGTGGGCAATGTGTTTGCACTTGGGAGGGCATGAATCATGAATTCAGACTCACAGCGTCTGTGTGAAAGCTGTACCTACAACTTCAGCACGTTGGGTGTTGACTGGAGATGGGAAGATCTTGAGCACTTGCTGGGCTGGCCATCTATCGACAATGGTAAGCTTTATGTACACCCAGAGATGTTGTCCCAAAACACAAGGTGAAGGGCTGATAAAGTGGCTCATTAGGTAACAGCATGTGCTGCCAAACCTGAGGGCCCGAGTTCCCAAGGACCTACATGTTTGAAGCAGAGAATCCACCCCTGTGATTTATTCTCTGACCTCCACACTCATGCATGCTCACACTTAAAAATCAATAAAAATCAAATATGTGCGTACACACACACACACACACACAACAAGTTGGAAAATGAAAGAGGGAGAGATTGAACCTCAGCCTTTGGGGTCTGTGTGTGCACACATGGGCTTGTTTGAACATACACACACACACACACACACAAGGGCTGGGAAAAGTAATTAGCCTAGAACAAGAGAGACTCTCTGAGATTTAAGCTGAAGATTGTGATGAGTCTAGGTGGTTTGGGAGGCATCAAAGAGGCCTGATGTCCTCGGCTGCACAGCCAGTGACCCCTAGGTTTCATTCCTGTTGCTGTGATAAAATACACTACCAAAAGCAACTTGGAGGAAAGGGTATTTTTAATCCACAGTTCTAGGTTGCAGTCCATCACAGCATGGAAGTCACAGAGGCAGGAGTTGGAGAGAAGTGGTCACATCACACCGATAACCAGGATCTCCTGCCTAGGGAATGGTGTGTCCATAGAAGGCAGAGATACCCAGAATCTCCTGCCTAGGGAATGGTGTGGCCCATAGTGGGCAGAGACACCCAGGATTCCGTAAGTAGGGAATGGTGTGCCCATAGTGGGCAGAGACACTCAGGATTCTCTGACTAGGGAATGGTGTGCCCATAGTGGGCAGAGACACCCAGGATCTCCTGCCTAGGGAATGGTGTGCCCATAGTGGGCAGAGACACTCAGGATTCTCTGACTAGGGAATGGTGTGCCCATAGTGGGCAGAGACACCCAGGATCTCCTGCTTAGGGAATGGTGTGCCCATAGTGGGCAGAGATAGCTCAGAACCTCAGCCTAAGAAATGATGTGGCCCATAGTGGGCAGAGATAGCCCAGGATGCCCTTTGATGTGGCCCATATTGAGCAGAGACAGCCCAGGATCCCCTGACTAGGGAATCGTAAAGACCATAGTGGGCAGAGACAGCTCAGTATCCTCTGACTAGGGAAGGGTGTGGCCCATATTGGGGAGGTCTTCTCTCCTCATAATCAAGATCATCTCCCACAAACATGCCTACCAGGCAGCCTGACCTAAATAGTCTCTCACTTAAGCTCTCCTCCAGGTGACTCTAGATTGTACTCAGTTGTCAGTTAATGCTAACCACCGAAGTATGGCCTACCACCCTTGGGAAGGTTAAGCAGGGATCTTTGAGGTTAAGGTGGGAAGGGTGCCCTCTGCCCCATTCTGGGGGAAGCTTTAGCACAGGGATCAACAGGAGAGAAACCTGTAAATCCAGCACATGAGGTCTCAGGGATAGGGAAGACTCGCCTCCCTCCTGTTGGGATTTGAGAATCCAACCAACTTGATATTTTTTCCACACTACCATCCACACACGCGCAGAATGTGTCTACAGGATATGCATGGATTTGGTGACCTTTACCTATAATCCCAGCACGTGGGAAATAGAGGCAGACTGGTTACGTGATGAGTTTGAGGCTAGCCTGGGCTACACAAGACCCTTGTTTGTTTGTTTGTTTGTTTGTTTGTTTTAAAGAAGAAGGAGGAGGAGGAGGAGGAGGAGGAGGAGGAGAAGTCCGTGGTGAGATGGTGAGAACCAGCTTCTCAGAAATACCACTGAATTCATCCCCAGTTCTTCCTGGTTGTGGTGGGTTTCTTTCTAACCCATTTCTCCTTTTGCTTCGTAGAGGTGGAATCGGGGTGTCATGGAAAGTGTGTTCGTTAGTTTGGTTTTTTTTTTTTTAAATCAGCTTGACACAAACAGGGGTCATCTTGGAAGAGGGAACCTCAACTGAAAAAAATGATCCCACCAGATTGGCCTGTGGGCAAAACCACATTGCTGTTTCCAACCCGTAGTGGGCGGTGTCACCCCGGTCAGGTGGTTTTTAGTTTTATAAGAAAGCAAGCTAAGGCCGGGCGGTGGTGGCGCACGCCTTTGATCCCAACACTTGGGAGGCAGAGGCAGGTGGATTTCTGAGTTTGAGGCCAGCCTGGTCTACAGAGTGAGCTCCAGGACAGCCTGGGCTATACAGAGAAACCCTGTCTCGAAAAACCAAAAAAAAAAAAAAAAAAAAAAAAAAGCAAGCTAAGCAGACCACTGGGAGCAAGGGAGCAAGTCAGTAAACAGTGTTCCTTCCTGGTCTCAGCTTCAGTTTCTGCCTCCGGGTTCCGGCCCTGACTCCCTCTGTGAAGGACGTCAGCTATTAGATGAAATAAACCCTTTCCTCCTCAAGTTGCTTTGGTTATGGTGTTTATTACAGAAATAAAAATCTAAACTAAGATAGCAGACCAGTAGAGACAGGTAGAACCTTTGATCTCATCCTATTGAGGCCTCGAGGAAAGGGCATGAAGTATTGCTTGGTGTGACTTGTCCTTGATGAGCTCCTAGCGCCCCCTGGTGGCCATATATTTTTGTTTTGTTTTGATACTATGCAGCCCAAGCTTGAACCCCGTGTTTGTTCCTTGCGCGCCGGCAGGTTCCTGCTTCCATATTTTGGTTTCAGGATTCACAGAACTCCATTTTTGATCTCTTCTGAAAGTTTTGCCACAGTCATGCTGAGGCTGCGAACTGGTATTTGTGACAGTCATCTATCTTCTGTCTGTTGTATAGGACTATCCTCCAAGCCAAGCATCTTGGGGAGCTCAGCTGTTGCCTCTTGCAGAAGCATCATCCCAGCTGAGCTTGCGTATTGCCTATAGAGGGGTGGGGTCAGGAGACCCTCACCTGAGTATCCAGCTGCCTTAATTGCTCATGGCCTGGGGGAGGGACTACAGTCTATGCCAGGGAAAACAGGGGGTCAGGAATCCATTTCGCGGCTGGCTGTGGAAAAGCCTTCATCCTTGATTAGTAAAGATTTTCCAGATGCGGCTTGTTGGTAAGGAGCACCCACACCCCTGTAAGTAAGCCCTCACCTGTGCTCTGTAAGGAAGCACAATGGTTCCCCATTGTGAACCTTGGTGGAATTGTGTTTGTCGATCGGACCTTGGAGGAGGGGTAGACCTTGGGAAGTCAGAGCTCTGCTCTTGCCAGCCTCCTGCTTCTCTACAATTTGTCAGTGATTGCTAATAGTGATTGGTGACATTTGGTTAATTCTGGTTTGGATACTCGTTTAGAACAGCCGTGGACATTTTTTCCTGGGGTTGTACTGCAATCAATGTTGGGTCACCCTTTTCTAAGTTGGGGGTTGGGGTGGGGCTCAGTCTCTCTTCTGTCTTAATGATGTGTCTGTTTGTCTCTGTGTGGAACACACATGTTAGTGCCTGCCGGCCTAGAAGTATCCATAAGAGGCCAGGGAACCCCTGGGGCTGGAGTTACATAGGCTGTGAGGAGCAGCCACTGTGAGTGCTAGCAACCGATCTGATTCTCTCAAAGGACAGCACGTGCTCTGAAATGCTAAGCCATCATCAGGCCCCTTTCTTTTGAAAATCAGAGTCTCATGTAGCTGAGGATCTAGTTTAGATTAGTGGTTCTCAAATCTTCCTAATGCTGGGAGTCTTTAATACAGATCCTCATGTTTTTATTTTATTTTTCCAAGACAGGATTTCTCTGTATAGCCCTGGCTGTCCTGGAACTCACTCTGTAGACCAGGCTGGCCTCGAACTCAGAAATCCACCTGCCTCTGCCTCCCAAGTGCTGGGATTAAAGGCGTGCTCCACCACCACCTGGCCTGGACCGTATTTAGTATTTCCGTATTTTCTTTATTTCATGGATTGCCTCATATTGGCCTCTGGTGATGAGACCTGAACTTCTCTCTCTCTCTCTCTCTGTCTCTCTCTCTCTCCCCCCCTCGTTCTGTGTGTGTCTCTCTGTCTCTGTCTCTGCCTCTCTGGCTGTCAGTCTCTGGCTGTCTCTCTGTCTCTGTCTTTCTGTGTGTCTCTCTGTTGTGACCCACAGGTTGAGAACCATTGGCATAGATGATCTTAAACTCTAGATCCTCCTGCCTCTATGTGCTGGGATTGCAGGCATGGGCCATTGTGTTTACAACGTGCTAGGGTATAGAACCCAGGGCTCCGCACCTGGTAGGTACCAACTATACTACAGCTCCAGCCCCTTTCTTTTATTTTTATTTTTAGGGACAGGGTTTCTCTGTATAGACCAGGCTGTCGTCGAACTCAGAGAACCACCTGCCTCTGTCTCCAGAGCTCTGGGATTAACGGTGTGGTTCATCACCGCCCGGCCCCTTCTTTAATTTTGTCATAATTTTGTTCATGCCATAGACCAAACTTCCATTCTTTTCCCACTCAGGGATCCAGATAAGAACATGGCTAATGCCTCAAACAGCCTCGAACGCTTCCTGATGTAGGGAGTACTCAATACCGACGAGGAAAGGAAGTGATTCTAAAACACTTTAGGACCTCCGCTGTAGCAAAGGCCCTGCGCAGGCCAGTGCAGAGTGAATGTGCGGTCCTAATGTATTGTGGTCGCCAGAGGGCAGAACTGAGTCAAGAAACAGGCGATGGCCGCTCAGAAACAAAAGGCTAAAGAAACTGACCAGAGATCGCTGATGACCGCCAGAGAAGCACATTCCAGCGCCTATTCTCAGTGCCTTGGCGTTTCAGTGTGGTTTTCTGTCCATCCTAGCGCAGTGGTGAGCGTTTGCAACCCTTTCCTTAGTGGGTGTTATGGTGCATGCCTGTGATTCCAGAAGCTGGCAGGCTAAGGATTGCCGCAGTGAGTTCGAGCTAATTTGTGTCCAGCAGACCCTCTCTCTAGGGGCCTTTGATGCCTCTGGCTCCACAGGCATCCGTATCACACACACAGACACACGCAGACTCATACACATAATTAAAAATAATAGAAATAATTTAAGGGCTGGAGAGATGGCTCAGAGGTTAAGAGCACTGACTACTCTTCCAGAGGTCCTGAGTTCAATTCCCAGCAACCGCATGGTGGCTCACAACCATCTGTAATGGGATCCGATGCCCTCTTCTGGTGTATATGAAGATAGCTACAGTGTACTCATCATATATATAAAATAAATAAATAAAATCTTAAAAAAAAAAAGAAAGAATTTAAAAGGAAAATGAAAGGGGCTGGAGAGCCTGGGGTGGCGTACATCTTTAATCCTAGCACATGGGAGAAAAAGGCAGGTGGGCCTCTTTCTGGAAGGGCAGTCTGGTCTGTTATATAGCAACTTCCTGGCTAACCAAATCTGAATCCATAGTGAAACTCTGGTCTCAAAACAAAAGCCGGGTGAGTGGGATGGTGGTTGGTGTATTGGACTGGAGATAAATCTCAGTGGTAAAAACAACCTTTGTTTAGCATGAATTAGACCCTAGGTTCAACCTCCAGACGTTGTTAGGAGCCAACTAGGGGACACAGCAAGTACAGGCACTTGCCACCAAACCTGATGATCCTAGTTCAGTCCCCGGAATCACATGGTGGAAAGAGAGAATTGACTCCTGAACATTGTCCTCTGATCTCCACGCTTGAGCTGTGGCCTGTGCCCTAAAGAAGGTGTCAGCTCCCCTAAAGTTGTTGTTACAGGTGGTTGTGAACCATCAGACTTGGGTGCTGGGGACTGACCTTGTGTTCTTGACCAGGCCAGCTCAGTCAGTCAACAGGTTCTCCAGTGCAGGAGTGAAGATTAAAAGAAACAGACAATTAGACAATAATGCGGCTTGACCTCAGCCATTTCTGAGGCTGAAGGCTGAGGCAGGTTTATTTTTTCCCAATTTTCTTTTAAACCATTTTAATTACATGCAAGTATTTAGGTCAGTTCTAAGTAGAGGAACCAGCAACACAATAGATGCAAATAGTCAAGGAACAAACAAGCAAAGTCCCAAGATCACTCCCATGATCACTGTTTCTGTTTTTTTTTGTTGTTGTTTTATTGTTTTTGGTTTTTCGAGACAGGGTTTCTCTGTGTAGCCCTGGCTGTCCTGGAACTCACTCTGTAGACCAGGCTGGCCTCGAACTCAGAAATCCGCCTGCCTCTGCCTCCCAGGTGCTGGGATTAAAGGCGTGCGCCACCACTGCCCAGTGTGATCACGTTTCTAATGACTTATCAGCATGACCAAAATATCGGAGCCTACTTCCCTGTCCTAGCCCACATTCATATTCATGCCTGAAGCCTTCTTCTTTGTTTCAACCCAAGACTTAGATTCCTGACTGAAATTACTTCTCTGTTTTAACCTAAAAGTAGATTCCTGACTGAACTTACTTCCTTGTCATGGCCCAATGTCAGATTCCTGCCTAAAGCCTATTTCCTTGTCCTTGGCCAATGTCAGATTCCTGTCAAGCAGCCCCCAAAGCTCTCCACACATCCTCTGGAAGGACAGTATATGCTCTTAACCTCTGAGCCATCTCGCCAACACCTAAAGCTTTTGAAATTAAATAATTAGACTTCTATGAGCCTCACTGTTTTGAAGACTGACCCTCACTGTTCAAGTATAAAAACCCCCCAGACAGAAGATGAAGGACAAGTTATCTTTGACTCATTTTCAGTGAGCTGACTGAGGCCCTTTGGCTCTACTTGGCTAGGAATTATGGGTAGGCAGGAGGAAGCTCTTGCAGAACTGACAATCCCAGCTGTTGGGTGCCTAAGGCTTAGGGCCTGTTGCTCCAGGCTTTAGAAGCCGGAACCTGTGGCTGCAAAGCATTGGGCCAGAAGCTTGCAGCTCTGTGCTGTAACCCCTGACAGCTTTCACAATCCTCTGCTTCCAGCTGCGGGTGCTGCAACTTTGTTGCTGTTTTCAGAGACAGAGTTTTTCTATGTAGCCCTGGCTGTCTTGGGACGCACTCTGTAGACCAGGCTGACCTCAAACTCAGAGATCCTCCTGCTTCTGCCTCTGCCGCCAGAGTGCTGGGATTAAAGGTGTGCTCCACTACTGTCCAGCTTAGTGCTGCAACACTTGAAGCAGGCTCAGATGCGGGGACCTCGGCTGAACAGGAGTGGGAGTTGTAGCTCTGGTGGTGGCTGGGCTGAGTATTGGAACTCAGACCTCAACAGCAGCTAGTACTTATAATCCGTGAGCCTTGGTGCTGGGATCTTTGATCCTTTAAGCTTGTCAGCTCCTGGAACTCTTCTAGTGATGGAGGCACACAGGTTCTCTGGTTCTTCACAGTCTATCTTCAGCCTCGGCTCCCTCGTCTTTCTCACTTTCTCTTTCCTTCCATGACCCCTCAGCCTTGCATTATACAGCTCACTCCTAGCTGCTGGAGCAGTGGCCACTGCCTCTCCTGCTCCTGCTCCTGTTGTTGCTACCACCAGGAGAGCATCTCCTCACTGACCCAAGAATTGAGTTTAAAGTTGGGTATAGTTAATAACAGGCAGCTCGGCTGGCTGCTTGCTGATAGTCAGTTGAAGTAGGGAGACACCTGGGAAGGATCCAACAACTGTCCTTATCCTGGAGTCAAATCATCCTGTCCTAACATCTTATGTAAAGGGAAGAGGGTCTATCACTAATACCAACAGTCCTTTTAAAAAAAAAAAAATCATACCCCCCCCCCCATTCTACTCTATTTCATTTTGTGTGTATGGAGGTGAACGGACCAGTGAGCTCTCACCTTTCACCATGTGGCTCCCAGGGACTGAATTCAGATTATCAGGCATGATGGCAAATGCCTTTACCCAAGACATCTGGATGCCCCTCAAGGGCTATTTAAATAGTGCTTAAATTACCTTAAGAATACTTAGCTTCTACTCTACTGCCCCAAGCATAAGTAGGTCTCTAATCTGTCCTAAGTAGTACCTTTCATTGCTGTGAACTTCTCTCTACTAAATCTTGAATTGAGTGAAATGGGCAACGTGCCATATCCTGGAGAAACTGCTGGGACTCTAAGAAGGGGTGGAGTTGACTCCCGAATGTCAGCCAGGCCCCTTCTGGTCATACGTGGACAAATATGGCATCTGTCAGGTGTGGGTTATTTCAAGAAGAGGACTGAGGGAAAAAAAAGACATCCAGGTTTGTTTTGTGCTTCTGTGGGGCTGAGGATGTACCTCAGCTGGCAGGGTCCCTGTTTGGTTTTCATCCCACCCTGATACTACATAAACAGGGTGTGGTGACATGTGTCTTTAACCTTAGCTCTCAGACATGGAGGCAGGAAGAGCAGAAGTTCAAGTCCATCCTAGGCTTCATGGCAAGTCTGAAACCAACCTGATGTACATGAGACGCTGTCTAAACAAATATTAAATAAAAGATTTCTTGCCTTTCTCAGATCTTCCTTCCTTATGGAGAGCCCACCAGTGATGGCCTCTCAGGCACTGTCAATAGCCAAATGAAGGTCTTTATTCCAGCCAGCTGGGACCACACTCTGCTATTCAGGGACTTAGGTGTGGCTCTAAATGTTCACAAGGATTTTGAAGGCAGAAACCACATCCTGGTATCTCACTAAGCAGCTTAGGGCATGGTGTGGGAGGTGCACTGCAGCTTCAAGTAAGCAGTTTGACAGAATCTAAGATAAAGTAGTTAGCTGGAGGGGGAGTTTTGCACAAGCAGACAATTTAACAGAAGCTAAAATAAATTAGCCAGAACATCCTGACCTTGGGTTCTGGGAATAGAGTTTGGGAATTTTCCATGGGACTCTCCGTCAAGGCGATCAGATTCTAGCTAAACCTGAAATGGTCTCAGTAAGAATACAAGATGGAGGAAGCTCTGTCCTAACACACTTTCTTCTTCCTCTTCCTCTTCCTCTTCCTCCTTTGCTCCCTTCCTCCTTTCTTCTTCGTTCTGCGCAAACACTGAACCCTCCGCCTTACACAACAGAAGCCCGTGCTCTACCACTGAACTGTGTTCCCCAGAATCAAACAATCTGATTTTGGTTTTTAGCCCCACAAAGACAAGTTGGAAATCAACAGGTTCTCTGTTGGGCACAGGCATGGATGGAGACACAGCTCTTGGAGACAGAGTTGTATTAAAATTGTTAATTGTGATGGACATGTCAGAATGGCTATGGATGGTATCTCAGTCCCTGCCCATGTGAAAGACGACATTGAGGTTGGCTGGAAAAGGAGATCAATAGTCTGATCAGGACCCTAGTTCAGATCTCCAAACCTATAATAAAAACCTGAGTATGGGGCCTGGAGAGATGGCTCAGTGGTTAAGAGCACTGACTGCTCTGCCAGAGGTCCTGAGTTCAATTCCCAGCACCCACATGGTGGCTCACAACCATCTGTAATGGATCCGATGTCCTCTTCTGGTGTGTCTGACTGAAGGCAGCCACATTGTGCTCATATAAATAAATAATAAATCTTTTTTTAAAATATGCATATGAGTGTTTTGTCTGCATGTATGTATATTATCTGTTTACCCGATGTCCGTGGAAGCCAGAAAAAGGCATTGGATCCCCTGGAATTGGAGTTACAGGCAGTTCTGAGCCACCATGTGGGTGCTGGGAATGTAACCAGGGTTCTCTGAAGAGCAGCCAGTTCTCTTAACCACTGAGCCATCTGACCAGTTCCTCATTTGTTGGCTCTGCCATCCTTAGATGTCTTTCGAACAACATACATTACCTCCTAGGCATTTTGCCTTTACCTTGACTCTCGGCAGGAAGGAGCAAGCTAGATCCTGATGTGAGCGGCTTCAATCTTTCCCATGGCCCTTAATTTTCCCCTGTCTTTATTTACCTATTTTTGTCTATTTTTTATGTATGTCAGTATACAGTCACAGTCCTCAGGGCATCAGATCTCATTACAGATGGTTGTGAGCCACCATGTGGTTGCTGGGAATTGAACTCAGCACCTCTGGAAGATCAGTCAATGCTCTTAACCACTGAGCCATCTCTCTAGTCCCTGTCTTTATTTTTTTATTAAGTCATGCATATGGGTGCTCTGTGGCATGTATGTTTGTGCACTACTCTCATGCAGTGGCCCCAGAGGCTGGAAGAGGCCTTTGTTTTCTCTCATACATCCTGGCTCCTACTGTTACCTCAGTCTTCCATAAAACAGACCTGACCCTGGGAAAGGAACGTCTTCCCTAAGATCAAACTGCAAAGTGATAGAAAAGTAAGACTAGAAGATGAAAAGCCAGGTATGGTGGCTCATGCACTTGAGATCCAAGGCGGAGAAACACCATGAGTACCATGAGGTCAAAGAAGCTCTGCCTACAGAATGGCATCATGTCTCAAAAAGAAGAAGGGCTGGAGAGATGGATGGTCCAGCAGCTAAGAGCACTCGTTGCTCCTGTAGAGGACCCAGGTTCAGTTTCTAGAATCCATGTAGTGGTTCATAACCACTCATAATCCATTTCCAGCGGATAACACACCAGACATGCACATGGTGCACATAGATCGTGCAGACAAGCACTCGTGCACATAAAAACTTAGAATAACTTATGGAGAAAAAAGTTAAGCCTTTCTTCCCCTCTGATCACTTTGGCACATCCACCGAAGGGAGCGTGTTTCACATTCACCTGGGAGCTGACTGAAGGGTTGGTGCCTCGCCTGTGCCCGCCCCTCCCATACTCAGGTGAAGCCACCTGGCTGAGACCACTGGCTCATTCAGGAAGTCTGAGGAATCTCTCTGGGGCAACTGTTCAGTGGTGCTCTGTGTCTGGACCGTCTTTTTTTTTCTTTTCTTTCTTTCTTTCTTTTTTTTTTTTTTTTTTTGGTTTTTCGAGACAGGGTTTCTCTGTATAGCCCTGACTGTCCTGGAACTCACTCTGTAGGCCAGGCTGGCTTGGAACTCAGAAATCCGCCTGCCTCTGCCTCCCAAGTGCTGGGATTAAAGGCGTGCGCCACCACCACCTGGCCTGGACCGTATTTTCTTTATTTCATGGATTGCCTCATATTGGCCTCTGATGATGAGACCTGAACACACATTTCTCTCTCTCTCTCTCTCTCTCTCTCTCTCTCTCTCTCTCTCTCTCTCTCTCTCTCTTTCTCTCTCTCGTTCTGTGTGTGTCTCTTTGTCTCTCTTTGTCTCTGTCTCTGCCTCTGTCTGTCTCTTTCTGTGTGTCTCTCTGTGTGTCTCTCTTTGTCTCTGTCTCTGCCACACACACCCTGTGTGTGTGTGTGTGTATATACACAAACATCAAATGAAGACTCAGGAGCCAGATGCTCTGGGGAAAGCCTGCTGGCTAAGAGAGGCAGAAAAAGCACCCAGCTGACCTTCCTACTCCACCGACGTCCCAGAAGGAAAAGCTCCCTCTGCTCCATGCTGTCTTAATTACCCTTCAACTCAAAAACCGCTGCCTTTGTTTCTCTTTCCTGGGTCTTATGTTCACTCCCTGTCAGCTGGTTGCTTGCTCCACCTCTTGACAACCGCTGACTTTGTTTAGCTCTTGTTTACAGAAAGCTCTGTGGTAAAGGTGTTAGGGTTGAGCCACATCACAGCAAGCATGTTTTTTTCCAGTTCACAATCTCGGGGTTCACAGTGTGATCAAATATCCTGCAACAGGAGGGCTAATAAGCAGATATCACTCAGTAGGTCTGCTCCCTGGCTCTGAGCTTCATTTCAGTGAGACTTGGAAACACTAGACATAGTTGCAGCTATGTTTCCTCAAGGTATCTGTGGGGTATTTAAGGAGCTGTGCTGCCTGCTGCAAAGAAGTGATGGATTGGCTGACAGCGAGAGGCAGCTAGGCATCCAGCCATTCACAGAAAGCACTTGCAGGGTGTTTCTGATCAAGACTTGCCCCAAATTCGACACAAGATTCACTAATCCCAGAGTTGAATGTGGAGATACCTGCCTGAGATCACAGCCCTTGGAAAGCAGAGACCCATAATGACCTAGTGAGTCTGAGGCCCACCTGCACTTCACGAGATACTGTTTCAAAACAAGACCCCACATCACTCAACAATAGAACTAGTAATTTTTTCCATCCATCCATCCATCCATCCATCCATCCATCCATCCATCCACTGGAGAAGTGGCCAGGGTGCCATTATGTCTTGGAGGTCAGAGGACAACTTTCAGGAGCACACTGTGTCTGGGGGATCAGAGGGAGTTGGTTCTTGATTTCCTCCCTGGGCGGGGGCTTATCTGGCTTGACAGTAAATGCCTTTATGAGCTGACAACCCAGAGCTAAGAATCCTGACTACACTTACTAGTGCTTAGCACTGCTTTACTCTGTTCAGTCCCACAGGTAACGATGCAGCCTGAGCTGTTTATTGAACAAATTTCTTTCTGTCCCGCTGTGGTTTCAGGTTTTGTTGTTTTGATTTTTGGTTGTCTCTGGATTTAAGGGTGTGCATCACCATGTCTGGCTGTACCAGTGTTTTCCTATGGCATCTTTCTGCCTGTTTTTGCTTTCTTTTATTTTTTATTTTTTTATTCCAGAGTCACTTGCTTTGAAATAACATAATATTCTAGTTGTCTTTTCTGATAGATTCTTCTTTTCTTTTGTCTACAAGGCTGCATCTGCCTCCAGCCTTCACATTCTGCTGGTGGATTTCTTAGCCTATACTTTTTGCCTACATTGTAATACTGGTTTCCAGGTGCTCTTTCCATCTCTGCTCCCCTGCTCCTCCTCTCTCTTTCCTGTCTCCTGACTGTGTAGTTGCTGGCCCCAGGGGTAGGTGTCCAGGAAGTATTGTATGGCATCTGGGACTCCTGGCCTGGGATGACCCTTGGGAATGATCCAGAGCACTGAAGGCCAAGGGAAGTAAAGCCCAGATGCAGCTAAATTCCCCATGGGAAATCACAGGCTTCCCCCAGGCCTGTCCCAGGCAGGGAGTTATTTGTAATTTTCTTGTCTGAAGATAGTGAAAGAGAAACAGGGAGAGGCAAATCCTAGCTCCTGATGTATTATTTACTTATTTATTTTGAGATAAGGTCTCACATACCCTAGGCTGGCCTTCAACTCACTCCGTAGCTTAAGATACCTTGAGCTTCTGATCCTCCTGTTTCCACTTCCCTGATGCTGGGATGACCAGGAGTTCATCACTGCTTAGTTTGTATGTTGCTGGGACTTGAACTCAGGTTGCTAGGCTTTTGCTGCAAGCACCTTTCCTTGCTGAGCCCATTTAGTAGCCCCAGCTTAGCTTTCTTCTGTTTATTTTTTTAAAAAGATTTGTTTATTTTTATTTTATACGTATGAGTGGGATTTTTTTGTTTGTTTTTGTTTTTTTTTTTTTCGAGACAGGGTTTCTCTGTGTGTAGTCCTGGCTGTCCTGGAACTCACTCTGTAGACCAGGCTAGCCTCGAACTCTCGAACTCAGAGATCCGCCTGCCTCTGCCTCCCAAGTGCTGGGATTAAAGGCGTGCGCCACCACTGCCTGGCTTTTTGTTTGTTTTTGTTTTTTGTTTTTTGTTTTTTGTTTTTTGTTTTTTTTTTTTTCGAGACAGGGTTTGTCTGTATATCTCTGGCTGTCCTGGAACTCACTCTGTAAACCAGGCTGGCCTCGAACTCAGAAATTCACCTGCCTCTGCCTCCCAAGTGCTGGGATTAAAGGCGTGCGTCACCACTGCCCAGCATGTATGAGTGTTTTTGCTTGCATGTATGCCTATGCATTGTATGTATTCATTGCCTTTGGGAGGAAGTCAGAATCCCCTAGAACTAGAGTTTTGGACAGCTATCAGCTGCTGTGTGGGTGCTAGGAATGGAACCCAGGTTCTCTGGAAGAGCAGGCAATGCTTTTAGCTACTGGCCCATCTCTACAGCAATCTCTGCCCCTGTGTTTCTCTTTTTTTGAGATAGGATCTCACTAGGTATCTCTGGCTATCCTGGAATTCCTTGTAACCCAGCTGACTTCAGACTCACAAAGATCTGCCTACCTCTGTTCCCTGAGAAAGTGTTTCCTTCCTTCCTTCCTTCCTTCCTTCCTTCCTTCCTTCCTTCCTTCCTTCCATCCTTTCTCTCTTTCTTTCCTTCTTTCTTTCTTCTTTTTTTCCTTTTTTTTTTGTTTACAAGACACAGTTTCTCTGTGTAGCCTTGGCTATCCTGGAACTCTGTAGGTCAGGCTGGCCTAGAACTCAGACATCTATCTGCCTCTGCCTCTCGAGTTGGGGTTAAAGATGTGAGCCACCACTGCCTGACTAAGTGTTTCTCTTTAATACCGTGTCTCTCACTGCCATGTCTTGGAAGCTGCTGGAGTAACTTCTCTGGCTCCATAGCATGGCATCTATCTCTCTGCATGTGCGTTAATTACTGTAGCTTTAAGTAATTTAACAGGCTCCAATCACATTAAAATCTCTCCAGGCTCAAGTGGAAGGCCTGGCAGCGGTGACTGAAACTGAGAACCAAGGAAGAAGGTATGCCACCCTCCTTCCAACCTGGAGAACGCATCTGAGGAGCTGTGATCCTGAGGACTATGCCAACATTTAGTTCCTGAGAGCCCCTGGATCACATGTGTGGTGGGAACCTTTCCTCCTTCAAAACCAGGGTGCTCCCTGGTCACTGTGTAGCTGAGTTCTAAAAGCCCAGTGAGTACCTTGTCCAGTGTCACAAATCTTCCTTGACTTAGTCAGTGATTGCTTCCAGCAGCGGCTGAGCCCAAGAGCTGCCCCCGCTGGATGCCTCTTCTGACACACCAGAGTATTTACCAGTGGCACAGGCAAGGTGCTCCGAACAGGACCCTGCATAGGGAATGGGCCCTCCTTTGCAAAATGCAGCAGGTTTGTCTTAGCCATGGGAAAAACATTCTAAGATCCCTAAGTGTGAATGAAAAATCCTGAAAGGAAGCTGTGTCTGGGTATGGACAAAAGGGCTCCTGGAAAGGGTTTCTGTATCTCCAGAGACTGAAGGACAGGTTGGGATTTCAGTGCTGTACTGGCTGGTTTTGTGTCAACTTGACACAGGCTGGAGTTATCACAGAGAAAGGAGCCTCCCTTGAGGAAATGCTTACATGAGATCCAGCTGTAAGACATTTTCTCAATTAGTGATCAAGGGTGGGAGGGCCCATCGTGGATGGTGCCATCTCTGGGCTGGTAGTCTTGGGTTCTATATGAAAATAAAATGAGTAAGCTAGGGGAAGCAATCCAGTAAGTAACGTCCCTCCATGGCTTCTGCATCAGCTCCTGCTTCCTGACCTGCTTGAGTTCCTGTCCTGACTTCCTTTGGTGATGAACAGCAATGTGGAAGTGTAAGCTGAATAGACCCTTTCCTCCCCAACTTGCTTCTTGGTCATGATGTTTTGTGCAGGAATAGAAATCCTGACTAAGACAAGTGCTATGGAGAGATTGAAATTTTGTAGGTTCAGAGGCTAATTATTTGGGCTAGTTTTAGCTTCTAGAACAGCCATTGCTTGGCCCACTCTGTATCTGAACTAACTCCCCAAGATAATAAATAAAGAGGTCTTAGAGCCGGAGAGTGGTGGCACACGCCTTTAATCCCAGCACTTGGGAGGCAGAGGCAGGCAGATTTCTGAGTTTGAGGCCAGTCTGGTCTACAGAGTGAGTTCCAGGACAGCCAGGGCTATACAGAGAAATCCTGTCTTGAACCCCCCAAAAAAAAGAGGTCTTGGAAGCTACTAGCTCAGCAGAACACTAGCTTCCGCCAATCCCAGAGCTGAGGACGTCATCAGAGAGAATCTTGGCCTGTAAAGTCTCTATGTGTCTGCCTCTCTGGTGTGCTCACCAATGTGTTTTAAGCTTTCCTTGACATATGACTTTGTCATAATCAAATAAATGAAAAGAAGAAAAAAAAGAGGAAGGTTTATGGCCGAGAAGAGAGTTTATTAGAGATAAAAAGGGCCACATGGCCAGAGAGCCAGAGTGAGCAAGTCACCCTGAGCCAGGCCATGGGAGGAGAAGGGAGAGCCAGGAGGTATGCCAGGTAACCAAAATGGCTAGATTATATAGGAAAGGGAAGCAGGAGGAAGGGCAGTCTAGTCCCTGGGTTGGAGAAATTTAGGGTTGGGGGCAGGATATGCCAACCATACCCTGTAACAGGTAGGGACTGAGGGATGCTGGGAGAACCTGCCAGCCAGGTCTGCTTTGATATGTTAAATAGGCATATCATTTGTCCTGGGTTTGAGACCTAGCTCTCTGTTCTGTAAAACTATAAAAATGTTGGAACATGGAATTTGGGTGTAACATAAATGTGTGTTCCTGGGCCACAGTCAGCCATAAAGTCTCCAGAATAAACTCTCTCTTACTGTCTTTCAGATGAAAGCTGTAATCTTTGTGTTGACACAAGGGACGTCTAAAGCCAGACAGTAACAGCCTGTGTGGCCTGCTATATAATATAATATATTATATGTATTATATATTAATTATATAATATATTATATATATTACATACATATATATATATCCCTTTGGTAACTAATTTTTAATTATGTGTGTGGGTACTGAGTATAAGTGCATGAGGAGAGCAGAAGTGTCAGGTCACTTAAAGCTTATGGGCTGTTCAGTGGGTTCTGAACTTAATCAGGTCCTCTGCAAAAGCAATATGTATGTTTCTTTGTAACTTTCTTTCTTTTTTCTTTCTTTCTTTTTTTTTTTTTGGTTTTCGAGACAGGGTTTCTCTTGTTTCTTTGTAACTTAAACTGCTGAACTATCTCTGCAGCCTCTAATTTTTCATTTTCATTTTTACTTATTTATTTCTTATATTTTTGGTTGTGAGCCTAGCCTTTAATGGCAGAGCCATCTCTCCAGCCCTATTTATTTATTTCTTAAAGAAAGGGTTTCACGTTACCCAGGCTGGCCTTGATTGAACTCCTTCTGCCTCTATCTCTCAAGTTTTAGGATTGCGGGCACGTGTCATCATCTCTTATTTAATTGATTAGGTACAATAAGAAATTAACAACAGCTAACGATAGGACAATTATAACGGTATCCAGTATAGGAAGCATTTAGAACTATGACTGTTTGTTTCTGAATTCTCCATTTAGTATTTTGTGTCGTGACTGAGGCAGAGCATTTGAAAAATGTGGAGACTAAAACTTTAGATAAAGGGCAGCTACTGTGCAGAGAATGAGGCCCCGTGCCTGGCCGAGTCAAGGCCAGGAACAGTAGCCTTGTGGTCCTGGCTCCCTTTGCAGGGCGGGGCCTTTGGTCATGCAGCTGGGGTAGAGCCCTGTGACAGTCTTCTCAGACTTACTTTAGACAAGCCGCATAGCCAGACTGTCTCCTGGGCTGCCTGTGCAAGTTTGTTTCAGAGGCCAGTTCTTCCTGGAACTGGGTGTCAGCTCAGGACAGAGAATGCCAGGAGTGAAACTTGGCGCTGAAGGGAAGAAAAGCTTTCCAGTCCTGCAGGAGATCTCAGATTGCACGGCGGCGCTGGGCGGGGCTTGCGGTTCAGAAGGTTGCCACCAGGGGGCGCCCTTTCCACATCTCACACCCAGAGGGCGTGCGCGTATGTTTCCAATGCAAATGGCTTTTCAGTGATTACAAAGTCGTGATTCAGCTTTCCTAACTGACCTATTCAACTCAGTCTTCTGCAGTGGCTTGGGTCTGTCGCACTTCTGAGTTACACGTGCCTCTAGTTATGTAACATAGCGACCCTTGACAATGTGCTGGGGAAGAGTGTTAACAGCTCTCACTTTTCAAATGCCATCAGGACTTCTTTTTTGCTGTCGGGGTCACAGTATAGCGGTTGGAGACCCAGCAGAGGGACTAGAAGGGTGCGGGTGCTGACTCATGAGTCCCAGCTTCTAGATGAATTCCACCTCTCTCCAGAAGGTACCATCAGTAGCATTAAGACGTCGAAGGCTAGCCGGGCTGTGATGGCGCATGCCTTTAATCCCAGCACTTGGGAGGCAGAAGCAGGTGATCTCTGAGGACAGCCTGATCTACAAAGCAAGATCCAGGACAGCCAGGGTTACACAGAGGAACCCTGTCTCGAACTCTCCAATCTCCCCTCCCCCACCTCACCAAAAGAAGAAGAAGAGGAGGAGGAGGAGGAGGAGGAGGAGGAGGAGGAGGATCCAGGGCCACTGGCAAGGTGTTAAATAGTGTCATAGAGAACGTGGGAGAGCTGTAGCAGTGTGGCTTTAGGGCATGTCAGGCTGACCCGCCCACCACCCAGCACAGGCAAGCAGAGGACACAAGGTACAGACCGTGAAGTGAGAACTGAAGAGGCAGCCTGAGGTGAACAGCACCCGAGGGCCCAGCCCAGTTTTTGTTTGAATGACATAAAGAGCATCATGTAATAGCATATACTCACTGTGCCTCTATACAAAACACTGCTCACCGAAGCTTGAATCAAAACATAGGCAAAGAAGGTGCTGGAAAGCCATCCAGTAAGTCTGGGGACATTTCAGGGTTATGGGGCTGAGAAATGCCCTGGATAAGGCTTACAGGATGCTTTTGTTTTTCTAGAAAAGTACCATATTCAATGCCAGTGCTACCAGATTGTCAATGGTATAGCGATGGGGTCTAAATTGGGAGAGAATACAGGAGATGAGGTACAGGATTCTCTGTGGTGTCTGTGAAGGGGACCATGAGTCTGGATGCCAGTCAGCAGGTGAATGCTTACCTTGTGGCTTTTGCAGACAGGAGACAGCTGAGCCACGGGCTGGATGGAGGACACAGAAGGTATGGGTCTCCTCAGCAAGCCAGAGCCAGGAGGTATAGCTCACGTCCTGCTAGGCATTCAGAGTCGATGCAGTAGTTTGGCTGTGACCTGGAGACCCGAGGATCAAGGACAACCACGATCCCTGTGTGGAGATGATGTCTCTCACGCAGGGACTCTCTTTTCCCTTTGTAAAGCTTTTTAAAATTTTATTTTATGTATAGGAGTGCTTTTCTTGAATGTATATGTATACCACATGTGTGCCTGGTACCCAGGGAAGTCAGAAGAGGGTGTTAGATACTCTGGGCCAGGAGCTATTGATGGGTGAACCACATGCGGGTACTGAGAACTGAACCCAGGTCCTCTGCAAGAGCAGCGAGTGCATGAGCCCTCTGAGAGAGACAGGAAAGATGGCTCCGTGATCAAGAGCACTTAATTAGTCCACTCTGGAAGACTTAAGCTTGGTTCCTAGAACCCACATCAGGGGGCTCACAATTACCTGTAACTCCAGCTCCAGGGTAGCTAAAGCCCTCTTCTGGATTACATGGACACATGCTGTGAAGGTTTGAATAAGCTTGGCCTCAGAGGGAATGGCACTGTTAGGAGGTGTGGCCTTGTGGGAGTGGGCGTGGCCTTGCTGGAGGAAGTGTGTCACTGTGGGGGCGGGCATTAGAGGTCTCCGTCATCAAAAGGGAAATTATTGCAGATAGAGAATCCTTTAATAAATTTTGTTATCGCTTGACAAGGTCCCAGACTCACCGTAGGGTCCCAGACTGATTTAGAATCCCAGGCTGGTGTTGAGTTTTCAGTGCTGGGATTACATATCCGGCTAACTCCGCAGCGTAGCCTCAGTAGGAATGAGAATATTTATTAAAACCTGCTTGGGTCGGGTGGCTCATGCCTTCAATCCCAGGACTCAGTGGGTGAGGCAGGTGGATCTCTGTGAGTTCCACGCCAGTGGTCACACCTGGCCCTGTATGTGTTTTAGCTGCTTAGCTGTCTCCCAGGTGCACCCCTAGTTTTGTCTTGTTTAAGGGTTATTTTTAAATGGTTTAGGAAGGCTTTGAGCTTTGCATCTTTCCCGTACCTTAGCCTCTACCACGACCGTGTTCTACCATGTACGTACTTAGGCCCTGTGTTTGTGTTTTATTTTAATGCCAGAAAAGGGCATCAGATCTCCTGGAACGGATAGCTGTGAGATGTCTCGTGGGTGTTGGGAACGGAACTTAGGTCCTTTGGATAAGCAGCCAGTGTGCTCTTAGCTGGGTCATTTCTTCAATCTCTCTGTTTTCAAGAGTAAGTGGCCAAGAGCTGTCGGTGTCAAAGACCCAAGGGAGATGGCACTAGCACCTAGCTCCAGATCCTTTCGGTTGTAACTGGTGAGGAATATTTAAAATCCCCCTGCCCCCCGACCCCAGCCATCCACCATCTTTTCCCTATTCCTCTCCAATTCCAGCACATTCAGCAGAGAGCTGATCACAGCAACATATTTGGTTTCCTGTTTCAGAGAGGCCTCTGGGAAGCGAAGGGAATCAGACCGGTTCTCCTTTGTGCTTGACATCTCCCTTGGTATTGTTTTCTGTTTTATTTTTTGATACAGAGTCTCCATATCTAGTCCAGGCAGGCCTTGACCTCACTGTGATTCTTCTAGCTCTGCCTCCTGAGTGCTGGCTGGTCAAAACAAAACAAACAAAAACCCCACAGGACACAGAATAGCATGTAGGAGAAACGGTTCACAGACTGTTAGGTGCCAATCATTCTGTCAAACTGGTACCTTCACAAAAGGGTTGCATGAAGCCAGGGAGTGTGTCTCCTACCTGAAATCCCAGAACTCAGGAGCTGAGGCAGGAGGATTGCTGTGAGCGCCAGCCTCCCCTAACCCCCATGGGTTAGTGAGACACAGTCCCAAAATGAAGGTATGAAAGAAAACCAAGTTTGCATGAAGCAGGCGTTAGTTCCTGGCTTTGACCACATATCTGAGGAGGGTCCAGGGGGGCCTCCAGGCTCCCCGAGTTCTAGTGATCCAGGCCACCATTTTTTTTTTTAACTCCATCCATCCTCAGCCTGTGTGTGGTCCACATTGCCTTCAGGAGTTCTGCCCCATGCCAATCCATTCAGAGCTCATATGTTCTTATGCCAAAATCCTGAGGTCTCCTGGTGGCTGGTCTCCTCTGCTTGTCTACATGGAGCTATTTGTGGACTCAGGAGTCCATGCCTGGACCCAGCTCCTCCAGGGATTCCCTATCTCCCACCCTGCTCCGTAGCTAGCCTCCCCTGTGGTCTTGCTGGACCATGAGCTGGCCTGGGCTGAGGAACTAGGAACAGTTCCATGACCTCTTGGCTTCCCAGACCAAAGACTCTTCCTCTCTGGCTTCCCTCAACAGCACTGGGCTCTCTGCATACCTCCTATCACATGATCCTCACAAGACATTCCAGGTTTTATCAGACAGATGCCTGTGTGGGACTTCTGAACTCTGGCCTCCTAGATCAAGGGAATCCAAAGTCCTTTCTCTTAGCTTGGAAGTGAGGTTGGGTAAAGAAAAGAAAGGCATAAATTAGCTTGGCTCACTCGGCCTCCCGCAAGTCTCTGTTCTAAGGGGTCAGAAAACTGACATCAGCTGTTGCTGCCGCCATTGGAGGTGGCTGTGGAGGTGGCCCTATCGGGGTGACCTCAGCTCTGAACTGAAGGTGCACTGTGGAAAGTCTTGAGGACATTTTCTTTCTTTGGTTGTTTTTGTCTGAACAAAATCTCATGTAGGTAGCACAGGCTAGTTATGTAGCTTAGGGTGACCCTGAGCTGTTAGTCTTTCTGCCTCTATGCCTCAAGTGCTATGATTATAGGTATGGGCCACCATGCTTGATTAGGACATAAAAAGTGTTTTCTCAGTGCCAGGGGAGCAAACTCTGGAACTCAAGCTAAGTAAGAATTCTACAGTTCTGCTCCAGGCTCTAGCTGTTGTAATTTTTTTTTCTTTTTTGTTTTGATTTGATACAGAGTCTCAGTAGGTTCCTCAGGCTGACTTTAAACTTCTGGTCTCAAATAATCCTCCTGCCTCAGTTTCCCAAGAGGCTGGGAATGCAAGCATATATCATAGCACTTGACCTAAGGGCAGCTTTAGAAAATATTTTATGTTTAGTCATGTATATTTGTGGCTGACTGAGTGTGCGTTTGTGCTCTCAGGGTCCAGAAGAGAGAGCCTCAGACCCCTGAAATCTGGAACGAACCCACTGTGAGCCGCTCTGAGGGGTGTGGGGGAGGGGAAGGTCCTGGGAACTGCCCTCGGGTCGGGTCGTCTGCTAGAGCAGTGCAGGCACGTCTCCAGCCCCACAAAGCACTTTTTTTTTTTTTTGACGCCAAGTACAGCCAATGTAGACCCATGAGGGAAGAAAAAAAAAAGAAGAGATAAGAAGGAATGTGAAGGTGAACCGCGGGGGGGGGGGGGAGAGAGAGAAAAACTTGTGGCTCAGGGGCGCCGAGGGCGAGGGCGGGGGCTGAGGTGACAACACAGTGAGGAAAAAGAGAAGAAAAGTGTGAGGGGCAGCGGTGGTGGTGGCAGCGGCCGAGCTCTGCCTGGAGAAGGCTGGTGTTCCCAGTCCCTGGGAGCAGGCAGAGGCTGGCAGTGGCCTTCCATTTCGCCTCCTTCTTCTCCCAGCAAGATGCTGACATCGGTCTCTGGCGCCTTCCCCATCTCTCTGATATGCGGAGTGTGGATATGTGTGTTGCTCATTCCTCACAAGCAGCTGGAGACTGAGATAACTCCCTCCCTGGAATGTAGAGAATTTGGGGGTGCTTCGGAGAGAGAGCTAGCGAAAGGGCCTCTCGGAGCTGTCAGCAGGACCTGGACAGGCTCCATCTCTGAAGGAGCTGGGCTGGAGGGCTGGGGGAGGGGTGGATGGCAGTCTTAGAGAAGGGTCCCTGGGATACTGGGATATGCGCGTGTCTTCAGGGACCGTGCCTCAAAGAGATGGGAAGAGAGGGCTGGAGAGATGACCAGCATTTAAGGGCACTGATTGCTCTGCCAGAGATCCTGAGTTCAATTCCCAGCAACCACATGGTGGCTCACAACCATCTGTAATGAGATCTGATGCCCTCTTCTGGTGTGTCTGAAGACAGGTGCGGAGTACTCATATAAACAAACAAACAAACAAACAAACAAACAAAGTGCCGGGCCGGTGGTGGCGCACGCCTTTAATCCCAGCACTTGGGAGGCAGAGGCAGGCAGATTTCTGAGTTGGAGGCCAGCCTGGTCTACAGAGTGAGTTCCAGGACAGCCAGGACTATGCAGAGAAACCCTGTCTCAAAAAAAACAAAAAAAAAAAAAAAAAGCTTTTTTTTTTTTAAAGTGGAAAATTAGTGTCGAAGCCACGAGCTCCCATCATGCCTTGCAGTTGGAAACACCTGAATGCCTCGGGACCTTCTTGGTGATTTCTTGTCCCTCACCTCTTAGCTAAGCAGGGATTTTAATGTCCTCCTTATCTTTCAAGGTTAAGATTCAAGGACAGCAGCACCCAGGCCAAAGACCGGTCTCTGTTCCCTGAGCAGCCCTATCTGGGGCGTCTGATGGCCGGGAGCCCACCCGGCTCAGCCTCTCTATTCAGCCTGTCAACCCCTTTTGGCAAGGGCTTCTCATAGACACCTCGGGCCTGTGACCCACAGCTGTTGCTCAGACTGTCGCCTTGTAACTTGAAACTATGAATGCTGGTCATAGGAAACATTTGCCAATTGAGAGGAAAAAAAGATGTTTGTCCACTGTTGTGGTCTGAATCATGCATGTAATAAAGAGCTCATGGGTTTGGTCCCCAGTATAACAGGAAATGGGATACCAGGGAGTAGAGCCTTTGGCGGTGAGTGTGTGTGTGTGACTATATCATTCTGGTTCTGACCTCACAACTAGGATTAATCCATTTATTTGTTTATTTAATATGATTATTTGTTTTTGCTTTCTGAGACAGGGTTTCTCTGTGTAGACCTGGCTGTCCTAGAACTCGCCCTGTAGACCAGGCTGGCCTCAAACTCAGAGATTCACTTCCCTCTGCCTCCCAAGTGCTGGGATTATAGCTGTGTGCCACCATGACTGGTGTCATGGAATTTGTTTTAAGACATGATCTTATATACAGAATGATGTGCCATAGCCGAGGGTGACTTTATTTTTTTTTTTAAAGATTTATTTATTATATATGAACACAGTGTAGCTGTCTTCAGACACACCAGAAGAGGGCATCCAATCTCATTACGGATGGTTGTGAGCCACCATGTGGTTGCTGGAATTTGAACTCAGGACCTCTGGAAGAGCAGTCAGTGCTCTTAACTGCTGAGCCATCTCTCCAGCCCCGAGGGTGACTTTAAATTCTTAATCCTCCTGCCTCTAGCTCCCAAGGGCTAGAGAATAGGTGTCTGCCATCTTGTATGACTGTGGTTTGGATTTTGATGCTGTTTTAAAATAGCAGCTTGACGTAACCCATTCTGGTCTGGAGCTCACCACACAAGCCAGGATGACCTTTGACTCAGGAAGTTTTCCTGCCTCGGCCACCTCAGTGGTGGGATCACAGGTATGCCCTACTGTTGACTCACTTTTTCTCTGTACGAGGACCTCACACGTGTTTGGAAGGCTTTCTGCCCATGAAGCCGATCCCCGACGTTATTTAGTTATTTCCCAGAGTTCCCTTTGCTTTTTCTGTTTTATTTATGTTACACACAACTAACTTTTATTTATGTTATACATGCTTTTGCACACATTCCACAGTGTATGGTGAGGGTCAGAAGACAACTTTTGGGAGTCAGCACTCTCTTTCCACTGTGTAGTTCCCAGGGATTTGAACTCAGGCCATAAGGCTTGGTGGCAAGCCTCTTCACCCCCTGAGCCACCTCTCTGGCTCATGCTTTTCCTTTTTTAAAAAAACTGTACTTTAGGAAGATCGTTGAAGTTCCCAGTGCTGAGTTCAGTCTCTAAACAAAGTTTGTCCTTCACACACAGGACGTGAAGAATCCTGCTTTCCAGGGATCAAAGTCCCCAGGGTGAACATGGCTGAGGACACCCTCATGGCAACATGAATTCTCATGTTAACCCCATGCTTGACACCCTTGGAGACCACAATGCAGTCAGGCAAATCTGAGAAAATGCTCCTCAGAGCACACACCTGAGAGGAGTGTCTCATGATCACAGAGTTCAGTCTCAAGACACAGACTTGGTCACCCAGTCTGAAGTGGTTGACCGACGTCTCCTCATCTCACTGAAAGCAGGGTGCAATCCTGGCAGAAAGACATGAGCAAGTGGAACCACTGCCTTGATACGTTAGCCACTGGGTCAGCCAAACCTAAGAGCTAACCCCGAGACAAGGGCTCCTCATCTGATATATCAGATCTATAACAGGAAGAAGGGTTGATCACCTTGTCTCTGACGATGGCCAATTGCTCACCAAATCTGACCATATAAGGTCACGACAGGACCTAGAATATGAACACCAGATGCTGCAGAGGCATTTTTAAAAATGCACTTCCAAGATCTATCTTGAGTACATTAGAAGAGGGTAGGTTTATGGATGACAAAGGTTCTGTTGGTTCTATTCCCAGCTATGAAGAGGCCAGAGTGGCTGACCAGAAAGTTCCATGTGCCAATCAGGTAAGGGAGTCAATTAATCCAAGACTTTTTTTTTTTTGAGACTTATTTTATGTATGTGAGTACACGGTAGCTGTCTTCAGACACACCAGAAGAAGGCATTGAATCCCATTACAGATGGTTGTGAGCCACCATGTGGTTGCTGGGAATTGAACTCATGACCTCTGGAAGAGCAGTTGGTGCTCTTAACAGCTGAGCCATCTCTCCAGCCCCATCCAAGGCTTTTTCTTTCATTTGTTTGTTTGTTTATTTGTTTGAGACAGAGTTTCTCCCTGTAGCCCTGGCTCTCACTCCGTAGACCAGGCTGGCTTTCACCTGCCTCTGCCTCCTGAGTGGTGGGATTCAAGGCCGGCACCACTACTGCCTGGCAATCCAAGGCTGTTTCAATGGCTCTTTTTTACCCACTTGATGGGGAACCACAGGGCTTTTCACAAGTTGGTGAGTGCCATTACAGAGCTGAGCAGGAGTCCCAGCTGATCTTCAAGGGGCATTGGATAAATTCAAGAAAAGGCTGGTGGGTGGCTGCTATCATGTCCATAACTACTGATCATTTCAAAACAGTCCTGCTCCTGTCAATGGTATTAAATTCAAGAAAGAAATTCCTGAGGCCCGATATGTAAATATGACGGCTGTGAAAAGATGGTCCTTTATGTAACCCCCCCAAGGGTTAAAAATCTAGGAGTCATGCAGGTCATGCTTCAGATTTTTTTATCACCTGTATAAGGTTAATCTTTACTGTGAACGCATCTGTATTCTTCTGGTGTATTGTCTGGGGCTTACTGCCTTCATCTGCTAACCTAGGCCTTGTCCTGGAAGCTTCTTGCCTCCATACAATCTAATCTAGGCCTAGAATGTTTTCAGCCTCTGAGACTAAGCTCACCCTATCTTGTCCTTGATAAACTCTAGCTGGCTGGATCAACTCAGCTGTTCTGGCTCAAACTACTCTCCAAGTTGACTGGTTCAACCTGGCTTCTCTCTCTCAGCCTTTCCTGAACAGTTCTGCTTGGCCCTATACTGACTTTGGTAATAGGTTCTAATCTGGCTCCTCATTCTCTGGCTCGTTCTGTTTTTATGTGCGTCTAACTTGTTCTCCCTCTCTGCAGCCTGTCTCTGTAAAACTCTCCTAATAAAACTGGTTCCTTCTTTCCTTTTCTTTTTTTTTTCCCCTTTTCTTTTCCTTTCTTTTCCTGTGGTGTTCTTTTGAGGGTTGGGCATATCCTATCTCTGACTCACTCTGTCAAATCTTTCTCAGATACCTCACTACGTCTGCCACTCAATTAGATATTACTTTCAAACATGGTGCACACTGGTTTTACCGGGTAGCAGGAGTTTTGTCTACACTGCTTTGTGTTCCCAGCTGGTCGCATACACACAGCCGCAACTGCCCAGGAGCTATCTCATATCCACAGATACACACGCATTAGCTCATTTTAATACTTGATTATTGACTCTGTGGCTGGGCTCTTCTAAGTCCCCCACGGCTAGCCAGCCCTTACCTTCTCTCCTAGCTTAACACCTCTAAATCTGCCTCAGCGTAGTTGCTCAGTTACCGTCTGTGAAGCCCATTGGTCTTGCTTCCAAAGACACTTTCGGGCTACGTTTCCTTTCCACCTACATTTTGGAAGATCTCCCCTATATTTCCGAGTCTGTTCTATCTCTCCCCCAAGTATCTCAATTCTCCTTTCTCAAGTCTGCAGGAACCAGGAAGTCCCGCCTCTTTCTTTCTGCCCAGCCATTGGCCACTGGCATCTTTATTGACAGATCAAAAACCAATTGGGGGTGAGGGCTTTCAGCATCCTTTATCAAAGCATCAGAACCACATCCCTACATTACCTCGATTGTTTGGGATTGAAGGTGTGTACTAAGGGTATTCCAGGCAGGAGGATTAAAGTGTGTGCTAAGGTTGAGCCACACCACAACTAGAAATGGGTTTGTTTTGTTTTGGTTTGGTTTTGGTTTTTCGAGACAGGGTTTCTCTGTGTAGCCCTGGCTGTCTTGGAACTCACTCTGTAGATCAGGCTAGACTCGAACTCAGAAATCCACCTGTATCTGCCTCCCAAGTGCTGGGATCAAAGGCGTGCGCCACCACTGCCAGGCTACCCTGTAACACTTCATTAACAGTATTAACTAACATAGTCATTTCTTTCTTTAATTGATATGACCAGGGGTTGGAAAAAACCATGCCAGACAAAGACTGTGCATGAAGATCAGGACTGAAGTACGTTGACAGGTGAAGAAACCTGGTGACTGGGATCAAGGAGTCTGGCAAGATGGCTTCTCCCAAAAGCACGCCAAAGATGCAGATGACAGCACAGATCCCAGAGGAGGTAGGGATTACAGAACATGAGCCCAGAGCTATAAGTCAGATGTTGAAGTTTCCCTCCCGTTATGCGGCCACATTTCTAGAGGATACTAAAATTTATTTACACTGTGCTAAGAGAACTACTGTTGATTCAGACAGCATGGAACCATCAGACCCAGTGTCTCTCTGACTGCTCTTTCCTGTCTCCTCCTCCAAAAGAATTATTAGATTTTGCAAGACAAAGAAATAACAACACAGCTCACATATTATACAGCCCGATGAAAGGATGACATGATGTAGTTTGAAACGGAGGAAAAAGAGGCAATGTTTTCAGTTTACAGGGTCTTTCTTCTCGTTGAAAATGAGTATAGTCTAAAATTTAGAAGTGAGATATTGTTTTACTCTGAAAAATGGTAATAATTCAGCGATAATTAGTAATAATTCAGCAATAGAAGGGGAAAATGTAGCAAAAGGGCACATAAATTATAAAGAGAATATAAAGTTATTTTTTTTCCTAGTTTCAACTCTGACATAGTTTTGTTTTCCGTGTGGTAGATCTCTTAGTTTGGCTTTCTGGGTGTTGGAGTGGTAGCTGGTTGCCCTATCTTTACCTTGCCTTCCCACCGTCTTCAGTGGCTTGGATTTAGGTCTAGCGCTATCATGTCCAGCCGGACTAACCCATTTATGAACTTATAACTTAATAGTCAGAAAAATGACCTACTTCCTTGCTTCCCCATTGTTTTATCATAGCAACACAAAGTTGACTAAAACACACCCTTAAAGATTCTGTGGTCACATGCCTGTAATCCCTGAACTAGGGAAGCTGAGGCAGGTGGAGAATCGTGAGTTCCAATGGGCTGCAGAATAAGACAATATCTCAAGTAAAGTTTGTGGTTAAAGATACAGTATCTTTACGTGGCCCAGATTGGTCTCCAAATCTACGTCTTCCCGCCTCCTCTTCTGGTGTGCTGGATACAGGTGCTTGATACTTGTAACAATGCTACAGAGAGCCTTACAATGACTTCCCAGCAGGCAGATGAAGGTTTTTACTCAGGAAACTGGTAAATATTAACCAGTCTGTCTATGACTTTGCTGATCTCTTAGCTCACTGTAAACTGTAGTATTTGAATACCATGGGATGCTGTTCACTTACAATGATGGGCATTGAGCCAGGTGTGGTGGTGAACATTTGCTATGCCAGCACTCAGAAGGTGGAGACTTGAGGACTAGGTGTTCAACGGCATTCTCAGTTACATAGCAATTTGGGGGACGGTATTTAACTACATTGTAGGGACTGCAGGGATGGCTCAGCAGTTAAGAGCACTTTCTGCTTTACAGAGAACACCATGTGTTGTATGGACAGTGTCTGGGGAGGCCTGGTGAGGGTGTTTGACCACCTGGAACTGGAGATACAGGCAATTGTGAGCTGCCCTATGTAGGTGCTGGGGATCAAGTTCCAGGTCCTCTGTAAGAGCAGCAAGCACTCTTAACCACTGAGCCATCTCTCCAGCCCTTTATGTGATTTTTATTTTATTTTATTTTATTTTATTTTATTTTTTACCTTCTGGATAGAGACTCAAGAAATATTTTTGTTTTATTGTCTGTTTGTATTGGATCCTTTGTGACAGGGGTCTCAATATGTAGTTCTTCCTGGTCTTAACTTTCTGTTTAGAACAACAGGCTTCTGATCTTCTGCCACGCCTCCCACATGCGTGCTGGGATTATAGGGGTGTGTCACCTCAACCAAGGAAGCTCTAGATATCCTGAAAGGAAGAGGCCCTGTTAGTAGATGGCTTGCTTAGCGGCTAGGGTGCTGGGTTTCATCTCTAGCACTGCATAAATGATGTAAGAAGAAAACTTCTTGTGTCTGCTATGCTCCCACCAACTTCCTAAAAACAACCTTGTAGGGAAAAAAAAAAAAAGATATTTTCCTTTCTCTGCTCTTTGTACATTATCAAAGGAGACCTCCGTATTCCAGGCAGGTGTAGCTACTGAGACCCATGAATCATTGCTGATCAAGTCAACTTCTGTTGCTTATTCAGAGCTTGCTCTGTATCTAGGAGAACTAAGATAAGTATTTTCTTCAAGTCTTAAACTACCCCAAGTATATGGTCTGAAGCACGGTGGTTTGGAAAGGATGAATTAACAACATTTAACACAAGATCCCAAGCAGGAGAAGACGGGAGCTTCCTAGTCTGATTAGAAAACCAATGGTGGTAATTTTCTTTCTTTTTTTTTTTTTTTTAAAGATTTATTTATTTATTATATGTAAGTACACTGTAGCTGTCTTCAGATACCCATATGAGGGCATCAGATCTCATTGTAGATGGTTGTGAGCCACCATGTGGTTGCTGGGATTTGAACTCATGACCTCTAGAAGAGCAGTCAGTGCTCTTAACCGCTGAGCCATCTCTCCAGCCCTGGTGGTAATTTTCAAACATACAAATCCCTGGGGGATGCCAAATGAGCCTCTCTGTCGTCATCCCAAGACTTTGATCACTGCCTGAACTTGGTCAGATTCTATCTGCCCCTACTTCTTATTCCTGCTGAAGGTTTTTTGTTTGTTTGTTTGTTTGTTTGTTTGTTTTGAGATCAGCTAGCCTCTGACTAACAGAAACCCTCCTTCTTTACCTTCCCACGTCCTGAGACTACAGGCGTTAGACTTTCCACTTGGCTTGTTAGAGGTCTTTTCAGACAAATTCTAGACACCATAGAATGTCATCCCTGTGGTCTTTGGCATGACCTTTGGTCCTTACTGAGTCTGTGAAGGCTAAAAGCACGGAACCAAAGCACAGTTCTCTGTAAGACATTCGACAAAGGTTTAAAACAATACAGACAAGCTGATGAGATGGTCCAGTGGGTATAAATGCTTGCTGCCAAGCCTGATAACCTGGAGTCAATCCATGGGACCCAACACCAGGATAGACCAGACTCTAAAAAGTTGCCTTTTGACCTCTACAAGTAAGCTATGCATACAGTTGTACCCCCACACAAATAAATAAATATAACTTTAAAAATAAATCAAAATATTATAAGTAAAACCCGACTGATAGATTCTAGCTAGGGTTGGCAGTTCATACTTGTAATTCTCAGTAGTTGAGGAGCTGAGGCAGGAGGATTACCACATGTTAGAGGCCAATCTAGGCTAATGTAGCAAATTCCAGGTAGTTTTGGGCTAAAGGGTAAGAGCCTGTCAATTAATCATTTAGTCAATCACTAAGCAGTAATCAATATATAATGATAATACAGTAAGACAGCCAAATATGTCTGCTGTACAGACTCCACAGAGCTGAAGGGAATATATATTCTCTAATGACCCCTCTGTGCCCCGTTCTTGCTCCTAGCTGAGGTTTTGTTGTTGTTGTTTTTGTTTTTTTGGCAAGAATTAGTGTGGAAAAGTAGGAGGGTTGGTATTTGTGATGGTTTGTATATGCTTGGCTCAGGGAGTGGCACTATTAGAAGGAGTGGCTTTGTTGGAGTAGGTGTGTCACTGTGGACGTTGGCTTCTAGACCTTCCTCCTGGCTGCCTGGAAGTCAGTAGCCCACTAACAGCATTCAGATGAAGATGTAGAACTCTCAGCTCCTCCTGCACCATGCCTGCCTGGATATTGCCATGCTCCTGCCTTGATGATAATGGACTGAACCTCTGAACCTGTAAGTCAGTCCCGATTAAATGTTGTCCTTTATAAGAGTTGCTTCAGTCATGGTGTCTGTTCACAGCAGTAAAACCCTAACGAAGATAGTATTTAAGGTTATAGATTTTGGCAAAATAAGAGTATAACTTATTCCTATTGCTCATTAGGAAAGATCCAGTAACCACAAAGTACTATAGGCTTTTTGTAGGAAAAAAAAAAAAAAACTAACAAAGTCCTGGGACACAGAGAGATGGGCACTCCCCTGCCTGGTTCCTGAGCTGAATAATGTTTGGTTGGACCAGTGTTTCCTCAGAGTTGTCAGCCAAAGTGAGCAAAGCCAGGCCTAGAAAGATGACCTACTGCTTAAGTTTACCCACAGGGAACTCTAGAAAACGCAAACTAGTTTCTGGGGACAGGAAGCAGGTCAGTGTTACTTGGGAATGGAGGGAAGGAGAAGGGTAGACACGCACTGTCAGGGTGAGGTTTTGTGGCTCCACATAGGACACCGTGAGTCAAAGGCTTTCATTCATTGTCTTTCTTCCGCTTTGCTTTTCTTTGAGCCGGGCTTCAAGTAGTCTGGCTTGGACTTGAACTTGCCATGCAGCTCAGGATGATCTTGGTTGTAGGAATGAACCACCTCGCCCGCTAAAGCACCTGCTTTGCAGTTCCGCAGTTTATTATATGTCGATTAGCTCTCAATAAAGTTGTTTTGGTTGGTTTTGCGGAGCGCATGCGTGTAACCCCAGCATCGGGGAGGGAGGCAGGTGCAGGAGGATTTTGCCTCAAGCTCTAGGCTAGGCAGGGATATATAGCAAGATCCTGCCTCTAAAAGGACAGAAAAACACATTCAGAAGATAAACCAGGAGCTATAAAGACAGCTCGTGCCGGGCAGTGGTGGCGCATGCCTTTAATCCCAGCACTTGGAAGGTAGAGGCAGACAGATTTCTGAGTTCGAGTCTAGCCTGGTCTACAGAGTGAGTTCCAGGACAGCCAGAGATATACAGAGAAACCCTGTCTCGAAAAACCAAAAAAAAAAAAAAAAAAAAGACAGCTCGTGGGCCACAGTGGTGTGGCCCTGTGGCTCTGGACCCAGCTCATAAGAATGAACTATTTTCAGCTGGTAGCAACAGATGTGAAGGCTGAGGACCACAGCTCAGAGGTTAGGAAAGCTCCAGCAAACTGTCCAGGCTTGCTGTTGACTGAAGCTTTTATTTCTTTGATACATGGTCTTACTGTGTATCCCTGGCTGTCCTGAAGCTTGCTATGTAGACCAGGCTATCCTCAGGCTCGCATGGGCCCTTGTGGCTAGTGCCTCCTAAAGGAGCTTTATTTGGATTTAAGGCCTTTTCGTTTTCTTTGCATCATTTACAGAACAGCTGTCCCTTGTGGGGTTCGGAGAGGGTGGTGACTTCCCACTCTGAGATTTGTGACAGAAGCTACCATTGTCCCTGGGAACTCTTCCTTTTTCTTCTCCTCTTCCTTCTTGGTTGAAGTAGCCCAAGCTGGCTTTACTCTCATTACATAGCTAAGGCTTCCCTTAAACTCCTAATCCATCTGCCTCTACCTCCCAAGTGGTAGAGGACTTTGGGGACACTTGATCATACCCTCCTTCAATTTGTGTGCTTAGGAGCCCAGGCGTGGACATGGCGCAGCTCCGCCTCCAGGGACCTTTACCCTGAGGCTTCTGAGCCCTTAAATTCCCCAAATCTCCATCAGGGAGGCAGTAAGTTTGCTCAGTGTCTCTGTGTTGTCCATCAAAGGACCTTAAGGCTTTCACACTTCTTTGCTTAGGATGGAGGCGGGGCTGTGTCAGATATGGTGACAAGCAACTGTACAAGGTTTTCTGGGGTCCTCTTCAGGATAGCCACACGATATACAAACAAGGCCAACACAGTCTGTGCATACGTGCAGTTTGGGACCCAAACAACACGCAAAAGCAACAAGAAAAAAAAAAAAACACTTAAGCTTTAAGGTCAAAGACTTTGGCAGCAGGTCAAGTTCATTGCGCTTGGATGCCGTTTCTGCTTGGGTGAGTTTTTGCAAAGCCTGGTAACTCTCAAGCAGATTGGCCCTGACAGCCTGCCTCACTACAGAAGCTTCCCAGCCCCCTCTTGCTAAACTGCCAGGGCTCCTCTCTTCCCTCAGGGGATTAACTCTTAGTGTTCAGAAAGTGACAATGACCTCCACAGATAATGACTTTATGTATAGGGTAGTTCCTTTCCCACCCTTGAAGAAGAGGAAACTGGAAAAACCCGGAGTTGAAGGTATTTTTGAATTCATAGTAAGTTCAAGCCAGTCCCATCCACATAAGACTTATGAAAAATCCAAGTAGCTAGGTAGCTCATCACTGTAATCCCAGCATCCAGGAGGCTCAGGTAAGAGGATTGTTTCAAGTTCCAGGCCAGCCTGAGACACAGAGTAAGCCCCTATGTCTTGAGAAACCAAAGCCAAAGGGAAAAAACATGTATACTCAAAACAAAAATATATATGAGATTTCTGATACCCCTGCCTTTAACTCTCTTTCTCTCTACATAGTTATCTGACCACACACAATCTCAGATCTGTTGTTTTAAGGGCTCCTGAGCCCACTGTATAATATCTGACCTCCTTGGCACGTCCAGGCAGACAGGTGTTCTGAGGAAAGCTGCTTCAACCTTAGAAAGCTTCTCAGGAACATGTTCTTCAAGACAAGTAAGCTTCCCCTGGGCCTTCACTGCATATAGACATGTCAGCTGCCCCTGGTTCTCACTGCAGAGACATGTGAGCTGCCCCTGGTCCTCACTGCAGAGACATGCCAGCTGTGCCTGGTC
>NW_021620360.1:1081722-1100127 GCF_004785775.1 Grammomys surdaster
CCTGGTCCTCACTGCAGAGACATGCCAGCTGTGCCTGGTCCTCACTGCAGAGATATGTCAGCTGCCCCTGGTCCTCACTGCAGAGATATGCCAGCTGTGCCTGGTCCTCACTGCAGAGACATGCCAGCTGCCCCTGGTCCTCACTGCAGAGATATGTCAGCTGCCCGTGGTTCTCACTGCAGAGATATGTCAGCTGCCCGTGGTTCTCATTGCAGAGACATGCCAGCTGTGCCTGGTCCTCACTGCAGAAACATGCCAGCTGCCCCTGGCCCTCCCTGCAGAGTACTTCTGAGAGGTCTTGTTCTTCTAGACATGACCATGGGGATGTGATGTTTGAAGCTAAGTATCTGGTCAGTGTCTTGAGAGTGAGCTTTCACCACATATAAAGCAGGGAGAAAAATCCACTGCAAATCTACTGTGACCCAATGACATCATCAAAGTCAGAACCTTCCAGTCCTTTTGGGGTAAGTGTCCTTTCACATTTACAGCCACAGGTTTTTTTGTTGTTTTTCCAGACAAGGTTTCTCTGTGTAGCCCTGGCTGTTTTGACTCTAGGCACACCAGAAGAGGGCATTGGATTCCACTACAGGTGGTTGTGAGCCACCATGTGTTTGCTGGGAATTGAACTCAGGACCTCTGGAAGAGCAGTCAGTGCTTAACTGCTGGTCTATCCCTCAAGCTCTGCCCTGGCTGTTTTGGAAAGACTAGGACCGTAGAACAAACTAGTCTGGAACTCAAGAGATCTGCCTAGCTCTGCCTCCCAAGTGCTGGGACTAAAGGCGTTCGCCATTATGCACCCCCCGCCCCCCAACCAATCATGACATTCTGAAAAACAAGCTCCTTATCTTGTTCCTTTCCTTCTATTTAAAAGTCACGTCCTTCAAAACTGTGTACATATTGCTTGCTGGTAGTGTGATTGCTTAGCATACACAAAAGCACTACTGTGCCTGGCCTAGACAGTCCTGGACTATGGACCCAGGGCTTCAGGCCAAGCAAGTACTCTCTCTACCAAGTGAGATACATCCCCAGCCACTCATTTTAATTCTTAAGTCTATCCTTTAATTTGCCTTGGCATTTCCCCCTTCTCCACTCTGCCCATGGTCCAACTTTCTTGAGCTTGGTCTTGAGGTCTGTGGTGTGTGTGTGTGTGTGTGTGTGTGTGTGTGTGTTGGGGTGGGGGTGGGGTGTAAAGGAGGCCATGCTGCCACCAGGTCTCTGACCCTTACCAGGGATCCCAGTAGTTTTCTCCTACAGTCACCTAGGGCCCAGGTTTACGTTAGTCCTGCAGGAAGGAGACTCTAGGAAAGCAGGGGTGTGTGAACAGACACTTCCGGAGGAAGAGTCATTTTCAGGAACCTGACTAAAACCATTTTTATGCCAAAATCAGCTAGTTATGAATTCTGAATACCTTAAGCAATTAAACAGTCACACAGCCCCCAAACAGAGTGGCAGTTAACACAAACCAAAGGCAACTTGGATAGCTGTTGTTTTTCTGAAACAGAGTTGCAGCTGCAATATGAACTCCGCCCAATGCTAGGTTCTTTTGAACAAAGCACGATGTTGCACTGTGTTGCACCGTGTGCCCAGTGATGACTCAGTTCTTCCCTGGCTCAGGTCTATCCAAATTGTTAGTACTAAGAAATGTTAGTACTGGCCGTGTGGCTTTCACTCAGTATGAAAGCAACACACGGGTCAGGTGCTCCTGTGAAGGTGATGTCATTTATACAGGACCCAAACATGTTTCCCATAATCTTCAAGGTTTCTGAGAAAATGAAAACATGCAGGGAATAATTTTCACAAAGATCCATAGATCTACTGAGCTTTGTTGGGAATCATTGAGCTTAGCTTCCAGTGTGGCCTTAAGCTAATCACTGGCCACTTTAAGAAATTATTTTTCTCAAAAAACCAAAAAAAAAAAAAAAAAAAAAAAAGGGCGGTAGTGGCACATGCCTTTAATCCCAGCACTTGGGAGGCAGAGTCAGGCGGATCTCTGAGTTCGAGGCCAGCCTGGTCTACAGAGTGAGTTCCAGGACAGCCAGGGCTACACAGAGAAACCCTGTCTCGAAAAACAAAAAACAAACAAACAAACAGAAAAAAACAAAAAAAAAGAAGAAAAATTGTTATTTAAACAAATTTTTTATTTATTGTAATTATTATTAGTGATAGTATTTTGAGTTTTTGAGACAGGATCTCACTATGTAGCTTTGGCTAGCTTGGAGCTCATTGCTAGACCAGGCTGGCCTAAAACTCATAGACATCCTTTGCCTCTGCCTTCCAAGCGTTGGAATTGAAAGGCCTGCACCACTACAATCACCTAAATTCATTTTTATTTTATGCTATGAGTGATTGACTTGTATGTATGTAAGTGCACCATGGCGTGCCTGTGGAGGCCAGAAGAGACTATCAGATTCCCTGGAACTGGAGTTACAGATGGTTGTGAGCCTGTAGATGCTGGAAACTGAACGCAGGTGCCCTATAAGAGCAGCCAGTGCCCCTAACCACTGACCCATCCATCCCTCCAGCCCCTCATTGGCCGTTTACAGATCTCTCTCCACAAACAAGAAAGGCGGAGATGGGTGCTAGTGTTCTTCCTGAGAGATGAAGAAAAGAGTCGATGGCAGCATTTTTTTTTTCTAAAAAAATAAAATATATATATATACATATATATTTGTATCTATGTGTCTGTGTATGTGTGAATGCCCGTGGAGGCCTGAGGAGGGTGTTGGTGTTGGATCTCCTGGAACGGAATTTCATGTGTTTGTGAGTTGCCTAACACGGGTACTAAGCTCCAAAGTGTTCTGGAAGAACAACATTTGCTCCTAAATGCTGTGCCATCTCTCCAGCCCTGCCTCCAGTCTTGGAGACAGGACCTCATGTCTCCAGAATGGTCTCAAACACAACTGTGAGGCTGGGACGATAGCTCAGTGGTTAAGCACTTGTCCCGAGGTCTGAGGACCAGTGTTCAGATATCCAGAACCCACATAAATACCAGGTGGGGATGGCGGCCAGCCTGTAATCCCAGCCTAGGAGGGCAGACAGAATGAATCCTTAGAGCAAGCTGACCCCTAGAACTCACTGGGTAGCTTAGGCAGGCCATGATCTGTTGATCCTGGCTCCCAAGCAGCGAGGATCACAAGGCCTGCACCACCAGTGTCTGTCTGTCTGAGTTCTCTCTAGATTCTCTTTAGTGATGAGATTATAGGCTTGCACCATCAGTCTCTGTCTGTCAATCTGTTTGTCTGTCTGTCTCTGTTCTCTTGTGATGAGATTATAGGCTTGTACCACCTGTCTGACTGTCTGCCTTAGTTCTCTGGGTTCTCTCCAAGTTCTCATTAATGATGGGAGATCTACACCACCAGTGCCTCTCTGCCTGAGTTCTCTTTAGGTTCTCTTTAGTGATGAGATTACAGGTCTGCACCACCAGTCTCTGTCTGTCTGTCTGTCTGTCTGTCTGTCTGTCTGTCTGTCTCTCTCTCAGTGCTCTTGGTTCACTCTAGGTAATGAGAGAGCACCATGCCTGGTAAGAGCGAGCGTATTTTAAAATTCACAATAAGGAATGTGGTATACAGGGAAGGCAGAGGCAGGCAGATGCCTTTGAGTTCTAGGCCAGCCTGGTCTATCTTGTGAGTTCCAGGACAGTCAAGACTACATAGAGACCCTGTCTCAGACAAAACAAATCAAAAAAATTCCCCATCACAGAACTGCTGTGGGAACAAACTGAGGAAGTCCGGAAGGGCCTAAGGGCAGCTTGGAACATCACAGGCAGGTAGCTGACCCTAATGGGCCACTTAGAAAATGACAGCCGAAGAGAAAATGACGGTTTTTTGTTTTGAAGAACAAATGGAAACAGCCTGCCCCCCCCCCCATCTCCCCAGTGCTGACAGTCATCCTTTCTGACCCATCCTTTGGTATTTGTGGCATGGGACTCCTCCCCCACCCTCCTGCTCTGCCAGCTTCTCCACTCCCCCATCCCCACCCTTCCCTGGCCTTTCACTTTTTTTTTTGCCTGTGTTCCATCTTGGTCACCTGCGAGGCAGCACCCCCCAGTGGTTTTCCCGTTCATTGCTGTCACTGAGAAACCCACCGAAGCCAGATGAAATAAATCTGTATCAATAAGGATTACCAAGTGCCCCAGAACTCAAGAGGCTCAAAGAGTGCTTACAGGAAGCCATGCTAGATCCCCACCTCCACTTTTGGAAATTTGAGATGAAGAATCCAGAAGCTCTGGGTGGGAAGTGTCAACTTGTCTTGGATTTAGGGCAAGTTCCAACATCTCTGGACCTGGTTGATTGTTTTTATGAAGAGCCCTGCCCACTCTCCTCCAAGGGTTTGAGGAGAAACACACAATAGAGATGGTTGGAGAAAAGACCTACCATGTGTATGCTTTCCATCGGGTGCCACTATTTACCCAATGCATTCCTGGCTGGCGTGGGAGATGAGCCGTCAGGGCTGTGTGAACAGGGCAAAGCCGAGACTAACCATTTTCTTCCCTCCACCATTGCTTTTAACTTTGCATCTCTGAGAAATTGCGGGGGGTTGGGGGGGACTCAACCCTAATCCTGTCATTTTTCCAGCTCAAAGCCCAAGACCCTTTTTTCTTCATCTTCAGAACAGGCCCGAGCTAGTCACAAGAGAGTCCGAGCAGTCTTGCTGGCATTCCTTCCTGGAACACCATCTGCAAATGTTAACCTCACCTAGATATACTTGAAGTTTGCTCTTCCGTGAGACTTTGCTCAGTCTCCTCCCACCCCACCGAGGAGGAGGTTTCTAAGCTCTCCGCTGACTCCCACAGCTTCCAGCTCTATTAACTGCACGAAGAGTTTGTCTTCTGTGACTACAGAATTCTCTTGTCTGTAGGGGAAGCGCTCCAAGAGGACACAGTCCTCCCAAACCTCTTAGAGCTCTATCAGAGTCCTGCCTCGTGCAAAGTCTTAATAACTCTCTGTGAAATGGATTAGGAGGCGGGACTCAGAGATCCTCAGTGACACATTAGAAAGCCACAAGGGAAGCCGATGCTAGCAGAGCTACCACCCACACAAACTCCCGGGGCCCCTCATCCTAGTGGGAGGGAACTGGACCGTGGAGACTCAGCCAAGGGAAGGCAGATGGGATGGGAGTCAGCATTTCAATCCTTTAAGAGGGCGGAGCCAGGCTTCAGCTGCCCCCCCACCCCACCCCCAACCCCGTCAGTCAACGTCCTTTGAAAGCTTTGGGGTTCGGAGTTTTCAAACCACAGAATGGAGAGTGTCCTTTAAAGATGCTTTTTGGCTTCAGGTACCTCGGTGAGCCATTTGCTACAGCTGGAAGAGTTCACAGTTTTATACTGTAGAGATAGCCAGTTTAAAAATCGAAATTCTTCTCAAAGGAACAAAAAGTCCCTGGAAAGGGGGTGCATTATTTGGGACTCAGAAGAAGGTCCCTAACGGACCACCCTGTCAGTTCCAAAGCCCTCTGCTTTCAACTTTAGTCCACATAGCCCACCTTGTCTTCTGTTAGGCAAGATGAACTCAGCTCTAAGCTTTTGGCGGCAGCCAGAGAACGCTGCTTTGGACTGGACCCCCTCCTCAGCGGCTTTTGTCTGGGGTTCTCTTTGTCTGGGGTCTCTTTGTTTGGGAGACCCCTTTGGTCCCATTCCATAGTTCTCAGCCTCGCTTCCCTTTCTCTGGGTTAGGCTGTCCCCTCCCTCTCTGCGGGGGCTGAGAGGCTCAGCGAGGGGGAGCAGAGCTGGGTTGCCATGGTCACCTTGAAGCCAGCCGCAGCTGGCCAGGGCAGCTGCTCTTGGGCCCCTGAGGCTGGAGCTTGGACAAAGCCGGGAGGCTTGATCGGCTTCAGACCTGGATCCCCAAAGGCTTGTGCCTAAGGAGACTGAAACTCAGGAGAACCTGGAGGTGAGCGGAAGTTAGAGCTCACCTGGAGACCCGGAGCAGGCCTTGAGGCTGGGCTGCCTTTGTGGGGGAGGGACCAGGTAGGCCTGTCTGGAAGTGTGGTGGGAGGGGAGAAGGATGGAGGCCCAGTGTGGAAACAGGTTGACCAGAATGAGGGCGGGGCCTTGGTGGCTTTCAGCCTGGAGATAGGTTTAATACAATCTCTGACCCTTCCATCTATCTTGAGGTTGTCCTTCCTTCCTAAGTCTGCCCAACCTGCCCCCGTGTTCTTTCTCCCTCCCCCCCCCCCCCTCTCTCTGCACCTTTCTGCTTCCATATCAGTTTTGTTCCAACCTCTGTTTGTTTGTTTTTCTATTCCAGTTGCCTTCTCAGCCTTTGCTTTCCTCCCGCGTTGGATCAGCTCCCCCCAACCATCCAATCCTTTCCTCCCCTTCCCACACTTCCCTCTCCTCCAGAGTCCCTTTATCTCCCACTCTTTACTTTGGCACCATCTCCCTTAACTCTCCTCCCCTCTCTGCACTCCAGACTTGTGCCCCTCTGCCATGTTCTGTCTCTATGTGGCCATCAGCCAGGAGACCCTTGGCACCCGGTCCTCCATTCCTTCCCCAGACTGCACAGCTAATGGGTCTCATTTTTTCTTTCCTCTCTCTTTCTCTCTCTCTTTCTTTCTTTCTCTCTCTCTTTCTCTCTCTCTCTTTCTTTCTTTCTCTCTTTCTTTCTTTCTTTCTTTCTTTCTTTCTTTCTTTCTTTCTTTCTTTCTTTCTTTCTTTCTCTCTCCTGTCCCAGATTTAAGCCATCTCCTTTGCTATCATACCCAGGCCTCATTTTCCCATTTGAACTTGGTGGCTTTAAAGTATGACCCTATGGCCAGGGTCTTTTCCAGCTCCTTACCCTGCCCCCCACCCCCAGAGGCTTCCCACTCTCCCCAGCTGCTGACCCAACCTGCTCCCCTAGAGGCAGCTGCATCTCGGGGCAAGAACTGTAGCTAGTGTGTGGTGGGGGTGGGCCCATCTGGTCCACTCTCCTCTCAATGGTTCTGTCCTGCTTCCCTGCAGTGGCCGGGTGGTCTGCCTGCCGGCCTTGGGCTGAGCTCTTGTTTCTCCTACGTGCCTTTCTTCACATCCCCCCTACTCCCAGCTGTTTTTGCCTCTTCCTGGGCTTGAAGAAAAAGGGTCCAGAATGGGAGAGTGTGCATGAGGAAGAAGTAGAGGGAATTTTCCAGGTTCTAGGACACAATGGGTGGGGGGCCCTGGAGAGGAGCAGTGGGCTGGGGAGCCACAGATGACTAGGTTCTTGGCAGAGCTATGTAGGCCCCTGGACGGCTGGGATTTCCCTCTCTGGCCCCTGGGAATCTGGGCTCCAAGCAGCACATTCCAGCCGGCTCCAGCTCCTTTTCTGCTGTCACTTGACTCCGCTGGGCCCCAGCCCTGCGTCCCTCCTACTCCTCCAGCCCTGGTCTGGGGCGAGGTGGGTATCACCGACTAGGAATTTTTCCTGGGAGAATGAGAAAGGGCAAAGGCTTCAAGACTCTGGCTTCTTCCACACCTCCCATGGACCCATCACTGGGCAGTGTGAGTCTAGGGCGTGGAATGTCTCACAGGGTGTGAGGAGCTGAACCTTCCTTCACTAGTCCGGTCCAGGGCTTCCCCAGAGCGACCCTCCTGGGAGGAGGGGCTGCCGCCAGCGCGCAGGTGAGGTTACTGGGAAACCTTGGCCCCACCCCCAGCCAGGCTCTACACCCCGCCCAGCCTCTGCAGGACCCAGATTTCCTATCGCTGTCTGCAGAGGGGTAGGTGATTTGGGGGCGAGGGGGTCCTCTAAGGTCTCGATGGAAAGGTCGGAGGCAGTTCTCCCAGTGATCATGGGAGCTGTTAGCAGCTGGACCGTCCCTGGGTTTGTAAACTGGAGACCCAGTTTGCCTTGGCTTCTTCTCCCTAGGGGCAGTTTATCTTCCTGGTAGGTTTTTGTGTAACTTGTCTTGGTTTGGACTTTTAGTGTTTTTCTTGGGACTTTTTGGGAATGCTTTTGGGTGTGAGTTTTGAATCAGTTGGGGTGTGTTGCAACCAGGTGGTGAGACCGGAGACTTCACAGTGACCTGACATTATCCGGAGACTTGGCAGGTATAGGGGGTTTGGAGAGAGGTAGGATTAACAGGTGGTGCTGAATGAGGACGGACGGAACACCTCCCGCACAAGCTCTCCTCCCTGCCTCCATCTCTCTGGTCCATGGCTCAGCAGCTCTCTCCGTTCATTGTCTCCGTGTATCCCCGGGTCTTGCGTTCCTGTGCTTTGGACAGCGTCTTATTTTTTCAGGGAGCCTCTTCTGTCTTCTTCCTCCACCCCCACCTCGTCTTGGCTCCATTTTGTGCCCCTACTTGCCAGAAGCCAGACTCTGCGGCTTCCACCAGGGACCGAGCTGGCTGGGACTGAGAGAGGCTTGTTTGAGAAAGACTCCAGAGCTAGCCTGGATGGAGCAGGGATCCCAGGGGGACCCGGAGCTTGGGGTTTGGATCTCAGGGCTCCTGAGAAGACAGTAGGGAGCTGATGAGCTGGGTAGAGATTCTGGAAGAAGGGAACAGGAAAAAAAAGTTGAGGCTAAAAGAGTGTGAACGGCTCTCAGAATCGGGGCGCGTGGGGCGGGGGGGGGCAGTAATCTAGGCTGGGATCCGGAGGAGGGGTGTGTGCCAAAGGGTGACAAATGGGGTGGGGTGTGAACCAAGAGGGTCTGGCTAGACAGGTGAGCCCGGCTCCCTTCCCCCAACCGGGCTCCAGCTCTCGCTCCGGTGCTGGGCCTGTGGGAACCCGTCCCTTCCTGCGTGCCCTGGGGCTGCTTCTCCGCGCTTCTCTCCCTCTCTCCAGGAACCGAGCCCAGAAAAAGGGGAGGAGGGAAGGCGCCAACTCCCCCACCCCCCGGGCCACCACGCGGGGTCCCTAGGGGGGCTCAGCCTGGCCCCTACTGGCGCTGCCGTACCCCAGCATCTGAGCGGCTGGAGGTGGGCATTCGAATCACCTAGGGGAGGCTACGCGCTGGGGGTGGGGGACATGCCGGGCGGGCACGGCACTAGGAGAGGAGCGAGGGGCGGCGCCGGGCGTGGGAGCGCGGGCGCCGGGGCGGGAGTACCGGCGGGGGACGGGCGTGGGGAGGCGGCGCCTGGGCGCGATCCGGCTCGGCGCTGGCTTCTCTCCCCGGAACAGGCCCCCGACAGCTGCTCGCGGGAGCCGCCTCCCGACACCCGAGCCCCGCCGGCGCCTGCACTCCCCTCCCGTGCCTCGCCGCCGAGGAGGCCCCAAGTCGGGGCCGGACGCCCGGGTCTGCCCCTGAGAGCCATGAAAGGTAGGGACCGAGGCGGGGGCGCGCAAGAGTCAGGGGACCGGGTTGGGGAACCCCAGTTATGCTCGCTGCTCCAGGATTTTGACTCCCCATCCAAAGCAGAGGGCCCTGACTTTCCGAGAAAGTCTTCCGAAAAGAGGGGGAGGACCTCTCTTTTCTTGGGTGACGGGAGAACCGAGCCCCAAGGGGACAGGTGCGCATATGTAGCCCACTGAGTCATCCTCTCGGTACCTCCCCCCGCCCCCCACCTCCGGTGCCATGCTTACGGACATGCTCTGTTAAGCTGCCCAGGCCAGAGGGAGCCAGCCTGACGCCCAACCTACCAGACCAGCCACTCTCGGTGGTTGCCGGGTTGTGCCAAGAGACGAGGTCACCGCCCAATGAGCAAAGCTCCCAGAGTCCCTTTCTGACCGGGCATTCCTTTTCAGCAACCTGTCTCCCAGCCACTGCCTGGCTGGCCTACAGCTGACTGGTTGAGAAGGCTGGAGGTGTGTCCAGACCCGTGTGGCACTGTAGGGACTGGTCACACACAGTAGAATGCTTGAGAAAGTGGAGAAATGGCCCTTGTTTTTCTTGCTGTTCTTCCCACCCGAGTCCTACCTGTCCCTGCCTGCTCTTGGCTTCCCTCTGGCTCAGTCACCCTGGATGTTTTGGGGTGCGTCGGTTCTCTGGGCATCCTGTACCTCAGGGCCTTCGTGTGTCTCACATTGTCTTCTGATTACAGGAACTTGTGTCTGCCGTTTAGTATTCACTAAATGGTGAGATCTGACTTTATAGATTACCTCAGGGTGTGTGTGGCACACACCTGTAATCAGCCTCTGGCTGTAATCAGCCTCTGGGAGATGTGATCAGGAACTGAAGGTCAGCCTTCTTTGGTGTCATAGTTGAACTTGAGACCTTGTCTCAAAAATAACAACCAGCTATCTTGCTGTAGGAGTACATGTCTTTAGTCCCAGCACTTGGGTGGCAGAGGCAGGAGGATCTCTCAGAGTTCCAGGCTAGCCAGGGGGCTACATAGTGAGACAACAAAACCCAAGCAACTAACCAGTCCTCCCCTCCCACAAAACAACACAAAGCAATCAAACACACACATAGAAGATGCCAAGTTCTGTATGAAGTGGTGCTTGTTTCTGTAGCACAGACACTAAGATTAGCATGACCCCTGCGCAAAGATGACACACAAATTCGTGAAGCATTCCATATTTTTTAAATGATGTAAGATGGAATTTAAAGTAGGAGTTGTCTTCAAAGTCCTTTCTTACTTGAGGTCAGATAATACTTAATAAAATTTACAAGACCCTGAGGAAGAATACAGGGTCCAGGAGCAACATCAAAATCAAATCCAGGAGACTGTAGAATCTCTTACGTAGACTGTTCATCTCTCTGACTTTTTGCAGAAAAGGTGGGGCTCCAGTTGCTGAAGTGAGTTCAGACCGCTTTTCCAGGATGTGAATATCTTGGGTAAAACAGAACTCCATTCTTTGAATCCAAACAGGAGAGCGGCGAACAAGAAAGAAAAAAGATCTGTGTGGAGGGGATAGGAATTGTGTGTGAGCTGGTCTTGGTGGGACACAGACATGCTGTGAGGCAGGAGGATCAGAAGTTAAAAAAAAAAAAAGAAAGAAAAGGAAAAGGAAAGTGTGAGAGGCTGTAAGACACTACAGGTGTGTGAAGGCTGTACATTAAGCGTTGACAGTGGGCTTAAGTCTCACTCTGCCCCTGTGTGTATGTATGTATCTAGAACTGGGTTTGGGAGATGGGTTTAGGAGAGGAGAATGAAAGGCCCGGAGCAGAGTGTCCTGATCCTTGGTTTGTAATTGGTTGAAGAAGGGCCAGGTGGGGGTGCCACTGAGGTGGATCTCCTGAGCCTGTCTGATTGACTGTGGGATTCAAGACCTAGGGGACAAAGAGAAAGGGGTTGCCCCAGACCTTGTGAGCATGCCTCTGCAGCTCCTGCCCTTGGCCCTGTGCCCTGCTCTCAGGGTGCTCTATTTACCTCTGGCTTTGTGTTCTGCTCTGTCTCCCCCTCCTCTCCCTTCCACGCCTCCTGTCCCTGCCTGGCTTTGTATCTCAGCCCCAGGCTCCTCTCAGCACTGTCTGTCTCTGATGAGTCATCTGGGATAGGCATGAAGGTTACTCAGGGGAACAAGGACTCTGCTGTTTCTACAGCGGTGGGGGTGGAGAGTAGCACCCAGGAATTCCCTGCCAGACTTCCCAGTCCCAGCGGCTTGCTCCCCTGCACCATGAGGCTGTATCCCTCAGGGACTGGTCGTGATGCCTCTCGGTTCTAGGTTCTCCTTTGATAGCCAGGTGCCCTCTGGCAACATAGTCAGCCCCCTCAGCTGCTGCTTCAGTGATGGAGGATCTCAGCTGCCTCTTACATTCCTGCCCTAGAGCATTGTGGGAGCAGCTGGAGGAGGACAAAGGGTTGGGGGAGTCTACCCCCAACTCCTCCTACCTCCTGGGGTGACCTGGCTTCCCCCATAGTTTAAGCCTGCCCTCATCTCCAAGGCAACCAGCCTTCTCTGCCGGCAGCTCTTCTGCTACCTTCAGTAAGTTGGAACTTGGGGTAAGGGGATGCTAGAGGCAGGGCAAGGAGAGCTGGGCAGAGCTGGTGGTGGCAGGGGTGTGAGAGGGACAGTGTCCCTCAGGATTCCAGGACCTTTAGAATTCAGTATGGGCCTCAGGCACTGCCAGGTGTCTGGAGAGTCTTTCTGTCTCCAGGATAGAGGCCAGCAGACCCTGCATTTATATGGAGACTTCAGCTGGGGTAGTTTGGGGGAGGGTTAACTGCTGCACCCCAGAAGAAACAGAGGAAGCATCCCAATCTTCAGGGAAACAACTACCTGGGGTGTCTGACCCAGTGGGTCCAGGTGGGGTTCTGACTCTCAGCCAAGTTCTGAGATGATGTCCAGTCACTGGTCTAGCTACCACAGTGGCCATATGGAACCACAGAAGACAGAGATTGGAGACTGATGGAGTCTTGTCCTTAGGTCGCAGGTCTGAGATGCTCAGGCTTAGCTGATGCTTAATTCTCTTGTGTTTTTCTCAGTAAACCAACTAAACTCTAGGACACCTTTATGTTTTGGAAACCAGAGTGGGTTTTTATGTTGGTTTGTATGTCACATGGTTTTACCTAAATGAGTGGTACCGCCCCATGAGTTTTATAGAACTAACACAGCTAACCTGTCTTTTCTCTTTGTGTGTGTGTGTATTTTCCCCTTTCTTGTTCGGGTCTGTTGCACATACTCCCTAGACGTGTGCATGAGATTCTGAGCAAACGTGGATTTGTTTACCCTTTGCTTTCACGCCCGTTGGAATAATTCTCATACCTCTGAGTCTTGCTTTTCCTGTTCAGCAGTGGTGTGACCGACACATGCCAAGTCAGATTCATATGCTTTTTAAAATGTAAAGCAATTTTTCTATTTATATATATCTTTTGTTTTGTGTTTATGAGTGTTTTGCATGTGTGTATGTCTGTGTAACGTGCACGTGTGTGTGTGTGTGTGTGTGCGTGCCTGATAGTCATGGAACTTAGAAGCCATTGTATTCCCTAGAACTGGAGTTGTGGATGGTTGTGAGTCATGGAGTAGATGCTAGGAACTGAACCTCTGTAAGAGCAGTAAATGCTCTTTTTTTTGGGGGGGGGGGGGTTTGAGACAGGGTTTCTCTGTATAGCCCTAGCTGTCCTAGAACTCACTCTGTAGACCAGGCTGGCCTCGAACTCAGAAATCCACCTGCCTCTGCCTCCCAAGTGCTGGGATTAAAGGTGTGTGCCACCACCGCCCCAGCAACAGTAAATGCTCTATGCTCTTAACTGTGGAGCCAACTCTACAGCCCTTCTTCCTTCCTTCCTTCCTTCCTTCCTTCCTTCCTTCCCCCCCTCCCCTCCCTCCCTCTCTCTCCCTCCCCCTCCCCCTCCCTCTTTCTTTTTTTTTTTTTTTTACTTTTGTTGGCTTTGGTATTCTGGGTACCATGTATTCCAGGCTGTCTTCAACTTAAAATGAGGCTGTGGCTGGCCTTGAACACCTGAATCTTCACATCTGACATGTTAGAATAACTAGCGTATGCCACCATACCCCACCTTTCTTTCAAATGTATGCATTATTATTATTTTATATGTATGAGTGTTTTGGCTTATATGTGAGTCTGTGCTATACAAGCATGGATGATGTCCTTGGAGGCCAGAAGAGAGTTAACTGCTGAACCATCTCTCCTGTGTGTGTGTGTGTGTGTGTGTGTGTGTGTGTGTGTGTGAGAGAGAGAGAGAGAGAGAGAGAGAGAGAGAGAGAGAGAGAGAGTCAGAGGATAGCTTTCGAGAGCCAATTCTTGCTGGTAGTAGTGACACACATCTTTAATCCCAGCACTCAGGAGGCAGTAGCAGCTGGATCTCTGAGTTCAAGGCCAGCCTGGTCTACACAGTTCCAGGACAGCCAGGGCTATATAAAGAGACATGTCTTTAAAACAAACAAACAAAAACAAGAGTTTATTTTCACCACCCATGAGTCCCAGGGATAGAACTCAGGTCTTCAACCTTGGAGGCAAGTGCCTTTTACCCACTGAGTAATCTCTCTGGCCCCAAACTGTTTTTCTTTTCATAGCTACATAGAAGCTTTCCACCCCTTCTCACATGGTGGCTCCCCTTTGTCCCTCTTCCCGTGAAAATATAACCTTTAAAATACTTTGTTGGAGCTGGAGAGAAGGCTTAGTGGATAAAAGCACTAACTGCTCTTGCAGAGGACCCAGCACCCACTTGGCTCACGACCATCAGTAACTCAAGTTCTAGTTCTGGCTCCCTCTTCTGGCCTCCTCAGGAACTGCATGCATGTGTTGCACATAAATGCAGGAGAACATTAATATGAATAAAAATTTAAAAACAAATCACAATGATTACTTTTTATTTCTATATGCATTGGAGGTTTGCTTGCATGTATGTATGTGTGGGACTGGAGTTACAGACAGTTGTAAGCTGCCATGTTCAATTCCGGTGCTGGGAATTGAACCGGGCTACTCTGGAAGAGCAGCTAATGCTCTTAACCTCTGACCCATCTCTGCAGCTCCAGTTTTTAAAAATCTTTTGGGGCTGGAGAGATGGCTCAGCGGTTAAGAGCACTGACTGCTCTTCCAGAGGTTCTGAGTTCAATGCCCAGCAACCACATGGTGGCTCACAACCATCTGTAATGGGATCAGATGACCTCTTCTGGTGTGTCTGAAGACAGTGACAGTGTCTCACATAAAATGAATAAATAAGTCTTTCTAAAAAAAAAAAAACTTTGTCAAGGTCAGTATTTGGGATACTGAGCTGCCAAGTTCAAGACCAGCCTAGGCTACATAGTAAGTTTGAGGTCAGCTTGGGCTGTCTCAAAAAAAAAAAAAAATCCTATGTCAGTCTGATTTATATTTTTCTGATATTAAGGAACTTGGCTATTTTTAAAAAAATAAGTATTTTAAACAAGCTGGCTTTGTTCTTCTGTGGAGTGCATATTCAGAGTCTTAGGCCATTTCTATATTGGATTGTTTATATCATAGGCTCTTAGTTTAGTATAACTACTAGGCCCCTTGCCTGTTTTGTATGTTGTCTACATTTTTTTGAAGCCACTGTTTTGTTTTTATTTATTTTTGCTTTTATTTTATTGGTTGAAGGGGGATGGAGAGCCATTAGGCATGCTGTTTAACAAACGGATCTCTATCTGGTTTCCTCTGTGTGTTAAATATGGATCGGAACATCTACCTTACAGAGTGGCCGATGATAAAGTTACGCTGTCTTTTTTTGTTTGTTTTTGTTTTTGTTTTGTTTTTCGAGACAGGGTTTCTCCGTGTAGTTCTGGCTGTCCTGGAAATCACTGTGTAGACCAGGCTGGCCTCGAACTCAGAAATCCGCCTGCCTCTGCCTCCCAAGTGCTGGGATTAAAGGCGTGCGCCACCAACGCCCGGCAAGTTACGCTGTCTTGTTTGCGGACTCAGCCGGTGCCTGGTGTGTAGGAGGCAGTCTAAAATAGAACCATTCTCCAAACACTGACTTCTTATTTTTATTTTTGGCCATTTTACTGTTCTTGTCCCCAAAGCAGCCCTCCTGTCTGTCTCTTGCTGTTGGCTGTACCTTGACCCCTTGGTGAACTGGCTCTCCTGTTTGTCTCCTGCAGAGATGCTGTCCCCTCCTCCATAGGCCAGAGGGATCAGGAGCAATGGGGACAGGGACCCTCTCGTCTCTACTGCTGCTGTTACTCTTGGTGACAATTGGAGATGCTGACATGAAGGGACATTTTGACCCTGGTGAGGAGACTGAATCTTGGGTTCCTGAGGAATAGAGCTTAGAAAGTTGGGGGGACTCTGACCCATTCTGTGCCTGTGCCCTTCAGCCAAGTGCCGCTATGCCCTGGGCATGCAGGACCGCACCATTCCTGACAGCGATATCTCTGTGTCCAGCTCCTGGTCGGACTCTACTGCTGCCCGCCATAGCAGGTACCTGACACTGTGGGTCACCTTGAAGGAGTTCTTTTATGCATCCCTCTGTGCCCTTCCAGGCCCTCTTTCTAGAAGGCCCAGGGCAGTGAGACATATGTAGCGTGATGAGAGAAGGTTTTAAATAGATCCAGTGTCCAGGCTGGCAATGAGATTCAGTTAGGATTCTCACCAAGTACAAAGCTCTGTATTCAATTCCCAGTAACCCATAATGGGTAGGATGGCCATTACTCAGCTGTTAGAGGCAGGAAGAATAGAAGTTCAAGGTTACACAGTGAGGCCAGCCTGAGCTACAAGGTTACACAGTTAGTCCAACCTGAGCTACAAAGTTACACAGTGAGGCCAGCCTGAGTTACAGAGTTACATATTAAGGCCAGTCTGAGCTACAAAGTTACACAGTAAGACCAGACAAGCCTGAGCTACAAGGTTACTCAGTGAGGCCAGCCTGAGCTACAAGTGACATCTAAGGGTCAGTTCCTCCCTGACCTCCTTTGTTTCTCCAGGCTGGAAAGCAGTGATGGAGATGGGGCTTGGTGCCCTGCAGGGCCTGTGTTCCCCAAAGAAGAGGAGTACCTGCAGGTGGACCTTCGTAGACTACACCTGGTGGCTCTGGTGGGCACCCAGGGCCGCCATGCTGGGGGTCTGGGCAAAGAGTTCTCCCGAAGCTACCGGTTGCGTTACTCCCGAGATGGCCGCCGCTGGATGGACTGGAAGGACCGCTGGGGTCAGGAGGTGAGGCTGGAAGGGGAGGCACCTGGGAATGTAAGCTTTCTTGCCATATTTCATACATCATCTGTATGATGTTACTGCCCAAGCTCCAGCGTCTCCAGACTGTCTCAACCTGGCTGCCTCTTATCTTCCTGTGGGGTTCTCAAACTTACCCTTGACCTCTCCAAAGGACCTCAGTTCCCAGTCCTACCCCAGATCTGTTCCTTTTTCTTGTTCTCAAGTGGGGAAGCTTTACTTCCCCATTCCTACGTTTAGTAACTCAGACTACAAACTAAGATGTATCGGGGCTCACTCTCTCAGATCCTCTCTGTACCCACCTTTGTGGTGTTTCCTCCTCTTCCACGCCCAGCTTTAAGCCATGTGCTCTTTTATCTAGCTGAGATGAAGTCTAAACCACTCAGCATGTTCTCCTACATAGCAAACCTTTTCCTCCAGGCTACAGACAGCACACATTAGCTGAAATAATCAGACTGCCATACCCAGCTGTCAGCAGAGCACTGGCTTTGGCTGTATTAGAAAAAACAAAAACCCCAATTGCTGAGTGCAATGCACTTCAGTGAGTCTGATTCTAATGCCAGCGGCTCTTTCACCCTCCTCTGGTCCCTGCAGGCCCTGCATTTGAGTGTACAAACCTACACACGTATATACAGTGGCCATACTGTTTTTATTGGTCATTGTAGAATACACCAAGGTCCCTCCCCACAGACAGGGCCCATATACTTGCTGTTCTCTAGGCCTGGCAAACCCTTCCCTCAGACACCTGCAGGCCCCTTCTTCCTCCAGTTCTTCTTGGAGATATCACCTCCTGCAGATCTCGCTCTGGACACCCACCTCACTGCTCCACCCCACACACGGCCTCTTGTTCCTTCACAGCTGTCCTGTGGCGGTGGGGGTTGACTTCATCACTGAGATCATGTCTGGTCCAGAGTGGGCACTCGGTCAGCTGTTGAATGAACAGAGGGTGTGGGGTGAAGCAGGTGGGGGTGCTGAGACAGGATTCTGGGTGCCGAGAGTCTGGGTAAGGGTCTGGATACAGTGGCATGTTCAACTTGGAGACACATGGAACCAAGCAGGGGCCGGAGGGGGCTTGAAGCTAAGGTACAACTGAGGTCAGACCTCCAGAGCTTTGAGAGGCACCAGTGGTCACTGCTACCAAACCCTCTTTTAAAAATACCCAGCAGCACTCCACAGTACTGTGTGCTCAGTGTCACCTTTGCCAGCCTCTCAGTGGCTCTCGTAGGCTAAGCCAGGGAGCAGCTGAAACCTGGCAGAATGGCTCTGACCAAGAGCCCTACCCAGCTATCCACATTTTTTCCCTGGCCCACAGGTGATTTCGGGTAACGAGGATCCTGGGGGAGTGGTGCTGAAGGACCTCGGGCCCCCCATGGTGGCCCGGCTGGTCCGCTTCTACCCCAGGGCTGACCGGGTCATGAGTGTCTGTCTTCGGGTGGAGCTCTATGGCTGTCTCTGGCGGGGTGAGTAGGTCAGCCTCTCAAGAATCCTTTCCAATACTGGAAGCCTAGGCTAGAGGGTGTGAAGAAGGGCATCAGAGAGCCTTTCCTGTCAGGAAGGTGTCAGTGAGAGAGGAGAGGGGACTTGACAGTGTAGCCTTCTCCACACTAGTAAGAAAGGGCTGAAATCATTCAGGCCTGATGCCTCTAACTCCCCTCTTTCCACCCATGCAGATGGACTCCTGTCGTATACAGCCCCCGTGGGGCAGACCATGCAATTATCTGAGATGGTGCATCTCAATGATTCCACTTATGATGGATATACTGCTGGAGGGTAAGAGGGATGGCCCTGTAGAACATGGAGCTTGGGATGGTGTGTGTGTGCATATGTATGTGCATGCATATGCATGTATGTAAATGTGCATGTATGTTATGTGTATGTGTATATGTGTATTGTGCATATGTGTGCATGTATACGTACATGTGCATGCACATGTGTGCATCTATGTGTGTATGTGCATATGTATATGCATGTGCATATGCATGTA
>NW_021620360.1:1100137-1115726 GCF_004785775.1 Grammomys surdaster
CTATGTGTGTATGTGCATATGTATATGCATGTGCATATGCATGTATGTGTATGCATGTGTGTGCATATACATGTATGTCTGTGTGCATATATGCATGTGTGTGCTCACACGTATGTATGTGCATGTGTGTGTGCCTTTGTGCATGTGTGTGTGCATATACATATATGTGTATGTGCATCTGACACATATATACATGTGTATATGCACGTGTGTGCATGTATGTGTATGCATGTGTGTGCACTCATATGCATGTATGTGTATGTGCATGTGTGTGTATTCATGTGCATGTGTTTGTATGTGAGATGTAGTAGAGCAGCCAGTAGCCTGGGCAGTGAAATGGAAGGACTGGGAAGAATACCAGTTGGGTAGGACCTGAAAGGACAGGCCAGGACCAAAGGATAGTGAGCTGACTGCTAGCCCAAAGGACACTCTGTGTGAATTAGAGAGAGGTACCCCATGGTCAGACTAGGACCACTTTGTAAGAAAACCTGCAGGACATCCAGACTCCTGTAATCCTAGTACTTTGGAGGCAGAGGCAGTAGCATCAGGAGCAACAGTACATTTTTGCTATACATTGAGTTCTAGGCCAGCCCAGACTCCCTGAGACACTATCTAAAAACAAAACAAATCCCCACCCCAGCTAAGAATATCTGTTGGGAATGGTCACAATAAACACTCTGCAGACTGAACGGTGCCTTAGTGGTGGCACTTCAATGTGTTGTGTGACCCACAGAGTACCTTGTGATAGTTTGGGCTATGATACATAGAGAGGAGAGCATTGCATGGCACTGGGGTGCGCTAGGAAGGAAGAGTCGGTGAGAATCAGGCTTCCAGGCCGCTGCTGGTTGTGTGTGTATGCAGAAAACATGCATGGTCTCTACCACCTTCCTTCAACATTCCTTTCCCATTGTCTCCCTTTAGGCTGCAGTATGGCGGTTTGGGCCAGCTGGCAGATGGCGTTGTGGGTCTGGATGATTTCAGGCAGAGCCAGGAGCTGCGGGTCTGGCCAGGCTATGACTATGTGGGATGGAGCAACCATAGCTTCCCCAACGGCTACGTGGAGATGGAGTTTGAGTTTGACCGGCTGAGGACCTTCCAGACCATGCAGGTGAGAGAGCTCTGCCCTCAGAGGGGAGGGGCCTCAGAGGGGAGGGGCTTGTGGGATTTTCCTGGCCTTGACTCAGTGTCCTTTTTCCCTTAGGTACACTGTAACAACATGCACACTCTGGGAGCTCGTCTGCCAGGCGGGGTGGAATGCCGATTTAAAAGGGGCCCCGCCATGGCCTGGGAAGGAGAGCCTGTTCGCCATGCCCTGGGGGGTAGCCTTGGAGACCCCAGAGCCAGGGTCATCTCAGTGCCGTTGAATGGTCACGTGGGCCGCTTCTTGCAGTGCAGATTCCTTTTTGCAGGACCCTGGTTACTCTTCAGCGAGATTTCTTTCATCTCTGGTAAGCCTCTGAGTATGCCTAGCCCTACTTAGGTTTGCCTGTCATCTGACAGTTAACCCTGTGGTGTCCTGGTTTTCTGTCACCCATGAGGTTCTCAAACTAAGGCAGAATAATCAGACCCCAGTCTTTTATAGATTCTTTGTTTTGGTTTGGGTTGTTTGTTTGTTTGTTTGTTTGTTTTGGTGTCATACACCTGCCTCTGCCTTCTGAGTGCTGGAATTCACCACATCCAGGCAGATTATTCTTAAATATAATTTAAAATTAAAAAAAAATTCTATTGCTTTGAGATGGGTCTTATTACATAACCTGGACCAGCCCAAAATTCAGTGATTTCCTGTGCCTCAGCCTCTTAAAACTTCGGATTATAGGTGTGTGGGGTCCCTTTTCACCAAATCTCTCTGTGGTTCCTGTTGAAGTTCCCCTGTTCCTCACTGATCCTGAGTGAGGGAAGCTTGGTTAAGCCTGAAAGACTTCTATTCCGGGGCTGGAGAGATGGCTCAGTGGTTAAGAGCACTGACTACTCTTCTAGAGGTCCTGAGTTCAATTCCCAGCAACCACATGGTGGCTCACAACCGGATGCCCTCTTCTGGTGTACAGACAGCTTCAGTGTACTCATATAATAATAATAATAATAATTTTTTAAAAAGGCTTCTATTCTGACTAGATGAGGAACAGCCTCTTTTCTAAGCCTGTGGATCCCCAAGGCCCCTCCCTGATTTCTCCACTTCTGTTAGCCAGGGTCTCCCCAGATGCGGTACCAGTGGGATTGCTCTGGGTAGTTACTAACCACTTGCCTGCCTCAGTTTCCTAGGTCTACCACAGCTGTGTCCCCTTGGGTCCCCACTCTCACTCTCTCTATTCACGGTTCTTCCTTCTCCCCAGATGTGGTGAATGACTCTTCTGACACCTTCCCGCCAGCCCCCTGGTGGCCGCCTGGCCCGCCTCCCACCAACTTCAGCAGCTTGGGTGAGCAGTCCTTGGCCTTAGCTTCTCCTGGGCCTCCCCCTCTGGTGGGGTAGGACGTCTGCTGTGGTGCTGACCATTCTCTTCTATCAGAGCTGGAGCCACGGGGTCAACAGCCGGTGGCCAAGGCGGAGGGAAGCCCAACTGCCATCCTCATTGGCTGCCTGGTGGCTATCATCCTGCTGCTGCTTCTCATTATCGCACTGATGCTCTGGAGGCTGCACTGGCGCCGGCTGCTCAGCAAGGTGGGTGGGGCAGTGTGTGTGCGGGGTGGGGGTGTGGGCGCGTGGCTTGTGCACATGTGTGTGACACATGTGAGTGCATGTGTGTGTGTGTGTGTGCATGTGCGTGTGAGTGACTGTATATGAGTGTGAGAGTGTGAGTGTGTGTGTGTTGTATCTATTTGTCTGTGAGTGACTGCTCAGCAAGGTGGGCAGGGCAGTGTATGCATATGTGCGTGGGTGTGTGAGTGCATGTGTGTGTGTGTTTACATGCATGCACTCGAGCTACATGTGTGTGCACTTGTATTTCATGTAAGTGTTCATGTGTGTGTATGTATGAGTGTGTATGCATGCGTGTGAGTGTTGTATGTGTGTGTGTACATGCATATGTGTGTGTGTGTGAATGTGTGTGAGTGTTGTATGTATGAGTATATGTGTTTGAGTGTATGAGTGAGTATGTGAGTGTGTGTGTGCACGATTCCTGTAGAATCGGGCCAGTAGAATCTGTAGGGCATGGACTAATCTCAGAACAGGCCACTATCAAGAGTGATGTGTGTGTGACAGTAGCACCACGTGAGTCTGCTCCTGCCACTGTGGGTCTGGTTGGGCGAGAGGACGTGGCAGTTACCAGAGGTAGGAAAGAGGAAGAGCCAGAGAGTCCTTAGACTGTCCCTTTGAAAGAGGCAGGGCATTCCAGTGCAGGATATAGCAGGTGGGGGAGCAGCCCTCCCTCGCGGAGGAGCCTGGAGGACAGATCCTTCTCTCACATTCTGCCCCTCAGCCAGCTCTGTCTTCCTCCCCTGCGGTTCTTCTCTAACCAAGTCCAACCAGCCTGTTGGGATGTCTATTGTGGCTGATAATTAGGGTCTGGTCAGATTTGGGTTGGGTCCTATGGGGTGACCTCAGGGAAGTGGGGCCGTAGGAGCTATGGCTAGGACTGCCATGAGGAGAGAGCAGAGCAACTCAGGAAGCTGTGCTAAGCGGTGGCACAGACAATATTGTCTAATCCCATAACTAGGCCGAGCGTCGGGTGTTGGAGGAGGAGCTGACGGTTCACCTCTCTGTTCCTGGGGACACCATCCTCATCAACAACCGCCCAGGGCCCCGAGAGCCACCCCCTTACCAGGAGCCCCGGCCTCGGGGGACGCCACCCCACTCTGCACCCTGTGTCCCCAATGGCTCTGGTAAGGCCTACCTTGTTCCACAAGTACCACCATGTCCGTCTTCCGCCTGTGTCCTTGCGGTAGCCCTCCTTCTCCCGTACTGTCTGTACCAGTTCCGATTCATTTTTTCTCATTTCTATCCATTTCTGTATAGTCTCCCCCCCCCCCCCCAGCTCCGTAAAGTCTTCCCCGAGGCTTTCGTATCTGTTGCCCAGAATGCCAGTGGGCCCATCCTGTCACTGTGTGGTAGATTTCTGTTGTGCCCCTCTCTTGTCTCCTTACCCTCTATGTTTTATTCTTTCCATCTGCCCATCCATCCGTCCTTCTCTGTTCATCCATCCGCTCACTTAACAACCCCCTCACCCTACCATCCATCTATATTCATAAACCCGTCTGTCTATCCATCAGTCAGACATCAGTTCCGGCGCCCGTCTGTCATCCGTCCATCCATTCAGCTTTTCATTACTCCGGAGGGACCTTGGTTTATTCTACTTCTGTCTCCCGGACTTCCACTCCCATATGCCCAGTCTTGCCTTATTCCAGGTCTCCCTGTCTGTCTAGCCTTGAGTCTCATTCCTTCCCCGTGTCTCCCCCCCTCCTTCTCCCGACAGCGTTGCTGCTCTCCAATCCGGCCTACCGCCTCCTTCTGGCCACTTACGCCCGTCCCCCTCGAGGCCCGGGCCCCCCCACACCCGCCTGGGCCAAACCCACCAACACCCAGGGTAAGCCCCTCTACTGCTGGGCTCTGCGGGCTCCCCCGGAACGCTAATGGGCAAGCAAAGGTCGCACACCTTGCGCTCTCCACTTCCTTACTTACTGTGGCTCTTCTGATCTCCTGAGCTCTCCAGCTGGAAGCTCTACCACCCCTGGAGCCAAGGGGAAGGCTGCTGGTCTTAGCTCTGTCCCTAGCTCTGTCCCTAGCTCTGTCCCTGCCTCTCACACTGCTCTCCAGAGCTAGAGAGGACGCTGCTGTGGTGCTCACTCTTCTGTAACCCCTCCTTTATTCTCCCCTCTCTCTAGAGCTTCGAGGAGGAGGGCCTCACCCTGGGCGCTTGCCCTCTCCCCCCTGTGTCCTCTCTCCGCAGTCCCAGAGGTGAAGGCTCATGCCGCCCCTCCTGTCCATCCTCCTTCCTCTGTGTTGCTTTCTCCTTGTGGCCCCTCCCCCAGGGCCCAGAGGCGACAACCTCTGCCTCTCTCCTGTCTATAAACATTTTTGTCTTGGGGGCCTGTGAAGACCTGTCACCCTCTCTCTTCTCTGTGTACCCTGTCTCCGCCTGTCTTCGAGCTTGGTGTGTTTGGGATTGGGAGGAACTGAGGCAGGGAGGGGCTGGGTTGGCAGCAGCAGGAGCTGCTGGTCAGTGGGACAAGGGTTTGGAACATGGAGGAGTCTCTTGGCTTGGACCTCCTTCAGATGCTGCATGGAGGAGTCCTTCTTTCAGCCTAGACATACCTAGTGTTCAGGGCTGTACCAGGAGACCTCAGAGGGTAAATTTTTCTGGTACTTTCTGCTTAACTATCTGTGTTGCCTCAGAAGCCTTTGGTTGCATAGCACTGTTCTTGAGCTTGCCTTCCCTGGTTTGAGGCTGGCAGCTGGGACACAGGGGACATAGGTGGGACCTCTGGGAGATGTGGTGCTCAGGGCTCATCCAGTCTTCTCTCCCCTTACCCCTCCAGCCTGCAGTGGGGACTATATGGAGCCCGAGAAGCCGGGCGCCCCGCTACTACCCCCACCTTCGCAGAACAGCGTCCCCCATTATGCCGAGGCTGACATTGTCACCCTGCAGGGCGTCACTGGGGGCAACACCTACGCCGTGCCCGCACTGCCCCCAGGGGCGGTTGGGGATGGGCCCCCCAGAGTGGATTTCCCTCGGTCACGGCTCCGCTTCAAGGAGAAGCTTGGCGAAGGCCAATTTGGAGAGGTAAGGAGGACGCCTGCCCAGCTTTGATGGTGTCTGGCCACAGTAGAGTTTTGTTGTCATTGCTGCATGCATCTTTGGCCGGCAACTTGCCATCTGTGCTGTTATGCCATTTGACACTGTGACCTTGGAGGTCCTTGTGACCTAGCAATGACCTTCATTTTCCAGGTACACCTGTGTGAAGTAGAGGACCCTCAAGATCTGGTCAGTAGTGACTTCCCTATCAGTGTGCACAAGGGACACCCCTTGCTGGTAGCAGTGAAGATCCTCCGCCCAGATGCCACCAAAAATGCCAGGTGAGAGTCAGGGCAGCAATATTGATAACACAGGCCAGGTGAATGGGGGAGATCACTCCTAGACTGAGAGTGATTGACAATTAACAGCTACCAAGAGAGGAAGAATTAATCTTGTCTACAGAGCAGGACCCTGAATGGCTATCCAATCCTAAGTGATCAGCCTTAAAACCTTTACATACAAGCAACACTAAATAGACCGGGCAGAGTGCAATTATGGATTTATTCATGAATATACATGTAACAGTAATAACTAAAGAACGAGAGGCCACAAGGATTTGAAAGAGAGCGAGTCACCTCGAAGGGACACGAGGGGGTTGGAGGGAGGAGAAAAAGGGAAATGATGTAATCATACTTTATTAAATAAAAAATAATTTAAAAGAGATTCCAAGTAAGGACCAGGGATGATGACTAGAAAAGGGGGGAGGGGAATCCTTGAAGATGGGGGAGGAGCCTTGAAGATGTGGGGAGGAGCCTTGAATATGTGGGGAAGAGCCTTGAAGATGGAGGAGGAGCCTTGAAGATGGGGGAGGAGCCTTGAAGATCAAGAAACAGAGTCTAGTGTCTAAGGGGAGGGCCTTCGGGGAGGGAAGGAGAATATCCTGCCATGGTGCATCTGCAGCCTTCTCCTGCTTCCCCAGGAATGACTTCCTGAAGGAGGTGAAGATCATGTCACGGTTGAAGGACCCAAACATCATCCGGCTCCTGGGTGTGTGTGTGCAGGATGACCCCCTCTGCATGATCACAGACTACATGGAGAACGGTGACCTGAACCAGTTCCTCAGTGCACACCAGCTGGAGGACAAGGCCTCTCAGGGGCTTCCTGGGGACAGAGAGTCTGACCAGGGGCCCACAATCAGGTATCTACTCCCTGAGCCCAAGCCTACGTAAGAGCACCCCAAGTGGGTCCGCTGACCCTCACTCAACCTAGGAAGGAGGGAGGGGATCATGGGGTAGGGCGGACAGGTCAAGGTCCCTGAGAGACCTAGGATGAAGAACATGTGTCCATGGTAATTCATAAACTTGGCCAGAATGGCCAAGACCTTATGAGGACCAGGTGTGGAGGCTTGGGCCTCCATGAGTTCTCTCCTGTCCTAGCGTAACAAGACATGAGCTTCTTAGGGTTGGGAGGGTAGAGTAGAACCTGACCCATTCTGAACCTCTTCCCTATCTAGAGCAGCAGTAACCTAACCAGCGGATGAGGTGTGGGCTCCCTTCTATCCCCCAGACAGGAATATGTAAAATGGGAGTGGTCTGGACTCCCTGTGACCTTCTCTTCTCTCCCTGTACTCAGCTACCCTATGCTGTTACATGTGGGGGCCCAGATCGCCTCCGGCATGCGTTATCTAGCCACACTTAACTTTGTGCATCGGGACCTGGCCACCCGGAACTGCTTGGTTGGGGAGAATTTCACCATCAAAATCGCTGACTTTGGCATGAGCCGGAATCTCTACGCTGGGGATTATTACCGTGTACAGGGAAGGGCAGTACTGCCTATCAGGTGGATGGCCTGGGAGTGCATCCTCATGGTAAGCTGCCAAAAGAGGCAGGCTGAAAAGAGGGGGGACGCTGGCTGCTGCTCTGCTGGGTCTGCGGCTCCTCAGCCTCTTGCCTTTCTGGGGCTACAGTTTCCTTATTTGGAAGTCGAGGGTACCTCTGGATCAAGAAACTGGGAAGGAACAGTAATGTGTGGGGTAAGGGGTCCAGGAACCAAGGGTGTGGGTACTGGGATGGAAGGGTAAGAGTTGGAAGACGGGAAATAGAGGGGTTAGGTTACGATAGAAGCTCAGTACCAGCGTGATGAAGGCAGGCAGAGGAGGAGAGGCCCAGAGCACAGGGCAGTGGGAGGTAGGAACAGAGGAGCAGACGAAAGGGGGTCAGACAGGAGAAGGGGACAGCCAGGGTGAGGATGGGTGAACCTCAAATCTACCCCGTTTGAGATTTTTCTCTGCTTTTCTTGCCTTTTTGCGTGCCAGGGGAAGTTCACAACAGCCAGTGACGTATGGGCCTTCGGAGTGACCCTGTGGGAGGTTCTGATGCTCTGCAGGTCCCAGCCCTTTGGACAGCTTACAGACGAGCAGGTCATAGAGAATGCTGGCGAGTTCTTCAGGGACCAGGGCCGGCAGGTCAGAGCTGAGGGAAGGGGTGTGGCCCAGAGAGGGGCGGAGCATGAGGTTGCAGGAACGAAAGGCCATCTATTCCTATCTATCATTCACATTTCTTTCCCTCGCAGGTATACTTGTCCAGGCCACCCGCCTGCCCGCAGACCTTATATGAGCTTATGCTTCGGTGTTGGAGCCGGGAGCCCGAACAGCGACCGCCGTTCGCCCAGCTTCATCGGTTCCTGGCAGATGACGCACTCAACACAGTGTAAACTCAGGACCCGGCAAGCCCTTTCCCATTGGGAGCCATCCAGGGAAGCTGGACACTAAAACCGGAGAAGCCTATGGCACCCCACCCCGTCTCCTGACTTGCCCATTCCCAAGAGGCAGTGTCTCTGCAGGTGGGCTGGGCCTGCCCAGGGAGCTGAAGCCTCTGTTTCCGGAAACACACTCCCTTCCAATTCTTCCTTCCATCTGCCAAGCACCACCCACCCAGCTGGCCCTGTGGTTGGGATCCTGCCTGACTTCTTCCAGCTATCCCCTGGGGAAGGACGGGGGCGAATGCTGGGCTCACACTGGACAAGGCCCACTGGACAACACTGGTTTCTGGGAGGTGACAGTACCCCCTAGCTTTCTTCTTGTCACACACTGGACTCTGCCAGCTGAGAATTGGGGGGATGAAGGGGGCGAGGAAGGCCAACCCCTACAGTGGTCCTCAGCCTTCCTTCTGTTTCACCCCCTGACACACTGGACCCGGGGATGATCCTTGCCGTGATCTTCGGTCACACACCCCTCCTTCCCACCTGCCATGCTGCAGCTAGAACTTTGCAAAGCCTCTATGTTTCTGTGGAGTAAATATTTAGGATGGGGAACAGAGGGAGCAATAGCCTGAGGCTGGGGGTGGGGATTTCTTTTGTAGCTACCACATTGGTTTTTTTCTATAATCACGTGGGGTTTGTACATTTTTGGGGGGAGAGACACAGATTTTTACACTAATATATGGACCTAGCTTGAGGCAATTTTAATCCCCTGCACTAGGCAGGTAATAATAAAAGTTGAGGTTTTTTTTTTTTTTTTTTCCACAGCTGTGGGTGCCTTTCCTGGGGTTTGGGTAATGTCTGCCTCCTGCCTGTGGTCCAGCATGGGCCTAGCATCACATAATCCAACCTGTTGCCAGTTAGGCCATGAGAGCCTCTTAGGTGTTCTACAAGGGGAATGTCCTCCGGTGGCAGGTCAGAGGTACTGAGGAAGCTGCTGGGAATTCTGTTCTCATTCATCATAAAGGGCAGTGGTAGTTATTAAAGATGAAGGTGTGGGTTTTTTTTTTTTTTTTTCTTATCCGAATTCTAGGATTGAGGGCTGGGAGATTCAGGTGATCTCTGGGTTAGGTTTTGGGGTTTTTTGTTTGTTTGTTTCTTTTGTTTGTTTGTTTGTTTGTTTTGGGTTAGGTTTTGAAAGTATGAGACACCTGGGTGAAAGCCACACCAATGAGCCCGGGTGGTTTCAGGGCAGCAGGAGCAAGCTGCAGCCAGTGTGAAGGCCTCAAAGAGTTCACTTTGGGTGGTAAGAAAAAAAAAATCCCGTGGCGGGCTTGAAGAAAACAGCTCCGTCTCCGTAGCCGTTCCTGTGAAATAAGGACTCTGGGGTTTTGGCTGATATTCACAACGTGAGCCAAACAGATAACAAGGAGAACAGTAAAGATAATTCAATCTGAGATTGAGTTAATGGGCTCTCGGGGGCCAGGCCACAAATAGGTCAGACTACTGCTTTCAGATTACGACTGACATTGATGGGTTAGAGGTCAGAGGTCAGACGTTAGAATAATAAGCAGTGGGAGCCCTGGCAGGGAGCCACAGTTCCCAGAGCTCTGCCCAGACTTGCTGTAAGCACTAGAGCTATGAAACTCCAGGTTCTTATGAAGTTCAGTGTGCGCAGGTCCAAACCGGCCCCCCTTCCATAGTGGCGGCAGCATCCACTCGGCGGCACCAGTATCCTGGATCCTCCTCGATGCCTAGTCCAGTCTAGCATGAAGCTCACAGGTCTGCCTGCCAGACCTGTATTCTTTCTCCACATCTCCACTTGCCGTGACACGTACTGCAATACTGCAGTCTCCTAGCTAGTCAGCCAGGAAGGCTCCTGACCCCTTCTGGTTTGTCTTCCGGTTCTGCAACCACAGAGACCTTGCTTGAGACTGGGTCTTAATAAAGCCCAGACAGCGGGCGGTGGTGGCGCACGCCTTTAATCCCGGCACTTGGGAGGCAGAGGCAGGCGGATTTCTGAGTTCGAGGCCAGCCTGGTCTACAGAGTGAGTTCCAGGACAGCCAGGGCTACACAGAGAAACCCTGTCTCAAAAAATATTTTTTATCTTTTATTACATTTTTCTTATTTTATATGTATGTATGCATGTATGTATGTGTGTATGATGGGGAGGACCTTGAACATGCTAACAAATACTCTACCACTGAGCTATACTCCCAGTCTTCCCCCATCCCCCGCTTGGGATTTTTATTTTTGTTTGTTTGTTTGTCATTTTTCAGACAGGGTCTCACTGTGTAGCCTAGGCTGGCCTGGCTCCCTATGTAGACCACATTGCCAGTGAAGTCAGAGATCTGCCTTCCTCTGCTTTATGTATGCAGGAATTAAAGTTGTATGAACAATTGTTTGCTTTGGGATAGGACCTCACTCCTAGCAGTTCTCCTGCCTCAGTCTCCTGAATGCTTAAATTAGAAGTGTGTTCCACCAACTTCACTTCTGGTTGGCCTTTTAGGAACAAAACCTTGTCTGAGGCTGGCTGTTTCCTACGTCCTGTGCAGTACCTTCTCCTGTGTACACCACAGTCCTTTCTGTTTCCTCTAAGGGCCTTCCTGGTATATGTGTGGCCTTTCAAGCATGCTTTTGTCCCTGCAATAGTATTCCTGGGGGTCTGCTTTGTTAGCTGCTGCTAGCCCTCCTCTGGTCAGGTCAAATCCCCACTGATGCTCTCCAGCCCAGGAAGCTCTGTTTTACTTGTTTGTGCTATTTCACATGTATTGTGTATGTGTCTTTACATAGGTTACCTTGACTACTAGATTATAAGCTGCAAAATGGCTAATTTTTGGAACACAGGGCTCAGATCATTGGGGAAAAAAAAGACATCAAATGTCTAAAGAGCTAACATAAAAGTATCTACGGGGCCGGGTGATGGTGGCGCACGACTTTAATCCCAGCACTTGGGAGGCAGAGGCAGGCAGATTTCTGAGTTTGAGGCCAGCCTGGTCTACAGAGTGAGTTCCAGGACAGCCAGGGCCACACAGAGAAACCCTGTCTCGGAAAAAAAAAAAAGTATCTACGGAATTTAAAAAGTTATGGACTGGAGAGGTTGCTCAGTGGTTAAGAACACTGGCTGCTTTTCAAGGGGACTCAGGTTTGGTTCCTAACACCCACGGGCAGCTCACAACCATCCGTTACTCCAGTTCCGGGAGGGATTTGACTCCCTTAGGTACCAGGTACTCATTTAGCTCACATCTATACCTTCAGACAAAATATTCATATATAAAATAAACATAAGGGTTGGAGAGATGGCTCAGTGGTTAAGACTGCCCTCCCAGCAACAACACAGTGGCTCATTATCATCTGTAATGGGATCCGATGCCCTCTTCTGGTGTGTCTCAAGACAGCTAGAGTGTGTGTGTGTGTGTGTGTATTTAAAAAAATAAGCAAAAAACTAAAAGAAGTAAAAATCAAATTAATTAAAAACTAATAATAATTAAAAAAAGAACTGGAAGTCAGGCCTGGGTGTGGTGGTGGCACCTGTAATCCCAGGACAGGAGACAAGGCAGCAAGCTCATACTTGGTTTGGCTTAGTGTGTTTTTTTTTGCAGCGTTTTTCTGTGTAGCACTGGCCATGCTGGAGCTTTCTGGCCAGGCTGGCCTCTGCCTGTTGAGTGCTGGGATTAACGGTGTGCAGCACTACTGCCAAGATGAAGACCGTGCTTTTAAAGTTATCCTCAGTTACATTGTTCAAGGCCAACCTGGGCTACAGCATGAGACCCTGTCTCAAAAAACACTAAAAACTAAAAGAAACAGAACCCCCCCATTATAGAAATAACTGGTGATGTTTTACTGAGAATCTACTATATACCAAATATTATAATTGTTCTATTTAATAGAACATATAAACCACTACCATTACAGAGAGAAGAAAACTATTAAGTCATGCTACTTGCCTGAGTAGCATAGGCAATAAAGACTGAAGCTGGTAGGAAATGGCCTGTTTATTAGATACCCGCCAGGGCTTGGGAGATTTATGGCGGAGTGCCTAGTCAGGCTGTTTCCTCACGGGTGTCTCCAAGATCCCAGCCTAGCCGGGGGGTGGTGGCGCACGCCTTTAATCCCAGCACTTGGGAGGTAGAGGCAGGCGGATTTCTGAGTTCGAGGCCAGCCTGGTCTACAGAGTCAGTTCCAGGACAGCCAGGACTACACAGAGAAACCCTGTCTCGAAAAACCAAAAAAAAAAAAAAAAAGATTCCAGCCTAAGCTGTGTTGCTTTATTAGACAACGCTGCTTTCTCTGTTGAATCCTGCCAACCAAGGTCAAGTTGAAGCCCCTATGGCTTTTAGCTTATTTATTGTGGCAGGGTCTCCCAATCACCTAGAGCTCCCTGATATGCACAGTTTCCCTAGCCAGCTGCTCTGGGGACCTCTACAGGGAAATGGCTATTCCCACCCAACCCTTTGTATGGTTCTGGAGATCTGAACCCTGGTCCTCACACCTACATAGAAAATGCTTCTGTCACTAAGCCATCTAGGGGACCTTTCTTTTTTTTTTTAATTTATTTTATTTTTTAAGACTTATTTATTTGCCGGGCGGTCGTGGCACACGCCTTTAATCCCAGCACTTGGGAGGCAGAGGCAAGCGGATTTCTGAGTTCAAGGCCAGCCTGGTCTACCGAGTGAGTTCCAGGACAGCCAGGGCTACACGGAGAAACCCTGTCTCGAAAAAAACAAAAAAGAAAAACAAACAAACAAACAAAAGACTTATTTATTTTATTTACATGAGTACACTGTAGCTGTCTTCAGACTCACCAGAAGAGGGCATCAGATCCCATCACCGTGAGCCACCCTGTGGTTGCTGGGAATTGAACTCAGGACCTTTGGAAGAGCAGTCAGTGCTCTTAACACTGAGCCATCTTTCCAGCCCCGACTGTTCAGTTTTATATCAAAGCTTCTGGTTTTTTGTTTTGTTTTGTTTTTGTTTTTCGAGAAAGGGTTTCTCTGTGTAGCCCTGGCTGTCCTGGAACTCACTCTGTAGACCAGGCTGGCCTTGAACTCAGAAATCCGCCTGCCTCTGCCTCCCAAGTGCTGGGATTAAAGGCATGCGCCACCACTGCTCGGCTTATATCAAAGCTTCTTATGAGCTGTTTAAGCTACTGGGTAATTTGGATTTTTCTCTCTGTTGATGGGTCATGTGAAGTTCAAGGGCCCCTCCTTCCTCAGTGGTGCCCCGTGTTCCACATTTGTTAGGATGATTCATGTTTTATCTAATCCACCTCTGGCACAGACCCGTGAGCTGTTCCCATTGACTTCAGGAAACATCTTTGATGGGGAAATCTGCATTTATTCTATGAGTGAGGTTTCAAGATGATACAATATCAAGACAGGGTTTCCCTTTATTTATTTTTTTAAAGATTTATTTATTTATTTATGAATATACTGTAGCTGTCTTCAGATACACCAGAAGAGAGCATCCAATCTCATTACGGATGGTTGTGAGCCACCATGTGGTTGCTGGAATTTGAACTCAGGACCTCTGGAAGTGCAGTCAGTGCTCTTAACCCCTGAGCCATCTCTCCAGCCCCCCAGGGTTTCCCTTTAAACAGCTGTGGCTGTATTGGAACTTGCTTTTGTAGATCAGGCGGGCCATGAACTTGAAGAGATCCACCTGCTTCTGCTTCATGAGTCTTCAGATTAAAGGAGTGTGCCAACATACCCTGCTTGGATGATATGGTTGTAATGGTGGTTTTGCTGAGTCAAAAGACCATCAAGTTAAAATGGTTTGTAGAAACTGAGGCAGTAGGATCAGGAGTTTATGCCCTGCCTGGTTTTTTCGTTTTGTGTTTTGAGATAAGGTCTCTTTATGCAGTCCTGCAACTCTCTATGTAGGATAGTCTGATCTTGAATTTACAGAAATCTGCTTACCTCTGCCTCCTGAGTGTTGCTGGGATTAAAGGTCTCCTCCACCACCACTCCCAATCCTCCTGCCTCTGCCTACCTTCCAAGTACAGGCAGGATTACAGGCCCATATGCCACATTCAGGTTTTTTTTTCTTTTCTGCTGAGATTTGATTGTTTCCTTAATTTCAGTTGTTTCTCTTCTTTTAGCTCTTTTTCTTTTTAAAGAAGATTATTATTTTTAAGTTATGTGTATGCACATATGTGTCCAGGTGCTACAGAGGCCAGAAGAGAGCATTGGATCCTTCCCTCTGGAAATGAGTTACAAGGCATTTTATTAGTTTTACTGTTAGATTTCTGAAGCAGCTTAAAGAGACAGGAGGCAAAAGAAAATGGAGACTGACTTCAACTGACCGGATGGTTTATTTCAGACACAGCGTTAAAGGAGCGTCTGCCAAAAAGGAAGGGGGTACTTGGGTTTATATAGGAGGTCTGAGGAATGGGAAGTTAAATGCTGCTTTTGGGGCTACATGCAAGCCTTCAATTTCTCCCTCTTGGAGAAACGGCCATTTTATCTTTAGAAACTGCCTGGTCTCCGCTGAGAGTTCGGTAATGGCAGTGAGGGGGAAGGGCTGGAGTTCCAATATAGGGCTTTGGTCAGGATCTGGTTCAAGGTTTATTCTAACATTTACAACCAAGACAACATCAGACTACTTTGATTTTTTTTAAAGATGACTTTTATTATTGTTGTTGAATGAGTACAGGAGGGTGAAGGCTGAGATTCACATTGCCATGGTATCAACATGGAAATCGGATGTCTTTCCCCCTCTGCTCAGGTCACAGCACAGCAAAGCCTTTACCCACTGAGCCATCCCACCAGCCCATGATTTTATTTTATTTATTTATTTATTTTTGGTTTTTCGAGACAGGGTTTCTCTGTGTAGTCCTGGCTGTCCTGGAACTCACTCTGTAGACCAGGCTGGCCTTGAACTCAGAAATCCGCCTGTCTCTGCCTCCCAAGTGGTGGGATTAAAGGCATGTGCCACCACTGCCCGGCTATTTTCTTTAAAGTACATAATAAAGCATAATCAGGTCCTTACATGACCCTACCATTTTTTCCCTTGGTAAATGTATTTCTCATCTCAGCACTGGGACTTTCTTGTGCAGATTTCTTATTCTTGTTGGGCTTGGTAGTCTATGATGTAAGAATAACAGAATTTGTCAGGCGGTGGTGGCGCACACCTTGAATCCCAGCACTTGGGAGGCAGAGACAGGCGGATTTCTGAGTTCCAGGCCAGCCTGGTCTACAGAGTCAGTTCCAGGACAGCCAGGACT
>NW_021620360.1:1116126-1128410 GCF_004785775.1 Grammomys surdaster
ATTTTTAAAAGAAAGCTATCATTTGCCCTGATTTGATTTATGAATTTATCTTAGGCAAGACAAGAGAATGACATTAGCTAAGGTCAATTCCAGTTCTTGGGGAATCTGACCCCACACAGACATTTTGATTGATTGAACATGTAGTAGCTAAATAAGGGCAATTGTGTTGATCCTCGCCTCATGAAAATACTCTGCGCTGTGTATTATCTCAGTTTTGTGGTAAACAGCAGAGGTCAAGAAACCCAGTTTTGAGGTGTAAATCTAACATACCACCACTGAGCTGCTTTAGCGCGTCTCCAATAGGAGGCCCCGGAGCTCCCCAAGCCTGGGTGCCCCCTCCTGTCTTGGCCTGACAGAGATTCGCCTTAGCTGCAAAGGGGAGAGAGGAGCGGAACCAAATGGTCTGGCTTTGCGTGTTCCTAGGGACTCCCAATGAAAAGGCACCTTCTCTCGACCGGCCTTCTTGCGATGCCTTTCGGGAATTGTAGTCAGATCCTCCTCACAGTGCTCCAATGTAGGCTAGAAGAGGACTACAATTCCCAACATGCCATGCGACAGGCGAGTGCATTGCCTATTCTAACCCCCTTTACTTTTGGCACTTTTCTCTGTGCTTCCTTCTCTTTGGGCTGCTTTTTGGCTGGGTCCAGTCTGTGAAGTTCTTCGTGTTTCTCCCACCTTTTAGAATTCTCATCCTTTATTTCCAGGAGCCAATGCGAGACATTAGCTCTGATTAAGCGACGACTGGTGACCCGGGGTGCGCGAGGGGGATCCGAGTGGTGAGGGGGTATGAGAGAGAGTTGAGCGAGAAGTGGAGTGAAAGGAAAGCCGGAGAGAAGTGAGGATCTCAGAGGCGTGGGTCTCAGTGAGAGGGGTAAGGCTGGCTGGGGGTGGGGAAGGGATAGAAAGAAATTTAGGTTGGTAAGCATGGAGGCAGTTTATAGCGGTGTCCCCAGATTAGAGCTAAGGACTTGACAGATTTGGACTGATCTGACCAAGAGGGTGGACAAGAAAGAAGCCTAGGCTCAAACAAGCATCTTTGTCACTGCTTAGGTGAACTTGAGACGTCATTGATATGCAAAACACTTTTGCAAGTATGAAACAATACGTAATTCAGTCACTTTTCCACACCGGTGAGGATATGGATTTGGTCCTTAGGACCATACAGAAAAATGAGAATAATTCCACACCCTGGAGACTGTAGAAAGGCTGAACTTCCGGGCAGGTGTGGGATGAAAAGCCTGGTGGCCACTTGGGAGCACTTGGGAGGTGGAGGCAGATGGATCGGGTTCAAATCCATGCTTGGTTACATAGCAAGTTCAAGGCCATCTTGAGCCGCATGATGAAGAAGCAGAACACGAGGGGTTTGGGAGGAATAGATGATAAATGGCATCAGACAGGAAAGTACAGAGCGTAAATCTGATAGATCCGGAGTCAGTGATATAGGCCTGGGTCATTGGGGAGTTCTGACATTTGTCCCTCTCAGGTAATGGAGATCACCCCTTCGAGGGGTGGGCTGAACCGAGCACACCTGCAATGCAGGAATCTACAGGAATTCTTAGGAGGCCTGAGCCCTGGGGTGCTGGACCGATTGTATGGGCACCCTGCCACTTGTCTGGCTGTCTTCAGGTGAGGAGCCTTCAAACCAAGGGGGATGTTTGGAGAATGTAACAGGGGCCTGCAGACTGAAATTAGTTATCATGGGGAGAGGCTTAGCCCAGTGTGAGTATCAGGGAGTTAGACGTTACTCAAAAGTGTGTCAATCCAAAACAGAGGTTATGGGGGCAGCGGGACTGCTAAGGACGTGAGAGATAGCAAGAGATGTCTGAGAGGCAGATGGTTCAGGGTATCTGATCACATTGTGAGCTCCAAGATTATGAACCAGAAAAACCTTGTATTGTGGCTCAGCCCTCAGCACATCTCTTTTAGCCAGAGGCTAAAAAGTCAACCTAGGTCAAGACATGGAGCAACCACGTAAACAGAAATTAGCGATACTGAGTTGAAGGATATTTAAGACGGTATGGAGAAGGAGTGGGAGCTTTTTGTTTCTGGGATGTCGTTGGAGGAGGAAGGTCAGCTGGGTGCTTTCTCTGCCTCTCTGAGCAGTTGGGATTTTTGTTTTTTAAAACAACGGGCAGGGTGAGCTGTGGTGGCGCACGCCTTTGATCCCAGCACTTGGGAGGCAGAGGCAGGAGGATTTCTGAGTTCGAGGCCAGCCTGGTCTACAGAGTGAGTTCCAGGACAGCCAGAGCTACGCAGAGAAACCCTGTCTCGAAACAAACAAACAACTAAATGGGCAGGTGAGGACAGAGATGCAGGTGTGTGGTAGCTTCTGATAACATTTGGCCTTTTAACCTTACAGGGAGCTCCCTTCTTTGGCTAAGAACTGGGTGATGAGGATGCTATTTCTGGAGCAGCCTCTACCACAGGCTGCCGTGGCCCTGTGGGTGAAGAAAGAGTTCAGCAAGTGAGTCCTGTGCACAGCTGGTGCGAGCTTCCCAATAGCAACCTTTCTCAAATGGCTTTTGTTTGGAACACTTCCAGGGTGCACGCATAAGGAGCTAGGGGATCAGATCTAGGGCCTTTCAACAGACCCTGCCCTACTCAAGGAAAACCCTCCAGAATACACTTGCAGTGGTTCCCACTGTGGAGAGTTGTGATCTCTCTAACTAGCTGTATTAACTAGAACACAACAAACCAAACAAAAGGAAAAGGACAAAGAAAGAAAGGAAAAAAAAAAAAAAGCAGCCCTCCCCCAAGTTGGGAGGTAGAGACCGGAAACCAGAAATTCAAGGGTTACATTGTAAGTCTGATACATTGTAAGTTTTAGGCTGTCCCAGGCTTCACAGGACCTTTTCTGAAACAAAACAAACGTTGGTGGGTTTGGGGTGTGTGTGTGGGGGAAGGAATTAAAAAACAAAACGGAGAAACAAACAACAATTAAAACCGACAGGAGAAACAAACAACAATTAAAACCGACTAGGTTCTCCTTAGCATTGCAGTGCAGGTATCTGAGGTGAGAAACAGCTTCACTCTGCGACATTGTTACAAGGCCCACGCATTCAGAGGAGATCGTGGTGGCGCTCCCTTTTCTATTAGTGACATCCCTACGTAACTCTGCTCCTGTCCAGGGCTCAGGAGGAAAGTACGGGGCTGCTAAGTGGCCTCCGTATCTGGCATACCCAGCTGCTCCCCGGTGGACTCCAGGGCCTCATCTTGAACCCTGTCTTCCGCCAGAACCTCCGGATTGCCCTTCTGGGTGGGTACGTCATTCTTCTCTCTTCCTGAGCTAGGCCAGGGGAACTGCTTATTACACAGATGGGGGAGAAGCTCCTGAGAGAGGCCTCCCAGAACCTCTCCCCACCCCCACGCCTTCAAAAGCTCTTTCAAGAATACATTGGACCAGTTATGGATGTAGGGTGCAGAAAATGTCCCTCCCCCCCTTTTTTATAATGGTCCATGGTGTGAGGGTAAAAACCTAGGGAAGCAGGAAACAGACAGGGCTCCTTACTGCTGTCCATCCTGGCCACAGGGGTAAGGCCTGGTCTGATGACACAAGTCAGCTGGGACCAGACAAGCACGCCCGGGACGTCCCCTCATTGGACAAGTATGCCGAGGAGCGCTGGGAGGTGAGGAGCCGGCCTCTGCGGGCCTCCGCTGTGCGCCTGTTACCCCTGCGAGCTGAGGGGCTGTCCTCCGCTGTGCTCCCGATCCCTCTGGGATGTGAGGAGTGGGCCTCTGCTCCTCTTCCTGCAGGGAGGTGAGGAATGGGCCTCTGTGGGCCCCCGTAGACCTCCGCTGTGCGCTGGTTCCTCCTGGGAGGTAAGCAGCAGGCCTCTGCTGTGCTCCCGTTCCCTCTCGGTTGTGAGGAGCCGGCCTCCGCTGTGTGCCCATTTCCGGTAGCCCTGGAGATCCCAGTCTCCTGACCCTTTTCGTCTCTAGGTGGTCTTGCACTTCATGGTGGGCTCCCCCAGTGCAGCTGTCAGCCAGGACCTGGCTCAGCTCCTCAGCCAGGCCGGGCTTATGAAAAGGTGAGGAGGGCAGGCAGGGCATGGCCGCTCTCTGCTCGGCCATCTCTTTGGGTCTCAAATAAAGTGGGTGTCTGGGTTTAGGAGGGAGCGGAGAGAGTTGGCTGAGAGGAGAGGCCTAAGTGGGTATAAGCAGACACTGTAGCCTTTGCAAGCTGCTACCATCGTCAGCGCGCTCTGTCTCTAGCACTGAACCTGGAGAGCCACCCTGCATCACTTCCGCTGGCTTCCAGTTCCTGCTTCTGGACACGTCTGCACAGCTCTGGTACTTCATGCTGCAGTATCTGCAGACAGCCCAGGTGAGAGCCGGGGCCTAGGACAGACAGTGTGCTCACTCTGCTTAGGACCTACTGAGTACAGACCAGCCCACTGTGCTCCTTAACTCCCTCTTCCTGTCTCACCTCCTGTTGTTCTGCCATTTCCTCCTCAGAGTCGGGGCATGGATCTAGTGGAGATTCTCTCCTTCCTTTTCCAGCTCAGTTTCTCTACTCTTGGCAAGGTAAGTAGGGAGCTGGAGGTCAGGGAGGTAGGGAGAGGTTATGGAGGAAAACAGTAATGGCCACAGAACCACCTAAGAAGGCAAGAGAAGGAGGGGACATAGGGCTGGGTTGTGACCTGTGGATGTGTCGTAGTCCCCAGCTGGCTATTTCTTCACCAGGACTACTCTGTGGAGGGTATGAGTGATTCATTGTTGAACTTTCTACAACACCTGCGTGAGTTCGGGCTTGTTTTCCAGAGGAAGGTATGGACACCCAGCCACCTGCCCCTGGAATAGTAGGGTGTTTGAGGTGTAGCCGAAAGTCCTAGCCAGGACTGAGTGCTTGGGTCATTTGAGGGGGGAAGTTAAAGGCTGATGGTTTCATAGGAGGGCGTTGAATGTCTAACAGGAGGGTGGTTATCAGAAAGAGGACCCCCATCTTGCCCTGTGTTCTTCCAGAGGAAGTCCCGACGGTACTACCCCACACGCCTGGCCATCAACCTCTCATCTGGTGTCTCTGGGGCTGGGGGCACTGTGCACCAGCCAGGCTTCATTGTCGTGGAAACCAATTACCGACTGTATGCCTATACCGGTGAGTCTGGGTGGGGGTGGATGGGTAGGAAGTAGGGAGGGGAAGGACATAGGAGAAAATGGCCGCATTTACTGGGTGGTTTTTGTAGCTCCCCGGCATTTATTCCTATACTTGAGGGCGGGGCTAGAGGAAGGCGGGGCGGGGTAGCCTCCTCATTTCTCCTCCTTCATCCCTGGGTCAGAGTCGGAGCTGCAGATCGCTCTCATTGCTCTTTTCTCTGAGATGCTCTATCGATTCCCCAACATGGTGGTGGCACAAGTGACCCGAGAGAGCGTGCAGCAGGCCATTGCCAGCGGCATCACAGCTCAGCAGGTATCCCTACGTGGACTGGAGGTCAGGGAGGGGTTGTGCTTGTCCTGGGCGGCCAAGATATTCCTGTCACGGAAGCATAGCCTCAGGCCTGTCAGGAGAGATGGCGAGTCACCTGGGTACCTGGGAAGTCATGAAGCGGGAGGCAGTCTGGCTCTGAATCTCTTACTCCACTGTTCACGGCTGCCTTATCTCTGCGAGCCTTACTCTGCTCCCAGTAAACAGCAGTCCACCTCCTGGGGTGCTGGAAGACTAGATGTTAAGACACTTAGCTTAGAGCCTGCCGAGCAGTAAGTGCTCAAAATATGATAGCTAGTGCCATCTTAAAGAAAAACAAGGTGAGACCATGGAGAGAATAGATGCATCATGGAGTGGGTCACAGGTGTGACCAGTGGGAGGTGCACCTGGAAGTAACAGCCAAACAGGCATGGTTCCTGTCAGAGGCTTGTGGCTAGGAGAACACGGGAGATGCTGTTTCAGTGACATTAGGTGACCGTGCAGATGACTTTCTACATCCTTGTGTTTTCCTAGATAATCCATTTCCTAAGGACAAGAGCACACCCAGTGATGCTCAAACAGGTATGGGTGGGTACTGAGACTCTGGAGGCTGGCAGCCTGGGCACCTAGCTGCGAGCGGATGGATGAGAAACCAGAGACTGCTTTGGGCATCTGCCCTGGTCCTATAGCTTCACCCTTGTCCTTCAGACTCCTGTGCTGCCCCCCACCATAACAGACCAGATTCGGCTGTGGGAGCTGGAAAGGGACAGACTCCGGTTCACTGAAGGTGAGTGTCTTCTGCTGACCTAACCTCGGGCATTGGCTAAAGAGGTAAGGCTGGCAATTTCGCCACGATAAACGCAAAAGGGTTTGTGCGTTTCATATCTGTTTCCCCATAGGGAAGGAGAGGAAAACTGATCTTTTGATACATTGGTAGCAGGAAATATGTCCCAAATCGATGCAGTTTGGATTAATTAAGCTAGGTGGAGGGATAAGAGGCAGGGTATTCAGTCTTCTAAGTGGGTTTGCATGGTTTTTCTTTTGGATTCTGTTGTCTTTTCGAGTGTCTGGATGCCACGGGTGTTAAGGTGTTAACAGTCGACTATCCGTAGAAACTTAGTCCTAAGAACTGTGGCCTGCAGCCCCTGCCTGCATGCTGCTCGGAGGGGCCGAGACCACTGCAACCCCTCACCTCCTGCCTGTCCCACCCGACCCCAGGCGTCCTGTATAACCAGTTCCTGTCGCAAGTGGACTTTGAACTGCTGCTGGCCCACGCGCGGGAGCTGGGCGTGCTCGTGTTCGAGAACTCGGCCAAGCGGCTGATGGTGGTGACGCCAGCGGGGCACAGCGACGTCAAGCGCTTTTGGAAGCGGCAGAAGCACAGCTCCTGAGGCGACCCCGGGCGGGCAGCTTTCTAACTCAGGTGTATTTTGTTTACACACCGGGACATTTCTTGTTTAATAAAATTATGGAAAAAAAAAAAAAGCTATGCGGCTGCTGACGCCTGCTTGCGTTTCCCCATCCAACGCGGTGATACCCGCTTCAACACAGTCCCAGAAGCGAGTCTTCTACGCATGCGCCCGCGTAGCCCCGCCCACCCATGCGCGCGCACCTCGGCGGTGCTCCTATCGGCTCTGAGTTCGCCGCGGCGTTCGGGATCGAGTCGCATGGTCCAGGTTCAGGGGGTGTCCCTGGTTTCCGAACCCCAACCTTCGTGTCCGCGTCGGTGCCCGGTGACGGGCAGAGCGCCCCCCCTTCCCCTGAAGCCCTGGTTGCAGTGACTCGAGAATGCTGTCCACACCGTGCGGCTCGCCCCTAGGCGGAAGGACGTAGAGTGAGAGGGTCCTGCGGATGGGAGCGAAGGGTTGTGACCTCCAGCACCCCATGACCTCCTAGTAGCTGACCTCCATCCTTTCCCAAACACTCCCCATGCCTCACTTACCTCTGGCCTCTTTCCGGCCACCGGTCTGGGGGCTGAGGCCCTCATGGGGTCTCTCCAGGTCCCAGGCACTTTGTACACAGCCGGAGCCTCACGGCTCCCCCGTCTCTCGGAGAAACCGCGAAGCCAAACAGAAGCGCCTGCGGGAGAAGCAGGCGGCCCTGGAGGCTGGGCTGGCTGAGAAGAGCAAGGTCAGGGGTCAGTCCTTGGGTCTCCTAAGACTTGGGAAGGGACTGAAGGAGACTGGCGCTGGGATCCATGACTGTGGTGTACTGTGAATTGCAACCTCCTCCACACACCTCTGTTGCCTCCCTGCAGATACCTGCAGTGCCCACTAAGGCCTGGAGTCACAAGGAAGTAGTATTGTATGAAATCCCCACCGGGCCAGGCGAAAAGAAAGGTAAAGGGTAGGGAATATTTTGCGATGTTGTTGCTCTTTGGTCTGCTAACATGCAATTGAGTCGTGGATCTCTCGTGCTCCCACAGATGTTTCTGGGCCCCTGCCTCCTGCTTACAGCCCCCAATATGTCGAAGCGGCCTGGTACCAGTGGTGGGTGCGAGAGGGCTTCTTCAAACCAGAGTATCAGGTCAGTGCGCGGTAGAGGGACAGAGTGAGTGGCCCTTCAACTTCGGCTAACTTCACAGCTGATCTTTATTTCTTTTGGCCGCTGGCTTTCCTTTTGCTTTCCCCATGTTGAAGGATTTCCCTTGTATTATTATTATTTTTGTTTTGTTTTTCGAGACTGGGTTTCTCTGTGTAGCCCTGGCTGGCCTGGAACTCACTCTGTAGACCAGGCTGGCCTCGAACTCAGAAATCCGCCTGCCTCTGCCTCCCGATTATTATTATTATTATATTTTGAGACAGGGTTTCTAGGTGTAGTCCTGGCCGTCCTGGAACTCTATAGACGAGGCTGGCCTCAAACCCAGAGATCCACCTGCCTCTCTCTACGTGTGCGCCACTACACCTGGCCTCCTTGTTCCTTTGGCCCCAAGGCACCAGAGGGTGCTGTTCTCCTAGGCAACATCCAGTTCCCTCTGGCTTCTGACTTCCTCATTCCTTCCAGGCAAGGCTGCCCCAAGCTACAGGGGAGACCTTTTCCATGTGTATCCCACCTCCCAACGTCACGGGCTCCCTGCACATCGGCCATGCGCTCACGGTGGCGATCCAGGATGCACTTGTGCGCTGGTGAGAGACGACGGGCCCGCGGCAGTTCCTGAAGGGAAGGTTGGAAGTGCTGGGCTGAGGATAAGGGAGCTCAGGGGTCCCCATGGTGTTTCCGTGGCAGGCACCGGATGCGTGGGGATCGCGTGCTGTGGATCCCCGGGTCAGATCACGCAGGAATCGCTACACAGGTGGGTCTTGCGCCGCCTCTCTCTCCTCTGCTTGGTTGAAAGTGCTGTCTCTGTGCCGCTGACTAGCTTTCGTTTACACCGGATCCCACTTCAGGCCGTGGTGGAGAAACAGCTGTGGAAGGAGCAGAGGGTGCGGAGACACGAGCTGAGCCGGGAAGACTTCCTCAGGGCCGCGTGGCAGTGGAAACAGGAGTACGATGGCGGGGCGTGGGTGACTGGCCGAGGCTTTGTTTGTCCGCACTACTTCTGACTCGTAGGATTCGGCTCTTCCTGCCTCATGCAGAGGGACTGACGGATGGGGTGTCTGAGCCAAGAGTGTGTGTGTGTGTCAGAATGTACATGTTTGTCTGTATACTTTGTTCACATTAGAATGCACACTCGTGTGTACTATGCTCATGTTAAAATGCACACACTTGTGTGTGTGTGCTATGCTCACCTTAGAATGGCACACACCTGTGTACTATGCTCATGTTAGGATGCACACACTTGTGTGTGTGTGCTATGTTCACATTAGAATGGGACACACCCGTGTACTATGCTCATGTTAGAATGCACACATTTGTGTGTGTGTACTATGCTCATGTTGTGTGTGTGTGCTATGCTCACCTTAGAATGGCACACACCTGTGTACTATGCTCATGTTAGGATGCACACACTTGTGTGTGTGTGCTATGTTCACATTAGAATGGGACACACCTGTGTACTATGCTCATGTTAGAATGCACACATTTGTGTGTGTGTACTATGCTCATGTTGTGTGTGTGTGCTATGCTCACCTTAGAATGGCACACACCTGTGTACTAAGCTCATGTTAGAATGCACACTCATGTGTACTATGCTCATGTTAGAATGCACACATTTGCGTGTGTGTACTATGCTCACGTTAGGTTACACACATTTGTGTGTATATGAAAGGATATATACAAATGTGTGTGTTTGTCAACCTTGTCTTGTTTTCCCTTGGACTTCATCACTTCTCCCACCCCAGCCCCTATATCTGTGGTCACGTTCTTCCCCTACACACACACACACACACACACACACATTTTTCACAAAGTGGCTGCTCCTGCTAGGTGTGTACAAGCCGTGGCTGATGGGCCTCTTGTGTGGATTGTAAACTTAAAACATTTTGAGGACTTTTTGTGGATTCCTTCCTTCCTTCCTTCCTTCCTTCCTTCCTTCCTTCCTTCCTTCCTCTTTCTTCCTTTCTTTCTCTTTCTTTTTCTTTTTTTTTTACTGCATAATTCTCAAATGTGAGCTTTTTACATGGCAGTGACATGTTTCAGTGCTATGCAGAATGTATGTATGTATGTATATGCATGTTTGTGCTCACAACCCATGGGCTACACCTTAGACATCACTGGTTGTAGCCCAAGACTGTCATCCATCCTGTGTGTCTCAGAGAAGCCAAAGGTTTAGATGCCCCTGCAGAGACCTTTCTGTGTCATTTAAAGCCATAGGAAGCCCCACCCCAGGTGTGTGGTTCTGTCTCCATCAGCGGGGTCAGTGCCACCTGTACTTTATTTCCTCTGGTACCTGGCATTGGCGAGCACCCATGGTTAGTGCTGGGAGGTGCCCTGGTCATATTTACTGACAGGAATCTCTGGTGCAGGAAAGGAGGGGAGATCTATGAGCAGCTCTGCGCCTTGGGCGCCTCTCTGGACTGGGATCGAGAATGTTTCACCATGGATGCCGTGAGTTCACGTCACAGTCCCTGTGGGTTTGGGGAGGGTGCCAGAGACCATGTGGGAAGTGTTGGGAGAGGGATGAGGGAGTCCCTTGGTTCAGCCGAGGGAGGATGTCAGGTGTGGACACTCAGATCATTCCAGGGCTCCTCAGCAGCCGTGACGGAAGCTTTCGTGCGACTCTATGACTCGGGATTGTTGTACCGGAGCCGCCAGCTCGTCAACTGGTCATGTACTTTGAGATCGGCCATCTCAGACATTGAGGTGAGGGAGAGGAAAAAAGACAGGCTGACGGACCGAGGTCCTTGCCGCCTCTGGCAGTGTCTGTGATTGATTTTCTCACATTCTAATCACTCTGCTTCTTCACCTGCCAATCAAAGGGTGACATGATGACCTGTAGGGACAGTGTAAGAGTCAGAATTCTTGCAGTGCTCAGAAGAGTGAGCAGCCACGGCTTGTGAGCTCCGTGGCTTTACTCTGGAAGACGGCTCCTGGGCCCTCTGGGTGGGAGGGCAGGGAAGCAGGATGGAGAGCTGTAGGAATCCTGGATGTGAGCACCACAAAAAGACTGCTCTCTCTCCTGCCTCCTCAACCCTCCAGGTGGAAAGCCGGCCCCTGCCTGGCCGCACGGTGCTGCAGCTGCCCGACTGCCCAACCCCTGTGACTTTTGGGCTCCTTGCTTCTGTTGCTTTCCCTGTGGATGGAGAGCCTGGTGAGTGAGGTCCTGAGAGTTGCCCTCTTCTCTCTGCTTCCCGTTTTCTTGAGTGCATGAGGTTTCCGGGACCCCTGGTAGGTTTGCACTGTAGTGGGTACTTACTCTGGGGGAGGAAAAGGCATGCGACCCTCTTCTTTGGGAGCCTAGTGTGACTCTGTGAGGTCTTCCACTAAGAGGTGAAAGATCAGTTCTGAGCTACTGACGGTGTACCTGTGGTCACAGCATTTGGGGGCAGAGGTGGGAGGATTCCAAGTTCAAGGCTTACCTGGTCTACATAGAAAGTTCCAAGCCAGCCCCTTCTTTGTAAAACAATGCAGACGATTAGTTCTAAAGTGTAGCTTGTAAGCGCTCCAGATAGTTCAGAGCAGGGAAGGAGTCAGGATGCTCCCCCTATCCTCCCTTCCCTCCTCCTTCCTGCTGCAGCTCCCCCTGCCTCCCCTGTGTGGGGGAGAGGGAGTGGGGTGATAGCTGACCTCAGCGCTTGAATGCTTGTCTCCAGACACAGAGATTGTGGTGGGAACCACCAGGCCAGAGACCCTGCCTGGAGACGTGGCTGTGGCCGTTCACCCAGACGACCCGAGATACACGGTGAGCAGGGTCTGCCTGCACCAGGCCCTCCCACCCCACAGGGCCCCCTTCTTGTTAGACGCTTCGGAGACCCCTCCTCTCACCCCTGTGGTGGCTCTAACTAACCACGGCCTCCAGACTGAACGCAGCTGCTGCCCTTCTGTGTCTCAGCCACACTAGTTGGCTTATGTTTCCTATGGCTGCCTTCCTGGCTCACTCGGAAGTCTGATGCTGGGTCTTGCTCTAACCCCTGCCTTGTGCTTGCTACCTCTTGCTCTAGGGTGGTCACGGCCCAAACCCTCTGTCCCATACTCCTGCCTGTTCCTAACTGCCCATCTTCTCTTTAGCATTTACATGGGCGACAGCTCCGTCACCCTTTGACAGGACAGCTTCTCCCCCTCATCACAGACACCACTGTTCAGCCACATGTGGGCACAGGTGTGTGGAAGTCAGGGGTCCAGGGAGGGAGGGAAGGGAACAGGAGGAGGAGAATGTGAGAGCTGGAGGTAGGGATGATGGAGGCAGGAGGGGATGGGGCCTGGGATGTGGTAGGGATGATGGAGGCAGGAGGGGATGGGGCCTGGGATGTGGGGATGATAGAGGCAGGAGGGGATGGGGCCTGGG
>NW_021620360.1:1128420-1142495 GCF_004785775.1 Grammomys surdaster
GGATGTGGGGATGATGGAGACTGGAGGGGATAAGGCCTGGGATGTGGTAGGGATGATGGAGGCTGGAGGGGATGAGGCCTGGGATGTGGGGATGATGGAGGCTGGAGGGGATGAGGCCTGGGATGTGGGGATGATGGAGACTGGAGGGGATAAGGCCTGGGATGTGGGGATGATGGAGGCAAGAGGGGATGAGACCTGGGATGTGGGGATGATGGAGGCTGGAGGGGATAAGGCCTGGGATGTGGTAGGGATGATGGAGGCTGGAGGGGATGAGGCCTGGGATGTGGGGATGATGGAGGCAGGAGGGGATAAGGCCTGGGATGTGGTTTCTTGAAGTCCAAGTCTCAGAGCAGCTGTTTCCCCCAGGGGCAGTGAAGGTGACTCCTGCTCACAGTCCAGCGGATGCTGAGATGGGGACCCGGCATGGCTTGATCCCACTGAGTGTCATTGCAGAGGATGGGACCATGACATCCCTCTGTGGAGACTGGCTGCAGGTGGGTCGAGCCTCGGTGTCACCCTGTCTCCTATAGGTGCACTCTGCTCTGCCTTCCCGTCTAGCCTGAAGCCTCTGATATTGTCACTTTCCCCCAGGGTCTTCACCGATTCGTGGCCCGGGAAAAGATCATGTGCACACTGAGGGAGCGGGGCCTGTTCCGGGGCCTGCAGGAGCACCCCATGGTACTGCCCATCTGCAGGTAGCCCTGCTCTAATCCTTCCTTATTCCCGAATAGGAATGGACGAAGTTTACGAGGGACGGCAGGGCGGGCTCTATGCCCTGATCAGAGGGGAGGTTCCGTTTGAGTTGGGGTCCTGTGGCCCACGCTGGCCTGGGACTCCTCAGCCTGTCAAGTGTTTGGATCATAAAGGGTGCCTCTAGGCTGGGCTTCTGTGAGATTTTGTCACAGCTGTTCCTTAGCTCGTGGGCCTCTCACCTGCTCTCCTCGCAGCCGTTCCGGGGACGTGGTGGAGCACCTGCTGAAGAGCCAGTGGTTTATCCGCTGCCAGGAAATGGGGGACCGAGCTGCCAAGGCAAGGGCCGGTGTGGGGAAGGACTGGGCCTCAAGTGGGGTCTGAGGATCATGATAAAGTTCAGAGTGGAGAACCTCCTGTCATAAGGGCTCTGGTGGTGACAGGAAGGGGGCCTGCAGGGCTGGCTTGTGCCCTTGTTCTAGCCCAGAATCTCTGTGCACAGCATGCAAGGTCCTTCTGATGTTTCTTGATGTTTTGGGGGGAGTAGGTAATGAGATGGCTTAGCAGGGAAAGGCTCTAGCTGCCCAACCTAGCCTTGGTTCAGTCCCCCAAACCCACATGGTGGAGGGAGAGAACCAAACCCCCAAGTTGTCCTATGACCTCCATACTTGTGTGCCTGTACATCATACGTGCACACAAATAATAGACATACATGCACAAATTTTAAAACTATTTGTGTGTGTGCTATGTGAAGACAAAAGGGTGAACTCGGGTTGTCACCGTGTGAGCCCAGCTCTTGTGAACCTGCTAGGCTGTCCCACTGGGCACCCTTCTGAGGTGTTTTGTTTGGTTTTGAGACAGGGTCTCACTGTGCAGTCCTAGCTGGCCTGGAACTCACAGAGATCTACCTGCCTCTGTCTGGGATTAAAAGCATATGCTATCTTTAACAGGCTGTGGAGTCAGGGGCTCTGGAGCTCTGGCCCTCCTTCCACCAGAAGAGCTGGCAACACTGGTTTGCCCACATTGGGTAAGTGGGGGGCCTTCCATGAAGGTGGACGGGGGACCCAGTCATCACGTTGAGGTGTCAGTGGTGTCCTCTTTACAGGGACTGGTGTGTCTCCCGGCAGCTGTGGTGGGGCCATCAGATTCCAGCCTACCGGGTCGTCGGTGAGAATGCAGAGGTCAGTGAGAACCAACTGAGTGTGGTAGAGCGAGTCTCAGTCAGGGTCAGATAGTAGCCGAGGTGGGGGTGGGGGCTCTGTGTGGAACCTACTGTGTGACAGTCCATCTGAGCGTCTTTCTTTCCCCTTGAGGAGCCTGCCACTCAGCACTCAGGAGACAATGTGAAAACTGAGTCTCACACCATCCCCTGCTTGTCTCTCCTCAATTTTTTCAGGATGACAGGAAGGAATGCTGGGTGGTCGGACGGTCAGAGGCTGAGGCCAGAGCGGTAGCGGCAAAACAGACAGGGAGGCCAGAGGCAGAGCTGACCCTGGAGAGGGGTGAGTAGCTGGCAGGGCAGATCTTTGAGGGCTGCTGGAATCGGGGCAGATGGCGAGCCCCTGTGGGTGGGATCAGCAGCAGGGCCTGGAGGCCTCAGGTACTAAGGCTCTGGCCGCCCCCTTCCCTGTTTTGTCTGCAGACCCTGACGTCCTGGACACTTGGTTCTCTTCAGCTCTTTTCCCCTTTTCTGCCCTGGGTTGGCCCCGAGAGGTGAGATGGGTTGGAAGGGAGAGTGTGAAGGTGGGCACAGACCGGCCGTGGCAGGCCTGCCCCTTACTGCTCATCTCACTCTAGACGCCAGACCTCGCTCACTTCTACCCCCTCACACTTTTGGAAACGGGTAGTGACCTCCTGATGTTCTGGGTGGGCCGCATGGTCATGCTGGGGACCCAGCTCACTGGGCAGCTCCCCTTCAGCAAGGTAATGTACTCTAGTGCCCGCCCATCCCCAGACACCTGTTCCTGAGCGTGCCTTCAGATTCACTTCCTATCCTAACTAAGTGCAGAAGCCGTGAGCCTAAGTCCTTTCCGCTGACCCTCCGTGTCTCCAGGTGCTTCTTCACTCCATGGTCCGGGACAGGCAGGGCCGGAAGATGAGCAAGTCCCTGGGGAATGTGCTAGACCCACGGGACATCATTAGTGGGCAGGAGCTGCAGGTAAGAACAAAGGCTTTATTTTTTTAGCTGGGGATGAAGAGGTCTGAGGCGAGCAAAGGGAGTCTGACCCCTCTCTCCTCCAGGTGCTGCAGGCCAAGCTGAGAGACGGCAACTTGGACCCGGGAGAGCTCGCTGTTGCAGCTGCAGCACAGGTGAGCACTTTGGTCTTTGTCCAGGCCTCTTTCTTGACTGCCAGCTTTCTCCTCAGCCTCAATGGCACTGGCCACGCCTGTCTTCCCTTGGCTGCAGAAAAAGGACTTTCCTTACGGGATCCCCGAGTGTGGGACGGATGCCCTGAGATTTGCACTATGCTCCCATGGAATCCTGGGTAAGCCTTGGTGTGCGGTCTGGCAGAGGGTGTCTGTGTGGACAGCCCCACTGGCTGAGGTTGAGCAGACTCCTTGTTCTTCCCCCAAGGGGGCGACCTGCACCTGTCTGTCTCTGAGGTCCTGAACTACCGCCATTTCTGCAACAAGCTCTGGAATGCCCTGCGCTTTATCCGCCGTGCCCTGGGGGATAACTTTGTGCCCCAGCCAGCAGAGAAGGTAGGAGGGAGGGGTAAGCCTGGAGGGGTGGCAGGGACAGGGGGGTCCAGCCATCCAGGTCCTCATGGCCTCCTGCTTGCAGGTAACTCCCTCTTCTCCCATGGACGCCTGGATTTTGAGCCGTTTGGCCTTTGCTGCCAATGAATGCGAGAGAGGTTTCCTCAGCCGGGAGCTCTCGCTTGTTGCCCACACCCTGTACCACTTCTGGCTCCACAATCTCTGTGATGTCTACCTGGTGAGTGGTAAGCTGGTGGTTTCTCCTGGAACCGAGTGGTGTGTGGTGGTCCAGAGCTCTGCGGGTACACCCAGTGCTCCCCCTTCACGAGCCTGGGCTCTGTAGTATATAGCCCAAAGTATATAGTATAGTTGCCAGCCTATCCTAGTGAGGAAGAAGGCTGGAAGTCTAGAAAACTCTCGGGCAAAGAGGCAGTGGGGGTTTCTTCAACCCCAACTGCTGCTGCATTTAGAATGTGAGCAGCTGTACACTGGGGGGACAATCAGTGTGGTGGGTTTCAGACGAGGGTCTTTAAGCAGTGTCTAGGACAGTCACTAGAGTGACTTGTCCACCTTGGTTTCCTACTCAGGGTAGGCAGTGGTGGCTGTGGTGCTGATACCCTGTTTCTCAGCCTTGTTCCAGGGCAGAGGGCATAGCTCCTTGGTAGACCTGCCTGGGGAGAGTGCTCAAAGGCTCTGGGTTTTATCCCTGGCACTGCAGACAAAAACACTGCCCCCTTCCTCTCCCCAATCTCTGAGAATCACTGGGCCTGTTTACACACACGTCCAGGGCTAGCATGGTGTCAGTGACAGTAACTTAGCATGTGCCTCACCTCACCCAGGGTTGTGGCGGGGCTGTTGTGTTACCCCTCAGTTCCCTCCTTAGGAAGCGGTGAAGCCAGTGTTGTCGAGTGCATCCTGTCCCCCAGGACCCCCTCAGGTCCTGTTCTCCTGTGCAGATGTTGGTCTGCGCCTCCTCGCCCCACTCATGCCCTTCCTGGCAGAAGAGCTTTGGCAGAGGCTGCCCCCCAGGCAAGGTGGTCCCCTTGCCCCCAGCATCTGTGTGGCCCCTTACCCCAGTGCCCACAGCCTGGTGAGTCATGGGCAGGGATCCGGGAAGCAGGGCAGCCTTCTGATGGCTGAAGGTTGTAGGATTACTGTGTTACCCATGAAGCTTTTCACATGGGATTCCAACTCAGGTTGCCACATTTGCTGGGCAAGCATTTACCTGCTGAGCCATTTCCCCACCCCCACTTTTCTATGTAACCCTGGCTGTCCTGGACTCATCCCACGTACCTCTGCCTCCCAAGTGCTGGGATTAAGGCCTGTGTCACCATGCCCAGCCCAACTGTTTTTGATACTGTCACTGAATTGCTGTTTTCAGCCTCAAGAATTATTGTGAGTTTGAGGCCAGCCTTAGTCCACATATTAAAAGTTCCAGGACAGCCCAGGACTACATAGACTCTACTTAGAAAGAGGAAAGTCTAGGGCTGGAGAGGTGGCTCAGCAGTTAAGAGAATTTCTTCTTACAGAAGACCTGGGTTCATTTTCCACATCGGTGGCTCATAGCTGTCTGTGACCCCAATTCCAGGGGATCTGGCAGGCACACATTACATGTGAATGCTTGCTTACAGAATATCCATACAAAGTAAAATTGTTCTAGATTGTGTTTTGATAGCATTTATATTTCTAGCTCAGTTGGGATCGGTTGCTACCTTCAGAGTGAGTACAGATATCAGCCACTGGTCGTGTAAACCCTTAGGTGACACCTCACATGCTGCCCTGCTCCTGGAGGTGGAGCAGTGTGCACGCTCCTGAGGAGGTGAGGGAGGGGGAGAGGGAGTAGAGCCAGGAGAATCAATGCCTGTTTCCCTGCTGACTCTGGGTTTCTTCATCAGGAGTCCTGGCGCCAGCCAGAGCTGGAGCGCTGCTTCTCCAGAGTCCAGGAGGTTGTGCAGGCACTGAGGATGCTCCGAGCTACCTACCAGCTCACAAAAGCCCGACCCCAAGGTGAGGCTGGTCCTGGTGGATGATAGCACGGCCGGAGCTGATGCCAACACTGACCTTTTCACCGTCCCTGTCTCCATCAGTGCTGCTGCAGTGCTCGGATCCGGGAGAACAAGGCCTAATCCAGCCCTTCCTGGAGCCTCTGAGCGTCCTGAGCCACTGTGGGGCTGTAGGATTCCTGCCCCCAGGGGCAGCAGCTCCCTCAGGCTGGGCAGTGGCCCCACTGGGTGACACTACAAAGATCTGCATGGAGCTGCAGGTGACTAGAGGGGTTGGAGGGACCCCTGAGGAGGGAAGGGCCTTTGGGTAGAGGCTGGGCAGGCTGCAGGTGTCTCTAACTCCTCCCCTGTTCTGCAGGGCCTGGTGGACCCCCAGAGCCAGCTATCCCGGCTAGCTGCCCGAAGGCAGAAGTTACAGAAGCAGCTTGATGACCTCTTGACCCGGACCGTGTCAGAGGGTTGTGCAGAGAGGCAGCGGAGGGTAAGGCTGAGGATGCCTGAGTTTCTAGCAGGGTGTGGGGCAGGGAGGCCAGTTCATTCTTTCTCATCTTTTCTCCTTGTCCAGATTTCCTCCCTCCATCTGGAACTGTCAAAGCTGGACCAGGCAGCCTCCCACCTACAGCGACTGATGGAGGAGGCGCCCCGTGCCAGGGAGCTCTGAAACTGATGGAGGAGGCTCCCCATGCCAGGGAGCTCCACTCACACCTCGGCCAGCATTCCTCCCTCCTCAGACCTGTTCTCAAGGACAGATCTGCCTGCTGTTGGTGCAATGGGACCTCAGAGGCGACACGGACCACCTTCCTCATTCTGTAGGAGGGAGCAGATTGGAAAGTCCCTACAGTTGGAGAATGAGGAGGAGATGGAGATAAAAAGATAAACCCCAAGCACTCCGAGTGTGATCCTTTTCCGCCCTGTGCCTCGCCCTCTCCAGTGCTCCAGGAAGAGGGAGGCTGCCTAACAACGCACTGTTTTGCTTCGTTTTAGACAAAGATGCCAGAGAATGAAGTAATTTCCCAACTCATCAAAAGGAGTTTAGCCTAGCTGATCAGCATAACTGGGGCACAGCTCCTTTCTGTGGCAGTAGCAAAATTTCAAACATGGTGGTAACTCTGACAAGCACTCCTGTTGCACGCAGAAGTACCGGGTTTGGGCTCCATGTCTCTGCCCCTTCCGCCTTTTTTTCCTGACACAGTAACCACATCCAAGACCCACTTTAGCTACTACCATGTGTCTGCACTCTTCCTGAAGGGAAGGTTTCCTTATTCCTCCCTCTGGGGTCACCGGGTAAGACAGCCAATTTAAAAGTCATCAAATGGCCAGGGAGAAAAGGGTGGACGAGGGAACCAAGCTAATCTTAGAAAGATGCAGTTAAGCAAAGACTTCTGGGAGGGGCAAGAAAGTGTCCCACATAGAAGGATCAAGAGAAAAACCGAGATGGAACATTCTGGGCACTCAAGTACCAAGGGAGGCCATTGTGTGGGGAGGAGCACGCAAAGCGAGGCCTAGAGGAGGCGAACAGCGAGCCGTGTGGCGGGGAACCGTGCTGGTTACACTGACTGGCTGCCGTAATAAAAGCATCTGTTATTACAGAGGTTAGCATTGAAAGAAACATGGTCTGAAATGGAAGCTCTTTCCTCAAAGATATTAACGCCTCCTACTTCTGTATTGTTGGACAGAGTATCATCACATGGCTAACCCAGCTGCAAAGGGAGGCAGGCAGGCGTTCCTTAGAAGCCAGGTTTCCAGCTAAAATGCACATGGCTTTTTACCAGTCCTATGAAACGTCACAGGCCTGGCCTACTACCCCAGTATCAACAAGAGCAGACGGCCATTCTCTGTCCTCCAGGGTTACCTCTGGTACCCGTTTCCTATTTGGTCCCCAGGAGAGCAGGCTGGAGACCTTTTGGGGGAAACAACAGGTTACTTAAGCTGCACACCTGAGACCAGTATCAGTAAAACAGGTTGCACACAGTTCACAGATCTTTTTAGACTCTGCCTGCAAAGTTCCAGATACATGCTGGGCCTGCATCCAGCCCAGTGTGTTTGCCGTCCACTCTGCCCACTTATCAAGAGAAACTGTTGCCATGAGGCCAAGGGTTTAAGGTAGAAAACCATCGTAAGGAGTGGACCTTTAAGGAGGCCTCAAACTGTACGTAGTGGTGCAGGGTTATCTTAACTGGGAGGAGTCAACAGCCCCTAAGCTAGCAGGATATTACGGACACTGTAAGGACACTCTTGGCTACTAGGATAGTAACATCTCCCAACTCCCAGAGCTGCCTTGACCATAGCGACCAGGCCAGAGGCAGGCTGAGGGGTGGTATCTAAGGTGGGAAAGTAATGGTGAATACGGTAGTCAGGCTAACAACTACATGCCTGCTCTTAACCACCGGAAGCTGAGCTGGAACCCAAGAAGACAGTGATTGCATGTGCACAACCATCTGACTTCAAAGCCCCAGGACTAACCCCTTGTTCTCCCGACCCTGCAGGAGTGAGCAGTCCTTGGTACACACTGAGGCGCCCCTATTGCTTCTGGGGACTGCCCTGAAAGTGCCTTCTTCACTGACAACCCCTAGCTGAAGCCTGCAACAGCTAGCTTAGCAAACCTGCAACAGCTTCTCCAACTTCACCAGCAAGGAATCGGCCTACCCACCTCTCAGCCACGCCAGGATCTGCTCAGCCTCAGACTGACTTGGTTTTTACACACTGATACTTCCCACTAGAGGTCCCTTTTTAGGAAGTGTGTGGGGGCAGGGAGTTGTCTGCCAGTTTTTATTGAAGTCAGGTCCTTATTCAGAAAAATATCAGGTGTTCCTTTCTTTGACCCACGATCAGAGAGATCTCCACGAGCAAGGACACAGTCTAGGGGAACCTCTGCCAATGATACCCATCTGTAAACAAGATACTGGAACTCTAGAGCACCCTTGGAGATTTTACTGGTCTCGTATGGGTACCTGTATCTTCTCCCTTCTTATTGGGACCAAGAAAGAAAAGGGGAGCTTACTCAGACTAATGAATTTCCTTGCCTATATAAAATCACCACTCAAAACAAAATTGGGGGGCTGGAGAGATGGCTCAGTGGTTAAGAGCACTGACTGCTCTTCCAGAGGTCCTGAGTTCAATTCCCAGCAACCACATGGTGGCTCACAACCATCTATAATGGGATCCGATGCCCTCTTCTGGTGTGTCTGAAGACAACTACAGTGTACTCACAAATAATTCTTTAACAAAACAAAACCAGAGTAGAGGTTTCATTTAAACCTTTCCCCCCTCAAATTTATAATCTGAAAGCAAGCCCAGCACCCAGGCTGAATTGTTTACCACAGGTGCCTGTGATCGAGAGAATACGGAAGGTTCTTTTCTCCTCTGCCCGTTTATGTCACAGCAACTGGCAACTAAAAACAAAAGTGGACACCCAGGGTGTAATAGGGTAGAAATCCACACAGTAAAGAGAAAAAAGAAAAGAAAAGAGAGAGAGAGAGAGCCTGGAGATGCTGAGTAGAGAGATCTGTGAAGACCCAGTGACCCGTTCAACTCTAGCCCCTCCCTCCACAAGCAGGTGAGCCTTACTGGCAGCAGCTTGTCCAGCACCTGACCCTGGGCTGCTGCAAACTCAGACTGCAGTTGGAACCTCCTGCAGATCTAGGCAAGCCTTCAACCCTTCAACGCCAGAGCCCCACTATAGCCTCACTATAGCCCCATAAGCTTTGTTATGTTTCCTCTGTTTTTATCCTCACTCCCCCATAAGCCTTCAGATCCTTAACACTCTGTGTCCCGGCCAAGCCAGGGGAGAGATCCGCACACACAAGAGGGTGGGGGTAGGGGTCTCTGGAGTCGGGAGATCCTGGGTTAGAGGAAGGGGTATGGGAGGAGGGATCATTTGTCCTGTTCTGAACAAACAGCAGAAGCCCCTCAGGGTACCAACATCCAACAAAGCCTTCTGACTACCCGACAGAACCCCCTGACCCTGCTCACCTCTAGCCGCCTCCATCAGATTTTCAGGCATCTTCCACCTCCAACTCAAATCAAGTTTGGCATCACTTCCCTCTGTATCAGAAAACTTCGAGACCACTTTGGATTTTCCTAAGCTACAGCGGCTTAGGAACCAGTCAAGAGAGGCTGAAGGCACGTCTCAGCTCTTCAGAGAACCCAAGCTCCATTTCCAGCACCCAGGTCAGGTGGCTCACAATTGCCCGGAACTAGTGCCAAAGCCTCTGGCTTCAGGTGAACGCGAGCGAGCACACATGCGCAAATCTTCCCTGCCCCCAGAACTGCCTACCTTCAGTTGCCTACCCTCAGCAATTCACAGCTCAAGGGCCGAAGACCAGGCAGAGGAAGCTAAGGACCTGCCCCAAGGCCCTTTCTTGGGTGTAGTGAGTGGGGAGTCTGTTTCTCTGACCCTTCTTCCCCAGTGCCTTGGGGTCTGGTTTGGTCTCCTTGCATAGGAGTGATGGTTTAACCCTCCACTCTGGTTCTCGAGAGAAATCTCAATCCAGCCACAAGAACTCCAAGCCTGTTCTCCTTACTCCTAGCCGGGGTGGAACTGACTGGGGTTCCCATCAGCTTGACTTGGTCAGGGTGTCTCTTTGCTTGGAAGGGGCCCTTGGAGAGCTAAAGAGGGCGACTTACGAGTCCGTCTGGCAATTTTCAGTTAAGTATACTACCTTGGATAGAAGTCTTCTCAAGTCCTGGATAAGATGTCCCATAAAATATAACGGGGTGTTGTTGGTCACGGAGGGGCTGCTGAGTGTGTCCCCCGGGAGAACAGAACATCCAAGAGAGAAGACCAAGCTGTAGAACAAGAAAAGTAACAGCTCCAAGGAAGACGTCAGCTAACAGGAAGCTGCCTTGGGTATCGTACGTGGTCCCTGGGTCTTCCTCATTCAGCTATTGGCAGTTCAGAAGCCCCGCCCCGATGCCGTCCTGCCATTTCTCAAAATGTCTTCTGCGAACAAGATGTACCTAGTTCAGGGAGACTGATTTTTATTTTCCTTGTCTATGTCTCTCTAACTCTCATTCAGCTAAGGTGAACCCCAAGGCATTAGCTCCACTGTACTACTTTAGGAAAATAACCTGGAAGCTGCACCCTGATAACCCCGTAAAGCCCTTCAAGCTGGGCTGAAGAATAGACCTCTGTCCACTCCTCAAGCCTCAGCTCCCAACACATCTGTAGTCTGCACACCTGACCCATGTAGGTCACCTCCTTACTGGTACAGTCCAAGGACAAGTAATAGAGCGAGGGTATCCATTGAGGACTTGTAGTTCCCTCTCCCTGATGCTCCGTGTTCCAGCACAGTTACAAAGAATTGGCAAGGCAAACTTCTGCTTCCTTCTTTTCTATGCTTTCTCATCTTCAGAAACGTTCTCTGCTGGAATGTTGTGCGCTTCCACGAGAGTCAGCTCTTATATGGGGGTGATAGTGTCAAGGTAGGGACTGGGAAGGACAAGAGCCATCATCTCAATACTCCCAAGGGGTCCCTCAGGTCTAGGCTACAAGATTTACTCTATGAAAAGCCAAGATAATTTGCTTCTTAACACAGGGACTCACTATGTAGCCCTGGCTGTCCTGGAACTCACTGTCTAGACCAGGCTAGACTAGAACTCAGATATCTGCCTGACTCTGCCTCTGGAACACTGGAATTAAAGGTATATGCCCCTAAGCCGAGCTCAGGAGTCAGGTAAAAGTAGGAAGAGGAGGGCTTTAGAGATGGCTCAGTGGTTAAGAGCACTGACTGCTCTTCTAGAAGTCCTGAGAGTCCTGAGTTCAATTCCCAGCAACCACATGGTGGCTCACAACCATCTGCAATGGGATCCGATGCCCTCTTCTGGTGTGTCTGAAGACAGTGACAGTGTACAAAATAAATGAATCTTAAAAAAAAAAAAAAAAAAAGGAAGAGGACTCTGGATTTCCTAAAGCATTTAAACTGGTAAGACTGGGTCCTTTCTCTGCATCAGTCTATCCCAAATGTACTCACCTGTCATGTGTCCCAAATGACAGACCCCATGGTACATCTCTCCCAAGTTTACCCACATTGTTCTTAGAAGAGTCAGAGGAGGCAGGCATTGATGCCGGCATTGCCACCATCCCTGTCTCGTGGGTGTATAGAATAGAAGCTTGGAGAGGATAAACCCTTTGTCTAGAACACCTGCAATCACAGGCGGATCACACCTGTGTCCACATGCACAGGTGCCACACACTCCTCTAACAGCTGTCTCCCTACAGCACAGGGGGACCTATTGGCCACTTCTCAGCTGAGCCCCTCTTCCTTCAGAGCTCTCTCTACCCGGATTTCCACCCTGACCAGCCATGCAGGCCACACAGGATCCTGGGGCTCAATAAAATCCTGCTTAAACCAAGGCACTGTATGGTACCTAGTTTCTTGGCTGCTGTTGGACCTCGGGGGAGCAACCTTCTATAAGCTTTTTTTGGGGGTGGGGGTTGAGACAGGGTTTCTCTTTATAGCCCGGGCTGTCCTGGAACTCACTCTGTAGACCAGGCTGACCTCGAACTCAGAAATCTGCCTGCTTCTGCCTCCCAAGTGCTGGGATTAAGTGCCCGGCTTCTAAAAGCTTTCTAAGAGAAGAGAATGAGGCCTGTTACGGAACATTCAGGAGTGCTACATGCGACACATGGAAAAAGCCAGCAGTGTAGAGACCCACAACAGCATGAGTGTTCAAAAAGAGCTCAGCTGGAGGGGCGGGTGTGCACTCGCAGGTGTGTGTGTGTGTGAACGTGCACACATTGTGTGCTGCATGTGCACATGCATGTCTGTCTGTCTGTCAATCTGTATGGAGTTACTTATATTTCAGACCTCTGTGGTGTAAAGGGAGAGTCACTTGTCACCCCTGCTCAGGGAACAGGAGGAATCAGTCCGAGAACCTGGCATGCAGCTCCCTTTTCCTGTCTGCCCTGTGCTCACAGACCCACTGGACATACTGAACGAATCACTATATTCCACGTGTTTATTAGCCTGCAGCAGGGCAAGGGCCTGCTAGATCAAGGCATGCTCACTCCCCAAAAGCTGAATGCTTCAGGCCTACACGGCGTCAGCGGCTCTCAGGCTCTGCAGGTGAGGTGGTGCGGTGACGGCCCTTTATAATGAAGGGTGACATTGGTCCCTGATGGAAGGTGGAGGAGGAGGCAGATCTGGGGAACAAAAACCGATTCAAGGATGAGGTCTAAGATGGTACCTCACTCCCTGCTTGACTCAGCCAGGCCCCAGCAGAGACCTGCATGCACCCAGAGAATCACATAGCACCGCCCTAACCCTGCTTCCAAAAAACTACCTTTTGGAGCATGTCCAGAGCGCTGGAGTCCTGGGAGACGTTGGCCTGGAAAGCCTTGGTCAGCTTTACTTGCAAAGTCACCTTTGGCCCTGGGAACACAAAAACTCGGCTCGGTCAGGGTCATGTTACCCCCTCCCTTGGGGGCAGGGGATACACATGTCCCATATCCCTTCCAGGCTCAGAATCAAGGAATTGCCTCTCCTTCTCTCCCCTGTCCATGTCAGGGATCTAGGTGTCCACCCTCCAGCCTCACCTGCATGTGAGCTGCTGAGGAGGGCCAGGAAGAGGAAGAGGCTCATCAAAGACTCCATTGTGGCTACCCCACGTCTCCAACACCAGAAGAGATGTGGAAATAGACTCTCTCTACCCTGGGTCTTCAGTACCAGTGTTGGGGGCACCAAGAGAACATGGCAACTGGATTTTCTAGTTTTCCCAGAGCAGTTCACATGACTCTCGAGAGGGCCACTCACTAAATCCTAGGCAATTTGGAGGGGTCCCCCCCTACCCTCCAGGAGAAGGTGCTTGAAAAAGAGGCAGGAATAAAGAGGGGGGCCTCCTGCAGTATCTGGGCCCCACCTAAGTCTGGGTCCTTCAGTGGTTCTTGAGGGATTAATGATTAACTGTTCTTGGCTGTCATCATTCCTGCCAGGGAACGGCTCTGGAATGTGGGCCCCAAGGGAGGGGTGGACGAGGCCCAGCTCCTCCCGCAGCCAAGGGATGTCTTAACGTCCCTAGCCTCAGTGGCTTTCCAGGCAGGGAGGAGCTTCCATTGCTTCCATCTTTGAGAGATTTTATTTTTATTTTATATGGGTGCCTGCTTGTATGAGCACCACATGTGTGCAGTGGTCACAGAGGCCAGAAGAAAGTATCAGATCCCCTGGAAACAGATGGCTATGAGCTACCATATGGGTGCTGGGAATTGAACCCGTGTCCTTTGGAAGATCAACAAGAGCTCTTAACCACCTGAGCCATCTCTCCAGCTCCAATGCTAGACCTTTTACATGACTGTTAGAGATGAACTCAGGTCCTCACGCTTGTATGCTTTGAGCTCAATAATAATTCTTCTTGTTTATTCTTCTCTTATGTAGCCTTAGCTGTCCTGGAACATGCTCTGTAGACCAGGCTGGCTTGGAACTCACAGAAATCCTCCTGCCTCCGCTTCTGGAATGCTGGGATTAAAGGTGTGGGCCAGCACCACCTGGCTCTAACCATATTCCTAAATAGTACCTATGTGTGATAGGTGCTGACCATCACTGCCATCTGGTGATGTGAACACAAATTCACAGAAGTAGCTGAGCCCTGGGGGGAAATGGGAGTGCTAGCCTGTACCTCACATGAGCACATATATGTGAAGCACACACATGTGAAGCACACACATGTGAAGCACACACATGTGAA
>NW_021620360.1:1142505-1142652 GCF_004785775.1 Grammomys surdaster
AAGCACACACATGTGAAGCACACACATGTGAAGCACACACATGTGAACCAAGCACATGTGAACCAAGCACATGTGAGGCACATACATATGAAGCATATACATGTGAAGCACACACATGTGAAGCATATACATATGAAGGGCATACAT
>NW_021620360.1:1142662-1166872 GCF_004785775.1 Grammomys surdaster
ATGTGAAGCACACACATGTGAAGCATATACATATGAAGGGCATACATGTGAAGCACGCATATGTGAAGCACACACATGTGAAGCACATACATGTGAACCAAGCACATGTGAGGCACATACATATGAAGCACATACATGTGAAGCACATACATGTGAAGCACACACATGTGAAGCACATACATGTGAAGCATATACATATGAAGGACATACATGTGAAGCAAGCACATGTGAAGCACACACATGTGAAGCACACACATGCAAAGCACATGCATGTGAAGCAAGCACATATGAAGCATACACATGTGAAGAATGAACATGTGAAGCACACACATGTGAAGCACATACATGTGAAGCACTAATAGTGCTGGGCAAGCAGTCTACTGTTAATCTCTACTCCTCTTGCTGAACCCTGGATCATCACAGGAGGCATGAGCATCCCATGGCAAGAGCCAAGAGCTGGATGGATGGCCCCAGGTCCCATGATCAACCCACCCTACCCATTTTTTTTTTATCTCTCAGACTTGCCAGTTCTGAGGGAGATGAGTTTGGGGTGCAGCTGTAACCCCTTACATTGCCACCATTAGGCTGCCGGCCAGCAATGCTCACGAGGTGTAGGGCTAAAATGGCTGAGAGCTACTTCCTCTTTGTCCCCAAATGGCTCCTTCCCAGGCTCCTGTGTCTCACTCACCCTCAGTGGGACCACTTTCAACAGATGGCTTCTTGGGGTCGGAGGTTTTCCTGACTCACAGAATAGTGGGAAGTGAGCTGTCAATCACCAAGTGGGACTGACCCTACCTCTAGTCCCATACTGCGGGAAGGAACCTGATGTCTGTGAGCATCTTTTCCTCATGCATAGAGGGAAGGCTCAGGGCACACTCGTGTCTAGTGCTACCGGATCCCTCAACCAACTCTTGTGACCCAGTTTGAGGTAGAAATCCCAAAAGGGGAGAGAAAAAAAACCACAGAAGTGGGGCTGCTTAAAGCTATGAGGAGTGTAGCTTACACAGGTACAGTCAGCTGTCAGCCACAGGATCTCCATCTTGTGAGGACAGATCTCTTTATCTGTGCCATACACTGTCCTGGGTGGGCAAAGGAAGACTTGGAAAAAAATCCCCACAATCCTTGAGAACCAGCTCTCCTTTCTCTCACCTGCAGCAGCAAAGGCAGAAATGCCAATGGCAGTGGGTACTGTGGTGGCAGTGGTAGCCATGACGGTTGCCACAGTAGCAGCAGTTGACACAGCTTGTGTGTCAGTGTGGAGATGCTGACTCAACAGACATCTTTCAAGTTATCCCGGTAGCGGTTGCAGTCACGCCTGGCATCACAGGTGACTGGTCCCATCCCCAAACTCCCTCAACCTGTATCTCTTGTAGACCTGGTATCTAGGGTGGCAGTGGCTATCGTTGCCAACCTGAGGAAGGAACAATGGTCATTTTTACTGGCCCAGCCAGCTCCAGCTAGCTGAAGAAGGCAAAGGAAAACAAACAATATGAGACAGAAAAACAAACAAAGAGGAGTTGGTTCTTAGCTCAGCCATAGGTGCGGTTCTTAGCAAGCACAAAGTCCTGGGTTCAGTTCCCAGTGTGAGGCAGTGGGACAGTGGGGTGATGACCCACGACCAGAAGATACTCTTTGGGGATGATAGGACCATCTCTATTCTGTCGCAGAGGGGTCCATTAGTACCTTTTATCCCTCACCCTCAAATCCCTTCTTCCCTAAATATCAACCAAGCTCTTTAGCCCACACTTCCTGCTGAAGGAGCCCCTTTCTTCTGCTGCACGCTAATCACCCAGGATTGCCTCCCACACAACTTCCTCCCTTCATGGGAGGTGAGGATGCCCCACCTGCTCTCTGATGTCCTTTGGGCCACTCCAGAAGGGTGATGGGCAGTCCTCTTCCACTGGTCTCCCAGGTTCTGTAGGCTTCATGGCTAAGCAGACACTGATCAAAGTCTGGTCTCTGCTTCTCACCTGGTGTAACTTGGGCAAGTCCCAGGTACCAGGCTCTCCTGCCCTCATCTGGAAAAGAACAAACTGGGATTGTTAACCTCCTCTGTTCTCACTGGTGAGATGTCTTAATACACACATAGGTTCAGCCACCAGAGGTCAGGGGGACCCTGTGACTGGCAACCTCTGCCTCCAGCACAGAGAAAACCACCTCTTGTGTCTGTTAAGACTTCATCTTGGGCCAGGCATAGTGGTATATGCCCATTATCCCAGCACATGGGAGGGGCACAAGGAAAGGTCATAGCTCAAGGTCATCCTCAGCTACATAGCAAAATCAAATTCAGTTTGGAGTACAGGACATCTTGTTTTAAAACAGAGAGAGAGAAAAAAACAGAGAGACAGACATAGAGTCAGACAGACAGAGAGACAGGAAGAGAGAGATAGAGACAAGAGACAGAGCTAGACAGATGCACAGACGATGAAATTTAGCCCAAGTAAAATAAAACAAAACACTAAGAAAATAAATTAAGGATAGGGCTGGAGAGGTTGAGAACGCTACCTGTTCCCCAAAAGGACCAGAGTTTAATTCCCAGCACCCACATCTGTAACTCCTGTTCCAGGGCTCAAACTCTCCATTCTGGCCTCTGCTGGAACTGCACAAAGGTGGTGCACAGACACACATTCAGGCAAAGAACCCATATGCGTTAAAAAAAAAAACCTGAAAAGAACAATAGTGAGCTATTTTTAAAAACTGAGAGGCTACCAGCCTCCACTTGTCCCAGGTTCCTTCTCTCTAGACATCTGAGTCTTCTGTGAGTGTGCCGAAAAGTGGGAAGAGGGTGTTTGTTTAAAAGTACTGGTTGAAGCTTATTCCAAGAGATCCTTAACCTCAGCACTACTGACGGACGCATCAGGCTGATGGTTCTCCAACTCAGAAGGTGTTCCAAATTATACAGACAGACAGCAGCGTCTCCAGCCTCTTCCTGAAGCACACATTGGTACTCTGGGCCAAGAATTGGCCATATCTCCCCTGGGGAGGCAAAACTGCCCCTCCCTGCAGAGAATCAGTGTCTTTGGGACTAGGGACCCTAGAGGAAAGGTGGTCTAGAAGATGAGTAGAAAAGAAGGTTGTTGGGCTGGAGAGATTGTTGGGCTCGAAGGTTAAGAGCACTGACTGCTCTTCCAGAGGTCCTGAGTTCAATTCCCAGCAACCACATGGTGGCTCACAACCATCTGTCACGGGATCCGATGCTCTCCTCTGGTGTGTCTGAAGACAGAAACAGTGTACTCTCATACATAAAATAAATAAATAAATACTTAGGGAAAAAAAAGGTCGTCAGTTACTCTCAAGCCCAGATGGAGCCTGCCTCAGTTTCCTCATCCTGCAGGCTGCGCTGTCTACATCCTGCCCGTTCTGAGCCATCAATCTTCTGAGCCATCAGTCTTCCGCCCAGCTGTGGAGGCTCATTAATCTCCCATTAATTGAGCTAATGGGCAGTTGGTCCTCTCCTCTTCCTGATCCAGCCCTGCCTAAGGGCGTAGGCACTTGTCAGGACAGACTGTGAGTCCTTGTGCTTCCCCGTTGCCATGGCTCCTGCATTCCCTGAGGATCTCCTCATCCCCTCTGCTACCCAGTTCCCTCAGGAAACAGCAGCCCTCCTTCCAACCCACCCAGGAGACTCACATTTCTTAGGGTGTTGGGGTGTGAGCCCATGGCCTTGTGCATGTTAGTCATGTCCCCGACCCTGGCAAAGGACCACTAATCAACTCTCTACTGTCCCAGATACTGGGGCTATGGTTGTGAGGGGGACAAAGATTGCATAGGGGTCTAAATTCTATAGGAGGCCAGATTCTATAGGAGGTCCACATTCTATAGGAGGTCTACATTCTATAGGAGGTCTGTATTCTATAAGGGTCCACATTCTATAGGGAGTGTTCACAGTGTAGGAGGCCTTCAAGTAAACCAGTTTTAGGGAGGGGAGGGGGCTCCTCTCTCCAAGATCTTCAGTGGAACTGGTGTTCAAGTGGGTGAAATCTCAGGTGAGGGTTCAAAGCAGATATGGAGGTAATTCCCCCTTGAGTCCCACAACTGAGACCTTCCAATGAAAATGGAAGACAGAGCTTCTAGACACGTTCTATGGGGGTCTACATTCTATAGGAGCTCCACATTCTATAGGGAGTCCACATTCTATAGGGGATCCACATTCTATAGGGGGTCCACGTTCTATAGGAGCTCCACATTCTATAGGGGTTCAATTCTATAAGAGCTCCACATTCTATAGGGGGTCCACATTCTATAGGACCCATTCTATAGAACTCCACATTCTATAGGGGGTCCACATTCTATAGGGGGTCCACATTCTATAGGACTCTGCATTCTGTAGGAGTCCGCATTCTCAGCAGGGGGAGATGCAGCTTTGAGATCGAGGCAGCTGCTACACTGGGATGGTAGGGGAGGGAAAGAAAGGACAAATGTCCAATAGACTGGACATGTGATGTCAGTCCCAGGGTTCCCTGGCTGTCTTGTCCCTGTCACAGCCTCAGCTGCCCCCACAGCCTATCCTACCACCTTATACATCTGAAAGCACCTGTCGGTGTGCAGCGGGCCCCGTGAGGGCTGCCTCAGTCCCTGCCCTTTCACCTGGTCCTGGGGACAGCTCCACCCAGGGCAGAAAGTGTGACCATGTGTGAGTAAGGGGCGTGGAGCTGCCTGACGCCAGAGACACAGGAGGGTGAGTGTACACCTCCTCCCAGAGCCCAGACCTGTCCAGCGCTCTGTCCAATCCTTCTAGAACATGGACATTGGCTCAGAGCCTGCAGGCCACCCAGTACTAGCCCTTTCTTTTTCAGGGCTGGATCAGGAGGCTGGTCAGGTACCCCACCCAGATCCTTTCCATGTCCCCAGATCCCACCCCTTTGGTGGAACCCAGGTACCTAGCTCCATGACATACCTGTGGTCTCCCATTATCAGGGTGCCCCTGCAGGGTGGGGCAGTTCCATTTGCTTAAGGCTTAGTTCAGAGTAACCCCAGCCCCCGTGACGTCAAATCTGACCCCTTATAAGATGAAGGGTCCCTGGCCTGTGGTCTCTTAGCAGCCTCCCAGCTCTGACATGGCTCAGCTGACCAGTAGCCTCTATTCTACTTTTGGCTTCTTCATGTGCCTCCTCTTCCTTCCGGCGTCTTGGGAGGCAGGTAGGTAAAGGGGGTCATTGTTATATTGGGGGGGAGCTACAAATCATGAAGGGTATTGATCAGTATTGATCGGCCTGGATGACCACTCACAGAAAATGAAGCAGGAGTGATGGATGGCCGTGAAGGGTTGCCCCGTGTATTCATGACATACAAGAGAGGAATCTTGATCTTGCTCTGTTTCTTTTGAGACAAGGTCTGAGGGGGTATACCTGCCCAGAGCTTCAAGCTTGCATAAAGACACCGTGTAGGCTGTTGGCTCTAGGGAGCAGGGGAAGGGGCTAGCACATGCCGGGTACTTACTACAGGTCAGGAGCTCACTGATGCTCATCTCCCATCATTGCCTTAACATCCCACAGAGGGTCACGGGTATCCATCTTCCAGTGAAGGAGTTATACTCGGAGAGGTAGAGAGAGCACACCCAAAGTCACACAGCTGAAAGGGGCAAGCTCCGTGGGACAAGTGCATGGGTGGGCTTCAGAAGGCTCTTTGCGGACCTGTCTCCTCCATTTGACTCAGCCAACTTTCTCACTCGCCAATGATAAGGCAGGAAAGATGCTGCCTGCCAGTGCTGGCAACTGGGGTGCTCGGCACCAGGCATGGTTCTGGGGGCTTTGCCCAGGCTTATTCATTTAGCCCTTGTGGCACCCCAACGAGGTGCTGTCCCTATCTGATAGGTTAGATAAGAAAAGTTTGCTGTGACAGATGCTAGTCGAGGAGGCGGCATTGCTAAGCCGGTTCACTTAGTTAACAGACGGTGCTGAGACAGTGCCAGGGAGCAGAGATGCCAAAGGCAGGGGCACTGTGAGGGGGCCCGAGGCATCTACAGGGGAGTCTTCATCATGTAGACAAAAAAGCAGAGTTCCTACATCTCTAACAAATGTGAAATCCCAAACCAGAGATGGGAGGGGGCGGTAATTCTGGAAGCTTTTGGGGCACCGCAAGTGGCATATTCTTACAGTAAGGTTCAGCTAGGGGTGAGGTAGAGGCTCCTACCCTGAGCTCAGGGTCTCACTGGGGTCCCGTGGAATGGCAGAGCAGGAGCTAAGACTCTTTCAGTGCCTCTGACAGCCCTCTACAAGGGACTCTGTTGGCATCCTGACCTGATGTCCATGCTCCTACCCAGAGAACTGGGGCTAGTCTCAGCTTCCCCACCTCTGAGCTTACCTGCTCCTCTGTCCCTGTGCCAGCGGAGGTCCACCTGGTGTCAAGCAGCTACACAAGCAGAACAGAACTGTAGGGGCGCAGGGGAGAAAGCTCCTGCATTAGGACAGGGAAGAAAGTTCATAGTCACCTGGAAATTTGCATCAGGACAGAAGGCAGGATGCAGCAGTAGTAAGGGGTGTGGTCAGGGAGGGCTCTTGGAGCAACACAGGGGCAGAGGCAGGGGCATGATGCAGGGAGAAGATGCAGGCAGGGTATACAGGTACATCTGAGTGAGATGGTAACATGTGAGGAAGACGGAGAATGGGCACATGTCTGGGTTCAGCACAGAGAGAAGTCAAGAGAGGGAGAGGTCACCCAGGATGGGTGAAAGCCCCTGGAACATTGTCCTGGTATGGCTCCGTGTCTGTCCATGATACCTGTTCATTCCCGGACGCAGGTAGGTGCAGAGCTCCAGAGCCTGCACACAGCATTAAATCATGACAAGGAAGCTCAGACAGGGGCTAGGGATGTAGCTACAGAGGCACAGTTCTTGCCAAGTGTGCTTGAAGCTTCCAGCACCGTGGTGGTGCACAACTGTGGTCCTAACACCAGGGAGGTAGTTGCAGGAGGAGCAAAAGTTCAAGGTCGGGCTGGAGAGATGGCTCAGTGGTTAAGAGCATTGACTGCTCTTCCAGAGGTCCTGAGTTCAATTCCCAGCAACCACATCGTGGCTCACAACCATCTGTAATGGGATTCAATGTCTTCTTCTGATGTGTCTGAAAACAGCTACAGTGTACTCATATACATAAAATAAATAAATTTTTTTTAAAAAGTTCAAGGCCACCCTGGTTTATATAGCAACTTCAGGTCCATCCTGGGCTCTGTGAGAACTAATTTATCAATTAGTTAATAATAATAAAAAAAGGCAATTGGCATCCAACCTAGGTTTGGTGCCCAGCCATCTTCCTTCTGCTTGTTCATCTTGGGACATCACTTAGTTAACACAGGAGATGTCATTCCTGGCTCTTCCAACCTTGGGAGTCATATATATATATATAGTTTGTTTTCTTTCTTCTTCTTCTTAATGTGCATAGTGGAAGACAGCGAGCATTCTAAAGTCTTTTCTGTGTTTTTTTGTTTGTTTGTTTGTTTGTTTTTGAGACAAGGTTTCTCTGTGTAGCCCTGGCTGTCCTGGAACTCACTCTGTAGACCAGGCTGGCCTCGAACTCAGAAATCCGCCTGCCTCTGCCTCCCAAGTGCTGGGATTAAAGGGATGTGCCAGCACCACCCGGCCCTCTAAAGTCTTTTCAACCATCTCAAATTACTGTTTCTTCTAACCCAACTTCCACCCACTAAAGGTTCCATCACCTCCCGGCAGTGCCAAGTTGGGGATTAAGCATTTAACTCCTTTGCGGGCAGTCTAGATCTACACTCTGGCACCTGGACAATGGTGCTCCCAACAACTGACAGGAAACTGCTGTCCAGGGAAGAGGAGAATGGAGTGACAGAGAACCTTTCCCCGGCACCTGAAAATTCATTTCCCACTGGGGCACGGGTTTCTCTATTCTCCTCAAGCTCTTGTCTGTTTCTCCCATGGTTCTCTCTAGGACTGAGTTCCCAGCCCCGTTCTCATCAGTGGAAAGGTGGGTGGGTCTCGGTTTCCCATGACTGGTAATGGGTCCAGATTCTGGGTGCCACCTTGAGCCGACAGTGCTGACAGTCTGAGTTACAAGTCTCTAATCCCTGGCAACCTCTCGGCTCTCATTCTTCAGGACAAATTCGGAAACGCATCTTCTGTCTTAATCCAGGTGTTTTTTCTTTCATTGAATTAAGGCCCATATCTGTCCACTGATAAGGGTGTTTTCCTTCACACCCTGTCCCTAAACAGAACCTCTCCCACAATCCAGCTGCCTGGCTCACCACTGTCAGGACCTGCAAGGTGAAATCCTTTTCTTTTCTTTTCTTTTCTTTTCTTTTCTTTTCTTTTCTTTTCTTTTCTTTTCTTTCTTTCTTTCTTTCTTTCTTTCTTTCTTTCTTTCTTTTTTCTTTCTTTTTTCTTTTTTTGGTTTTTCGAGACAGAGTTTCTCTGTGTAGCCCTGGCTGTGCTGGAACTCACTCTGTAGACCAGGCTGGCCTCGAACTCAGAAATCCACCTGCCTCTGCCTCCCAAGTGCTGGGATTAAAGGCGTGAGCCACCACCGCCCAGCGAGAGATCCTTTTCTATCAAAAGAAACCACCCTCATCTATTCCCAGATATGTCTACATAAAAGGGGACCCAGTGGGGTAGACGACACAGGCTGAACTACTGTACCCATCTCCCTCCACTCAGACCAAACTCCCCAACGCTCTTCTGTCTTATCCTCTTCCTATAACCTCTCTGTTTGAGAAGTTCCGCCAGGAGTTTGTCTTGGAGTTTCTCACATCGCGTAACGTTTGGGTCGGACCTGGGATGTCACAGAAAGACAAAAGGTTCTGATATGGATGCAGTTCCTCTCAGTTCTTCCAAGCAACGGGAGTTCTAGTCTATGAGTTTATAAACCCTAAAGGAACGCCCCAAAACAGAACACCAGTCAACCCTGGCTCTGAAAAACTTCTAGTTGGATAGGTGTGATCGGTGATTAGAAGGTGAGAGTAAAGATGGGTTTTGATTGACAGTGTGTCAGCCAATGGAAGAACTGCAGGAGTCTAAGCTCTGCCCACAGGAGACTGTATTGACCAATGAGAGATGACTCTAGATCTTACCATCTTAGAACCAGGAAAGATGCCAGAAGACTGAGAGGAAATTTGAGGAATGGATGTGGGAAGGAGAGAGGCTACTTTTTTTTTCCCCTGAAGGTACAGTTTTAGCAAAATTTTAGCAGCTAGAGAGAAGAATGAGGTTAAACAGTGTTTTATTTTAGTGAGCCTTCCTGAGGAGACAGCTGTGCATCCAGGGATGCCTAGTACAAATGCAGGCAAGAAATTAGGGAAGTTTCTTATCTCTTTCTCTCTCTCCCCACAGGTGCTAACACATTTCAAGAGCTTCAAAAGACTGGTGAGCCTTCAAAATTCGATCACTTACTCCCTGTTACACCGGGTCTTACTCACAGAGCCCCTTCTGACCACAAAAACGCAGGGCAACATCCTCCAGACCTCCCCGAGTCTACAGCAACCCAGAAGCCCAAAAAACAGTGCGACACCGCACGCCGTGTCAAACCAGTGCACAAACCTATAGACAACGCCAAAGCCGCAGATTCCAGAAACACTGTTGTCCGTCATGAAACGCCTCCGGCTTCGGGAAAGAATCTCAGCAGCCAAGGAAAACACCCAATGCCCCGGAATGAACGCTCGGCTGATGACTCCGGATCCAATAAATCAGAGAATAGGTCAGAGGGAAGACATTCGACCTCAGCACCCAGGAGAAGCACAACCTGTAGGTCTTCAACAAGACGAACCAGAGCAACGAGTAAATCAGGTACACCAGTGAGTCCCATCAAGACCAGCACCAGGTTGAGGACCACCTCACAGAAGCCCACGACTTCCCATGATTCAGAGCTCATTAGAAAAAGTTCTTCCCCAGTGAAGTCCACGGAAGCCCCAAGGACCTCCTACAAGACTCCAAAGACCCCAACGGCATCAGGAGCTGAACATCATACAACTACATTTGCGTCAGAAAAGTCTGTCCAGACAGCTACAGAACACGTCAAAGAGGCCACATCAGCTAGGGAGAAGACCACAAGATCCCAATCAACATCCACTGAGTATGAGGGAAAGACCGGGGCAGCTAATGAGAGTACCTCGCAAACCCAGGTGCATCCTATAGAACATCATACCACATCGGCTGGTGAAAATGTGACACAGATCTCAGCAAAGTCCACAAAACACCCAGAAGAGGCCACATCAACCACGGAGAAAGCCACAGAAGCCCCAGAGAGTCCCACAGTATTCCAGAGAAAAACCACAGTAGCCACTAAGACCGTAACAGCCGCAGAAACCCCAGAGAAAACATCAGTAATCTTGGAGACCACACGGCCGATCAAGGTCACAGAAGACAAGTCTGCTGTTCCCTCTCCTCATTCCCATAAAACCGAGACCACACACCAAGGGATCACCGGCTCTTTGACATCCAGAACGGACCTGAGACCCATCACTTCAGAAACTCACCACCCCCAACAGAGCACCCACAGCTTACCTGGAGGCCTCCACGCTGGTGGGGAGAGAGGGGAGAATAATTCGTTTCCTGCGTGGGCTATAGTTATTGTGATCCTCATGGCTGTGATTATTCTGCTGATTTTCCTTGGCCTGATCTTTTTGGTAAGGGCAGTGGGGATTGGGGGAGGGGCAGGGAGAGACAAGAGTTGAGGATTGAAGAATGATTAGCAGTTAGAATAATTAGCTGGCATGGAATATGGGTCTGAGAGAGAAATTTTGGGAGTTAGTAATAGTCTTGGGCATGGAGGTGGTGATATAAAGACAAGGAGACCAGGGTAGAAGTGGGTTGTAGTTGGAATCTGGGACTCTGTAATTGATTCAGGCTTGGAATATGGACCAAAGCTTGGATAGAATCTTGGAAAAGGAGAAGAAGGACAAAGGCACAGGATTAGGGAGAAAAGCCCTGAGGGTAGTTGAGAAAATGGAACCGCTGGCAGTGGTCTTACTGCTCTCTCTGTCACCTCAGGTCTCCTGTGCATCACGAGCACGCCATGTACTGACCCAGAACCCAGAGGATGCCGAGCTCGAGGACAGAGGGGGCCGCAATTCCTACCCAGTCTACCTGATGGAGCAGCAGAATTTGAAACCAAACCAGATCCCTTCTCCACCGTGACCGCAAGACCTGCATCCCCAGATCTTCCAGGCTTTGCCCCTTTCCTGGAAGATGAATTAGACTCCAAGTTCCTGGACTTAGAAAGAGCAGCAAAAACTGACAGACAAAAGCTGTAGCCCCCGTCGGCCATGTTCTTAACTGACTCGCTGAGGAACAAGGCTGAAAGGGCGACAGACGAACATTTGGAGAAGAAAGAAGAATGAAGAATGCAAGTGCTCTCCATAGAAAGTGGTGTAAGAATAACATTGACAGACAGCAGGGGCGGGACCAGTACAGGAGAGGGCGTGGCTTAGTGAGGTATAGGCACCGCCAAAGACAGCATTCCAAGAGTGAAATAGGACCCTGGAAGGCAGGTGTCCAGGTTTAAAAACTGATTTATAGTAACTCTGTCCACCCCCACCTAAGATGCACAGACTTCTGAATTCCAGAGATACTAGATATGTTCAAATTGTTTTTAGTTTTTAAAAAGGGCCCCTAAATAAAGATTGAAAAGTATTTTCTTTTCTACTTTCTCCACTGCCTGGAGAGAGAGAGAAAGAGATCGCACCCCTACCCTGCAAAAGATTACAAACTCCTTCACCCCACGCACGGCGCTTCCCTTTTCCTCGCAAAACCCTTGGTTTTCCTGGATGTCTGTGGTGGGTTTTCTGTTCGTGGGTGGGTACACACAGGAGTTTATGTTTGCCTGCAGTCTCATCCTCTAAGCGTCATCCCCAGCCTTCCCTGATGGTGCATATACTTAGCACTTGGCATTTCTCCATCTTTCATCGAAAGCGCATGCTGGCTTCAACTTTCGGGAGTCACCGTCGTCACCCAACCCATCCCTTCTCCTCACTCTCCACCACGCTCTGACTTTCCTTCCCACAAGAAGTTCATCTCGGTGTGCTTGGGGGAATTTTCCTTCCAACTCATCCTGTTCCTTTTACCTGGTACTCAAGGTGGGGAACGGTGGGAGAGGAATAGAGGACAGGCGCCCTCTGCTGGGCTTCTGTAATAAAGCATGATGTATTTCTAAAGTGTGGACTGTGTGAACTCTCAGGGAACTGTCCCTGGCTGTGCCGTCTTATGGGTGACCCTGGACAGAAGAGTTTGGAAGGCAGGACTGGAGTTCTTTGAAGGGCCAGAGAGAGCAGACACAGAAATTCTATTGTTTCTAAAATGTCCGTTTCTGGGTTTAGGCAAAAGCTCAGATTGTGGATTTATTTGCATGGGGCCAAAATGAGGAGGGTGGGGAATTTGGGATTGATAAGAAAACTCTGTGTGTGTGTGTGTGTGTGTGTGTGTGTGTGTGTGTGTGCGCGCGCGCGCGCATGTGCCTACACATATGCAGTTGCCCACAGAAGTCAGTAGAGGGCATCAGATTCTTCCGGTGCTGGACTTACAGGTGGCCCTGAGCTACTTAGTATAGGTGCTAGAACCCAAACTCAGGTCTCTGAAGAGCAGTGCATGCTCTTAACTGTTGGGCCATCTCTCTGGTCCCATATGCCACATTATTAAACATCCATTAGCTGGGCGGTGGTGGCGCACGCCTTTAATCCCAGCACTTGGGAGGCAGAGGCAGGCGGATCTCTGAGTTCGAAGCCAGCCTGGTCTACAGAGTGAGTTCCAGGACAGCCAGGGCTATACAGAGAAACCCTGTCTGGAAAACAAAAACAAAAACAAAAACAACCCCCCCAAAAAAATCAAAACAAAATCCATTATATATAGTTTGTTGACATAAAAAAAACCCACATAGGACAATGTTCCCACCCGAGACACAAATGGAGGAACACTAGAAGACTTCCACCAGTCATCACAGGAAGTTCTGGGCAGACAGGAAGTGCTGTGCAGAGTACATAACCTGAATAATTAAATCAGTATTTCTAAGCATCCATGTCTCTCTGTTAAGATACCAAAACTATGAGTCCCACAGAACCTCGCCCATCACCCACAGAGAGTTGATGTCCACTGACCCTGGAGAAAGGTGCCTGAAAGGCATTCCAGTGTACCTCAGGCCTTCCAGCTAGACTCCAACCTTAACCAGGCAGCAGGGTCACTATTTGCCACTTTTTCTCTCCCCATTTGAAGAGATTAGGGAGTCCCTCAAGTTCCCTGCCCTGACATAGATGATCCTGAATTATCTGGTTGCTTCCTAACAGAAGGTCTCTCTGGATGTCCCATTGGGGGATAGGCTCTGCTGAGGGCAGGATAGAAGCCAGGCTTCAGAAAAGAGGTATCTCAGGGGCCGGAGGGACCCCAGACTTAGGTCCCTGGTGAAGTCCATTCCAGGCAGGGACTTCTGGGAGAAAAAGAGAAGGGTGTGTGCTTTTCAGTTGTCTGAGCCGGTGTGACTCAGCATAGCAGTCCGCACTGAGTACCCTGGGAGGGATGCTAAAGCCCTTACCCCACCCCCGACCCTGAATTCCTCTAACTAGACAACAATAACAACAGTAACAATAACAACAACAACCTTTCCTCTAGAGTCTAACCATCCAACTGAGTGGGGCTCCCCTAGGAACTCTTGCCTCTCTTCACTAATTATTACCCTGAAACCCACAGGGAAGTCCTTTAATCGGGCTGGGCCCAGTTGAATAGCTAATTGATGAGCAGGTCTGGAGGGAATGCACTCCATTTCTGCATGCCTGTGTCCTCGTGCCTCCTGGAGGTCACTGCAGGAACTCAAGTGCTCAAACCCAGAGGGCAGGTCCCAGAGCCTAGGCTGGTTATCAAAGTGCAGCTCTTCCTTCTGAGGCTCCACCTGGTGGGCGGATCTTGGATTTCTTTTTCAGAACAGAGCTGGGTCTGGGCTCCCTTCTTCCAGCATGAGATTTACTAGGTCCGTTTTCTGCCTTGATCACAGATGGGACAGCCTGGATTTCTCTCCCACAGCCAAGCCAAATGCATAAAACTACTCATTCTCGGGGCTGTGTTTCCATGGATACTGGTCAATCTTCCCATCACACTAGGGATTCCTCCTTCCCTAAACCTCTAAAACTGCCCAAGTCTCTATCTACAGGGCCTTTGTAAGACCATAGACCACTTGTGATCACCTTGTTCACTGCCATGGTGTCCTTGCCTTCCACATCCTCCACGATAACCTTGGCACTCCCCCGCCACGCTTCTGCTACACGATGTGAGACCACACAACATATTCCATCTCAACCACATCTTCCACCACAATGTCTGTCCCAATGACGGTCTTCAGCGCACTTCCTGAGGCCACTATTATCTCTGAAAGAACCATAGGGTCCCCACCACTCTCGATACCGCCATTTTCTCCTCTGCAGCATCTGTTCCAGTTCAGGCTCTGAGGCTACTAAAGCTTTTTACTAGAGACCCTGGACAATGGCAGTGTCCTCCACAGAAACTAGGCCACTATCGCTTCTGTTACCGTGACTCCTGGAAGAGACTCCATGCATAATCTCAACAGCTCCAAATACCTCTAGCCCGGGCATAGCCCTATGGTAGCATCACCAACCTCGTCCTCAGATCAGAAGGACCAGACAGTCAGTTCTTCCGCTAACTGAATACCTTTCCCAAAGACAGTATGGTTTCCCATATAATAGGGCCAGTATCAATAAGCAAACTGTATTTAGTCAGGGTTCTCTAGAGTCACAGAATGCATGACATATCTCTCGATATATTAAGGGAATCTGTTGGGATGATTTACAGTCTGCAATCCAGCTAACCCAACAATGGGCAGCTGTGATTGGGAAATTCAAGAATCTAGTAGTTGCTCAGTCCCATGAGCTACTCTTCATTCAGCTGCTCTTCTGTATAAGCTAGAATCCTGAAGACGTAGGTGCCAACAGATGTGCTGGCAAGTAAGTGCAAGCAGGTGAAGAGAGCCTTCCTTTTTCCAGTGTCCTTATGTGGGTCTCCAGCAGAAGGTATGGCCTTAATTAAAGGTGTGTACCACTATGTTGGGGCCTAAGCTGTTCTTTACTTGGAACTTGCTCTGTCCCAGGCCAGCCTTGAACTCAGAGATCTGCTTGCCTCTGTCTTCTGGGATTAAAGGCATGTCTAGGCCTAAGCTTTTCATGGCCACTATGGCTCAAGATCGGGATCAAAAGCCTTTGTCTTTCAGCCTCAAGATCTGGATCACAGGTGTGCCCTCCATGTCTGGATTGTAGTTCATTCCACATGTAGACAACTGGGAATAGGCACCAAACATACACCCCACAAACAGGGTCAGAGCAGCTGGATAGTTCACCCCTGTCCCACAGTTCTCTAGTTTTAGTTGCTATGCATGTTGTAGGACTGAGTTTCTGCTCGGTAAGTGAGCACGTGTGGAAAAAGAGAAAAAGCACCATTTTAGTATCCAAATAAATTTTTGGTGACATTTATATAAGATTCATTTTTTTTTACAAGTTTTTATTACGTCCATTTACTGACTGCAGGAGATGGGTTGCACGCATGCCATGGCTGGTACACAGAGGTTGGAGGAAAACTTGGAGAAGTGCATTCTTTCCTTTTACCATGTGAGTCCTAGGGGTTAAACTCCGACCCACGGGCTCGGCAGCTGGAGCCTTTGCCCACTGAGCTGTCTTGCATGCTCTAGAGTGAACAGCACTGTGCTTCAGGTAGGTGCAGCTCTAGACTGTGACATAGACTCGGTTGCCTTCAGAACCACACAGCCTCACGTAGTAGGCCTACTTTCTAGTTCCTGTATCGACTTCCCTCCATGATTGGCTGTAACCTGAAGTTGTAAACCGAATAAACTCTTTCCTCACCTAAGTTGCTTTTGGTCAGGGTGTTTTATCGTAGCAACAGAATGAAACCATACTACTTAACGGAGCAGAGGGTCTTCTCTGAAAATATCCTGAAGGAAAGGAGATGGCTGGTAAATTTCAAGGGAACGTGGAGTTGGCAGGAGAGCAAACAGTGCTCAAGGTAAAAGGGAAACAGCCGGCCATGGTGACGCACACCTATAAAGCTAGCACCCACAGGGCTGCAGCTGGAGGGACAGGAATTTGAGAGCAGCCTGGGCTACATGGAGTGACCCTAGATAGACAAACAAGCCCAGGTTGACATAAAACACTAAAGAAGAACAAGGAAGCAAAAAGAAACCCAGAGAATTTGAGCTGAAGTTATTTCAACCTTCGTGGACCAGTCCAGGTGACCTGTCCAGGAGTGGGTCCTCACTTAAATCTAGAACCCTCCCTGTAAATATAAACCAAAATGAAATTCATCCCTCCTAGAAGGAAATACAAGTAAAATTGCCTGCCTCTTGGCATGGTACAAGGAAGAATAAGGTACATGTGCCTTGAGAAACAAACAGTAAACCCAACAGTATTTAATATGACTTTCAGCTAGAGTCACACACTGAAGGTCACTCGAAAGACCTCAGTCCCATGACACTGGAGGCTTGGACTCGAGAGATCTTATTTAAAAGACTTGGAATTTGTTTATTAATTGTTATTTATTTCTTTGAAAAAGGGTCTCACGCCGGGCGGTGGTGGTGCATGCCTTTAATCCCAACACTTGGGAGGCAGAAGCAGGTGGATTTCTGAGTTCGAGGCCAGCCTGGTCTACAGAGTGAGTTCCAGGCCAGCCAGGGCTATACAGAAAAACCCTGTCTCAAAAAAAAAAAAAAAAAAGAAAGAAAGAAAAGAAAAAGGTTCTCACTAGGTAGCACTGGCTGGCCTGGAACTCACTACATGGACAAGGCTGATCTTAAACTCACAAAGACCTGCCTGTGTCTGCCTCCCAAGAGCCATGCCTGGTTCTCAGGTGACTTGGGCTAGGACCAAGGCCTCTCACCCCGCTGGCATGCTCTCAATATTCTGGTAGCACCAGGAATGTTCCCATTTCTACACATGCCCTCTTATGGTGCAGAAACTCAGTATTTATTTTTGTTTTATGTGTGTGTCTTGTCTGCAAATATATCATATGATTGAAGTACCCCAGGATCCAGATGAGGATACTGGGTCCCCTGGAACTGAAGTTGTAATTGTCTGTGTATAGAAGCCATCTTGTGGGTGTTGGGATCCTAACCTGGGTCCTTTGGAAGAACAGACAGTGTTCTTAATTTCTGAGTCATCTTAATTCCAGAGTCATTCCAGAGACAAGTTCAGTACCCAGTACCCACAGAGGTGACTTAGCCCCAAGGATCCAGTACCCTTTTCTACACCACCCCACACCAATAAATGCTATTCTTTTATACAGGGTCTCTCTTTGCAGTCCTGGCTGTCCTAGAACTTGGTTTGTAAAAGATGCTGGCTTTAAACTCACTGATATCCTCTTGCCTCTGCTTCCTGAGTGCTAGGATTAAAGATGCATACTACTGTGCCTGACATAAAATTGTTTTTTTTTTTTTAGAGGAGAAAATGGGACCGACCAGGTGTGGTGGTTCACGCCTTTACTCCCAGCATTCAGGAGGCAGAGGCAGGGGGATCTCTATAAATTCAAGGCTATCATGGTGGCTTTCAGGACAGCTAGGACTATATACACAAATGAGGTCCTTTCTCAAAACAAAACAAACCTCCTCAATCTTATAACCCAACTTAAAGAATCCTCAAATGGATATGCCTGTGTGTGCTTGGGAAAACACGTATGTGTTCTCTGAGGAAGGCCATTCCTTCAGCTTGGCTTTCAGATAACATCAACAGGTGATACTCTCAGGGAAATCCACACAGTGTCAGATATCTTAAATGCAAAAAGACAGTCAGGAGAGAAAGCCAAGGAGGAAACAGACAAAACCAAGCTGTCTCAGGTCCATAAAGACTATCACTGTTAGAAACATTAAATGGAGAATATGAAGTAAGTTTTTTTAAATAAATATTTTATTTATTTAATGTATGTAGCTGTCTTCAGATACACCAGAATTCCTTACAGATGGTTGTAAGCCACCATGTGGTTACTGGGAATTGAACTCAGGACCTCTAGGAAGAGCAGTCAGTGCTCTTAACCACTGAGCCATCTCTCCAGTCCCTAGAATATGAAGTAAATGAGTTTAAATGTGTGTCATGCCTTCATAGCCCCCCAAAACATTTGTGGTCAGCTTTAGGGTTTTTTTTTTAAGGGGTGGGGGTTAGATGTGTTTATTAAGATAAAGTTCCATGTAGCCTAGGTTAGCTTCGAACTTACTATGTAGCTGAGGCTGGTTTTGAACCCTGTATTCTCTGCTTCTCCCTCCCAAGTCCTAGTAGTCCAGGCACGTGCCATGACACCCAGTTAGAGTGAGCAAGTTGTCTGCCTCAGTTTCCCCTGTGTCTGCGTGCAGCTGTGTGACAATGCTCGGCTGATGGCACATAAGCCAGTAACACTGTCTCTCATGAAGGGGAAATAATAAAGTAGAATTAAAGCCGGGGCTGTAGCTCTGTGGTGGTGGTGGGTCTGCCTAGCATACCAAAGGCCCAGGGTTCTGGGCCACACAGACACAAAAGGAAAAAGCAATTGCTGGGTGTAATGGTGTATGTATGCCTAGCACTTGGGAGATTAAGGTGGGGATTGGGGTCTGTATTTTGAGGCCAACCTGTGCCATACTGCAAGCCCCCATCTCAGAAACCAAACTCCCAGACCACAGAAGACAGAATGAGAAAGTGCTTACGGCATTAGTGCGTGACCTGGAAGATGAGTCACGGGGATTCATAAAGTGTTCCAAGCTTCCTGCTTCGAGGACGATTAGAGATTAGTTTCATTTAGATTCTGATCAGTACATACGGTACGACTTTTGGAAAGTAGCTAAATCAAAACCTCTGAATTTGCATCCAAGATCTCCCTCCCCCTCCCCATTCCAGCTAAGTCTGGGTTGGGCTGGCAATGTCTGTTTCTTAGAGAGCTATCAGTTTTCGGCTGTAGAATAAGGGTTGCTGGAAGACTGGAACCTCACCTGATACTGCAGCCTCTTGCCTTAGACTCAGGAGTGGCCCAGCATGGCCACAATGGAGACCAAGTTCTGTGTCTTACGCAGCATGCCACATTCCTTCCTGTCTCAGATCCATTTGTTCCAAACTGCTTCACATCTCCAGATAGCTGCCAGCTTTCTCACAACGGCTCTTATTCACGAAGAATGTCCGCTCACCTGCACACTGACTGGCAGAAATGTTGCCTCTTGCATGAAACCTCTCCCCTCTCACAGGCTGACTGACCAGTGGCATTCCATCATCCTAGCATGTGGTACTCCTTCCCCATACCCCCCAAAACCCTCTGCTCATTTGGATCTGTCTGGTCACTCATTTAGCTGACCACATGTGCTCTGAGCTAGCAACATCCAAGTGTCCAGACCAAACTCAACACTCATAGAGGATTCAGACTGTTCCTCTTCCGTTAGACACAGACTTCCAAAGCAGAGCCTATGACCTACCCTGGTATATGCTATGGAGAGATGCCTTGTTTGGAAAGATGAGAAAGGTCCTAGGTGGGAAAGCTCTAATGGAGGGAACACCCATGGTTGAGAGTCAAAAGGCCTAAGGGGAGGTGACTGGCACTTTGAGAGGGATTGATGCTTTCCTCATGGTTGAGGCCTTCTTGGTCTGGAGAGAACACCTGCCATGACATCGCCCACCATGACATCATCTACCATGACATCATCTACCATGACATCATCTATCATGACATTGACCATCATGTTCCAATGAACAGCCTTCATCAGAGCCAAGCATTGGGGGCTGCCTGATCTTGGATTTTGAGCATCCTAAATTATGAGCTAAATATCAACCTCTCTCTCTCTCTTTTTTTTTTCTTCTAAAGCTTCAGGCATTCCCATGATTAATAGTAATTGTCAACTTGACACAGCCTAGCATCATCTGAGAGAAGTCTAGATGGAGGAATTACCTGGAGAATATTGGCCTACAGGCGTATCTGTAGGAGGCCATCATGATTGTTGATACAGAAGGGTCCAGCCCACTGTGGGCAGCACTATCCCTAGGCAGGTAGTTTTTCACTATATAAGAGCATGAGCTGGCAAGGGAGCCAGAGAGTGAGAGATAAAAACAGCCTCTCTCCTTAGTTTCTGCCCCCAGCCCCTTGCATCTCTTCTCTGACGTCCCTCAACGGTGGGCTGTGACCTGGAAGTGTAAGCCAAATAAATAAACCTTTCCCTCCCTAGGTTGCTTTTGGTCAGACTATTTTGTCGAAGCAACAGAGATCAAACTAAGACGAGCCCTTTGTGATAGCAACAGAAAATGGACACAGACAGAAGCCAAAGATGGCTCCACTGACCCTGGGTCTTCTCGCTTCCTCGGTTGATTCAGTGTGAGCCGATAAGTGTACCTCATGCCTACTATCCAGGCACCCGGATCCCTACCCACAGCTCCCTTTCGAGTCTCATGTTTTAGTTTTCTTTGGTGACGTAGGGTCCTGCCCTTCAGCTGAGCTCCTTGGGCCTTCTTCTCCACTAACGTCAAACCACAGAATTTCTTGACCAGGAAACAAGTGAGCTAGAACAGGTTTCTGACCCCATCTCTGCCTCAGGGGCGGGTCCCTTGCCTCTGACAATCTTGATCTTCTTCTTTTCCTTTTTCTCTTCCTGTTTCAACCCAGCACAGTGTGATCATGTCATTCTTTGTCTTAGTACCATCCCCTTGACCCCTAGGCCATTGCCTTCCCAGGCTCAATACTGTTTCCTTACATGCTCACACTTGGCAGCCTGTCAAGATAAGTGCCCAGCCTCTCCCTGGCCCACAGGAACCTATAAAGGTCTCAGCCGTACTTCAGTGATGAGAACAGGGTGACAGCCTAGTGCTGAGGACACTTGACATCTCAGGCATCTGACCACCACCTCCCCGGGTGCAAGCCCTTAGAAGAACCGAGCTCTTGGGAGCTCATCTTTACTTCCTCTTTCTCAAGAACTCCCTAGAACTTGACCACGTTTTGGGATCCAGGTATCTTTGCCTGCCAGCCACAGGGAGGCAGAGGAAGATGCAGAGGGGGAACAACCTCTGGTGCTGGCTGCTTTTGCAGTTCCTGCTTTTAGAAAGTGGTGAGTGATTTTTTTTATCTAAATGCGGATGGTCTGGCTGCTTCTGAGGAGGTGGGAGACGTTGGGACAAGCTCCCGTTCTTCCCAGAGAGAGCCATCATTCCCTCTCTTCAGGGGAATGGTGTATCATTGCCCAGGAGCCAGCAATGGACACCGTGATCTCTGGTCTCACATTGCTTACAACTTAAGTCATGGATCCACTTATTAAGCATGCTGCGTGGGACTGGCTTTCCCAGGCCTTGGTGTGTGTGGGTTAACCTGTGTGGTGTGGGATAGATGTTTAAATAGTGAGAAGGCTGGACTGTTTTTTAAGTGTCATTTCTCTCCTGTCTGTAACCCTAATTCCAAATCACCCTAAGTTGATCTTAGAGCAAGAAGAATGGGATCTAAAACTCTAGCTGGGGTAGCACAGGCTCATAATTCCAGCTACTGGGGAACCTGAGGTGGGAAGGTAGCAAGGCTTATCTGGGCTATGGAGCAAGTTTAACAGTAGCCTTGTTCATGTGGTAAGACTCTGTCTTGAGATAACATAGCATAGAATAAAACAAGAGGCCAGAGGTAGCTTGTGGGCAGAGTGCTTGCTCAGAACTTGGGAGGCCCTAGGTTTGGAATTCAGCAAAAGATTAAAAAAAAAAAAATTAAGCCGGGAAGTGGTAGTGCATGCCTTTAATCCCAGCACTTGGGAGGCAGAGGCAGGTGTATTTCTGAGTTTGAGGCCAGCCTGGTCTACAGAGTGAGTTCCAGGACAGCTAGGGCTACACAGAGAAACCCTGTCTCGGGAAAAAAAAAATCAAATGAAATAAAATGAAACAAATAGAGATGGGTGTGGTCCCTCATGCCTGAGGTCTCAGCAGCCAGCCAGCCAGAGCTACCCAGCAGGACTCTGTCTGAAAATTTTAAAAATGGGCAGAATATAATAAGTGATCTATTAGCAAGTTAATTTTAAAGACAACACTGATCATAAAATTAAAGGAAGGCTCTCTGTGTGAGGCGGTTGTAAAGGAGACACTGTCTCAAGTAGACGGGAAGAACCTTCTGGAGTCTACAAAAGAGCAAACAGTGAAGGCTCCAGTGGGTTTTAGCCTTATTGGGCTTCTTCCAGGAAACTTCCGATATGTTATGATAAAGGCTGGGCTACCTATTGTGTGTAAGAAACTCCCCAGTGCTTCTCAGCACTGGGACCTGTTATCTCAGTATGCAGGAAGCTGAGGCAGGAGGATCATGAGTAAGTTCAAAGACAACCTGGTACAGAGTGAGTCCTCTCAAAAACCTAAAAGCCTTGACTGTTTTTTACTTCGGTTCTGACACCAATGAACACTCCACGCTCTGCCTGCACAGAGGTGGGAAGTGGGAACCCTGGGGAAATTCATCAATTTGAATTAAAAATCAAGCCAACGAAAATTTACTTTATGTGTGTGGGCCTTTTGTCTGCATGCATATCCATATACCAGGTGTGTACAGAGCGGAACAGAGCAGAAGAGGGGTGTTGCAGGAAGTTGTAAGTTGCCCGATGTGAATGTTGGCAACCAAACTTGTGTCCCCTGAGAGCAGCAAGTACTTTTAACCACCAAGCCACCTTTCCAGTCCCTCCTCCAAACTATATTTTAATTCATTCATTTTATCCTTCAAGACATTCCCAGTCAAATCCACCCCTTTCGCTTGCCTGGTCCACTTTGGGTCAACCTTAGCTGCCCTGCAAGAAGGAACCAGGACCTGGAATTATGAGCCAAATAAAGCCTTCCTCCCTTAAGGTTGCTTTTGTTGAAGATTTTATAACAGCAATAGAATACAGTAGATATTTACTAACACACACACACAAACACACACACACAAACACGCACACACACATGCACACTCCCACATATATAAAACACTTATCTGGTTACCTGATAATTCTCCACACCCCCTCTCTGTCTGTCTGTTTCTCTCTGTGCATGCGTGTGTGTGTGTGTGTATGTGTGTGTATGCATGAACATCTGCACAGTCATGCTGAGGTTCAACTATAGGTCTTTGCCTGTGTTGGCAAATGCTTACCCCTAAGGTGGGGCCCAGCCCTCCAGTTCCTTTATGGTATTTTTTTAACTGAGATTTTTTTTAAAATATGAGAATATAGAATGTTTATCAGATAAACTCAGTCTTGCTTTTTGATATTATCATTGCTTTTATTTTGCTTAGCTTCTTGTGGGTTTTTGTTGTTGTTGTTTGTTTAGACATAGTCTGATGTAGGCTGGGCAGATGGCTCAGTAGTTTGGAACATGGGCTGCTCTTCACAGGACCAAAGATCCATTCTCAGAAGCCACATGGTGGCCAACAACCCTCTGTAACTCCAGATCCAGGGATTCCAACTCATTCTTCTGACCTCCATGGGCACAAGGAAACAGTCAATATCTCTAATTGTTGATTAGATAGATAACTGGTAATCCTGGTGTCCATGGAGCACTCAGGAGCACTGAACAAAATCACCCATGCAAGGAATTTGACAAAGGAGGAAGCAGAAAGCAATGATGTCAGTCTGCACAGGTTACCTTTCATGGTCTTTCTTTCTATTTTTTCTTTTCCCCTCCCTTTCTCCCTCTTACTCCAGCCCCTGCTCATGCTGGCCCAAAGGTTTTCAATTTATTTATTATATGTAAATACACTGTCACTGTCTTCAAACACCCACATAAGGACATCAGGTCCCATCACAGATGGTTGTGAGCCACCACGTGGTTCCTGGGAATTGAACTCAGGACCTGCTAACCACTGAGCCATCTCTCCAGCCCTCACGGTCTTTCTTATTCAGAAAAAACTTCTGTTATATCACAGGATATGTCCACACTAACACCATCACATCCTTAACTCCTAAATCAACAACGACCAGCATACCCTCAGCCTCTTCACCCACCACAGCCTCCACTGGGACCGGCACAGCCTCTACACCCACCACAGCCTCCACTGGGACAGGCGCAGCCTCTACACCCACCACAGCCTCCACTGGGACCGGCGCAGCCTCTACACCCACCACAGCCTCCACTGGGTTTGGCGCAGCCTCTACACCCACCACAGCCTCCACTGGGTCTGGCGCAGCCTCTACACCCACCACAGCCTCCACTGGGTCTGGCGCAGCCTCTACACCCACCACAGCCTCCACTGGGTCTGGCGCAGCCTCTACACCCACCACAGCCTCCACTGGGACTGGCGCAGCCTCTACACCCACCACAGCCTCCACTGGGTCTGGCGCA